>NW_028318149.1:1280000-1643099 GCF_062004578.1 Staurois parvus | reverse complement strand
ATCAGGGAGGAACTGAATGGTCTTCTCTTTGACAAAGTTAAACAGAAACTGGCAAGGTCCCATCGCACCATGTACGAGTACTCCAACAAACCTGGTACCCTTCTGGCTCGTGCTCTTCGAGACGCCCGTACCCGATCCCACATAATGCAGCTTAAGTCGTCCACGGGTCAGCTACTATCTACCTGTTGGCAGCATTTAACTCTGGCACAGGGCTCCCCAATATCGCTGGATGCACTGCGTGCGTACATCTCTTTGATCCCAAGGGAGGGCAAAGACCCTGCACAGTGTGGAAGTTACCGCCCTGTTGTGCTCCTTAATACAGATTTGAAATTGTTTGCAAAAATCCTTGCTGAATGACTTCTATCCTATATTCCTAGCCTGATGCACAGGGATCAGGCGGGATTTGTACCTCTTCGAGAACCCAGAGACAACACAATCCGGGTTTTGAACTTGATACATGCTGCAGGGACAGCCAAGTCCCCTCTTCTGTTAATATCCACAGATGCTGAAAAGGCTTTTGACCGGGTTAACTGGCAGTTCTTGCAAGCAACATTTGGCTCATTTTGGGCTTCAAACTTCTGTGCTTCGCTGGATCGCTTCTCTATATTCATGTCCCTCAGCTTCGATCATCGTCAACAAAAGTCGTTCTTCCTTCTTTCCCATTACTAACGGAACTCGACAGGGATGCCCCCTTTCCCTCCTGATCTTCATTTTGACGTTACAGCCCTTATGCACAATCCACAGTGACTGCTCGATTTCTGGATTTCACATATCTTCTGGGGAACACAAAGTTGCCGCTTTTGCCGACGACTTATAACCCTCTTATTTCACTTCCTAATCTCAATAAGGCACTTAAGGACTACGGTAACCTATCCTTCTTTAAAATCAATCATTCAAAATCTTCAGCTCTGAATATCTCCACGGCATCCTCGGTCTTGGACCACCTGCTCCCTTCTTTTTCCTTCCGCTGGTCCACAGCTTCAATCAGATATCTTGGAATTAATGTTACACTAGACCCTTCACACCTTTTTGAAGCAAATTTTGCCCCAGTGCTCATTGGCATCAAAGAAGACCTCCTTCGCTGGCAATCTCTTACCCTTACCTGGTTTGGCCAGTGTAGCGCTCTTAAAATGACAGCTTTGCCCCAGGTTCTTTATTTAATGCAAGCTTTGCCCATCAAAATCCCAGTCTCTTTTTTTCCGCAAGGTTGACTTCTCATTCCGTTCTTTCATCTGGCCTAAGAGGAAACCGCACTTAGCTTTTAAGTATTTTTATGCAATTACTTTTGAGCCACTGGGATAATTTGCTAGGTTGTTCGCTGGCACCTTAATCACACCCTCATCAGTGTGTGTGTTTAGTATAAAGATTGGTAAGTGGTGTCGCGCCCTTTGGTATACTTATATATGTAAAATATCTGGAGTAAATACTGGATAGCAATGATAATATAAAACACTACTTCAATCAGAAAAAGTACACATTTAGATACAATAAAAGTGATAATCAGTATGTGCATAAAAAATTAATAAATTAATAAATTGTGCAACAAAATAATATATAAAAAATATATATAAATACTGATTCCAAAAAATAAAAAGTGGAAAAGAAAAATATGCAGCAGAAAATAATAAAAAATTCCTAAAAAATAGGAACAAGTGCAAAAAACGTGTACAAACAAATAAAATATAATAATGTCCAGATTCTGTGTCCTAAAATTTTCTGTGGTGGAATCCTTGCTTAAATATTAACACTTATATGCTCTCACCTCCCTGTTAGCCTATTGCTAGGCTAACACAGCTTTGGTGGGATAAAAATAGTTGAAATCCCCTGGAGCTTCCTTGGATTTTTTTGAGTACGTTGCTTCTATTAGGAGCGTGATGGTTTGGGCTTCCTTACATAGCTGTATAGGCTTAAATCTCCCTAGTTTCCCCCAGAAGAAGCCACGTGACCCTGTGGCACAATGCATTGGGGAGGGGCATTGACGTCACCACGGCAACCCAACTTCAATCATTCCAGGCACGGCGAGTATAGACTGTGCATGCAGTTATACGGAGGAAGCTTGTCACATCCCCACAGAGGGATTTTATATATTACTAAGCGCTTTTTCACTTCATATATGTGAGTGCATCCTAAGAGCATTAAAAATACCTTTTATAAAACGATAAGGCACCATATCTTTCTTTTTTCTCCCACTATACTAACGAGGAAACTAGGGAGATGGAAGCCTATACAGCTATGTAAGGAAGCCCAAACCATCACGCTCCTAATAGAAGCAACGTACTCAGAAAAATCCAAGGAAGCTCCAGGGGATTTCCTACTTTGCTGTCTCCGGCTACTCGCATCTTGTGGATTTTCCTCAGCCCCTCTGGAGGTCTGTTGGACACAGACCTGACTCGTCTGATAGACCCTCCACTGAACTTCTGGAGGGGTCTACAACTCTGCTTTTACCTCCGATCGCTCCTGCGCCAACAGGGTATCTCCCGTAAGATGACTCCTTTCAAAACACTTTGCCATAAAGGCGAAACGATTCAAAGCAGCCTCTCTACCATCTACTCATTCCTGATCCGGCTGGATCAGGACTCTGCACCCCCCTTTCTCTCTAAGTGGGAGCGAGATTTGGGAAGGACCTTTACCCCTGCTCAAAAGGGGAAAATTTTACTTCTTGCTCACAAGTCTTCTTTGGCCACTAAAATGCAGGAGACCAACTCTTGATGCGCTGGTATCGGGTTCCATCCACTCTTCATCACAGCTTCCTAATGTATGCTGGCGCTGTGGATCTGGGAGTGGTTCTCTCTTCCATGTCTTCTGGCAGTGCCCGAGGCTTCAACCTTTCTGACATGGGGTGACAGACATCATCAGACATCTTACTTCTGTAGACCTGAGGGCTCCTGTTGCACCTCACGGAGAGACCAATTAAGAAATACAAGGCTTTCCTCACCATGCAATTACTAAATGCTGCTAAGGCATGTATTCCATGTTGATGAAGTGACCAACACCCTCCTCTCTCCTTATGGTTCTCTAAGGTAAATGAACTTAGGGATATGGAGAATCTCACCGCCACCCTATACGACAGAGAGGTGATTTTTTCAGGACACCTGGCACCCTTGGCAATGCTTTGTGTTCACGGACGCTTACCTGAACACTTCTTCCTGTGCTCCCTGAGTGCTCCTCTTATCCTTGACCCGATTGATCCGTTCCAGGAGGGATAGTGCTTCTTGGCCCTTTCTTCTGTATTCCCTTTACCTTGTCCCATCCCTTCCTTTTACTGGTTATATCCTGGTTCTCTTACTTTTGTCTTTCTCCCCATCCTGTTTTTGCCCTGTTCCTGTTATTTTCTCCTAATGATAGCCAGTAAGACCCCCTTTCGACCTGCTCTATCTTTTACACATACCCCATTCCCCTCAGTCCCCGATCTTTCTCCCGTATCTGGCTGAGCCTATTCATCTTGTTTATTTCATGTCTCTCTGCATCATTGCCCTTGTGGTTATGGTCAGTGACTATGTACTGTGTCTATTGTCACAATACCTCCTTGATTGATGTAACATTCTACTACAGTGGTTGTACTGCCATGGCCATGGAGCAGATCCACTGCTTCTTGCAACCTGATTGTTTACTTTCAATTTTTAATATCCTTGCACCAGGCCCTGGCTGATTTCTGTACTGTGACGTTTGTATGTTGCATCCTCTTGTTTCGTTTGTATTACGGTGAACCTTCTGTTTGGTTCCCCCTGCTTTGTTGAAAATCTTACATAAATAATTATAAAAAAAAACAAAAAACAATATTAACATAAAGCAATGTAAACATAAAAGGAAAATAAGTGCTTTACATCAATAGGGAAACAAAATATTAAGTGTAACTGCTCAAACCTTTTATAAACTTAGACCATTTTTTCATCTGTACAATCACTCCTAAGAGACTTTCTCTAAGTGAAAGTGTGGCATTAAGAGAAAACAGAGCTACCTTTGATGCCTGTGACACATAGAACAAAGGTTAGCTGTGTAACACAGACACAACATTTACAGTGCACAGTTCATCTGATTCAGCTGTTCTCTTCCTCTCCTGGTGGGGAGGTGGGGATGTCTTTTGTTAAAGACATGTAGCAGAATACATTTTAGCCAAAATGCATGAAAAAGTTAGCTTTTTAGAAAACCGTTTTATTGGATATGTTTTATAGCAGTGAGTAAAACATTTTTTTTCAAAATTTTCAATCTTTTTATTTATATCACAAAAAAATTAAAAAAAAAAACGGTGGTGATCAAATACCACCAAAAGAAAGCTCAATTTGTGTGAAAAAAATGTATATAAATTTTGTTTGGGTACAGGGTTGCATGACTGCGCAATTATCAGATAGCATAGTGCAGTGCTGCATAGCAAAAAATATCCTGGCCTTGAAGGAGGCAAAATCTTTCAGCGCTCAAGTGGTTAAACGTACCACTTTCAACCAATCAGATTTTATCCTAAGTTTAAGCTGAACTCCAGTTTAACTACATATTTGTATCCATCCACTCCTGGGATTTACTCAGCCCTACGATATAGCACAGTCAGCTTGACTTTTCCCTGCTGCTATTAAGCAACACAGCATGGTCGCCTCAATTTTCCCAGCTTTTGACTGGACAATGAAAGACCAGGAACAGCCAGGTCAGTAGTCTGGTAAACTCTCTCCTACTGTCAACTTGTTTAAGACCTGGTTCATGCTGCAGTGATGTGGCAGTGATGCAGCAGTGCACTTTGATTAATTTTTATGTCTCCAGTTGCAGGCAACGTCCACAAAATGGTGCAGGACCCTTTTTTGCTGCACCGGAAATGAATTGCAAATCAGACTGCATCTTGTGAACTGATTTTGGAGTGCTGTTAACTTAACATGCACACCCGCAGCAGTTCACATGAATGGAGTGCAATTTTGATGTGGTGTGGGAAATCAACATGAATTCCATTCATGTGAACTACTGAGCGGTTGTGTATGTTAATGACTTCCCCAAATTGGTTTGCAAAATGCAGTATGATTTGCAGAATCGGAACACATGGGTGTGAACACCCATGCAATCTGGTTCCGGTGCGGCAAAAAAAAAGTTTTCTGCATCATTTTAGTGTGGATGCGGTACAATTTGAGCCATACAAAATGAATAGGCTCAAATCGCACTGCTGTAAAAATCGCATGTGATTTGCACATTGTGAGAGAGAGGAGGCAACATGTGAGAAGGTAAAATGAAGGATCAGACATACAGCTCTATCAGCACACCAAAGCATCTTCTCATGATACGTTACTGTTGAAAAAAATGATGACAATTTGTGTAGACTCAGTTTAACGCTGAGACTCTCTTCAGAGTCTTAACAAATTGTCTTATAATCTGTTCTAACAGTAAGTGTTCACTGACAGGCTGTTTTTCTGGTCCAGGCCACCTACCTGTGGTGTCTGCGGCAGCAGTAGTGACACCTATCCTGCATCAGGCTATAGGGTCTGGTCTCCTCCAGCTCTTCCCCCTTCACGTTCAAAGGTCTGCTGGCTCCTGCCCCCTGCTCCGACGGCCGCACAGGGATTTGCATTTGAGCTACAGTAATGAAGTCTCCTGGAAAATGTTTTTAAAAAATGGTCCCTCATCAGAATTGGCCCAGTAGGCAAGTGGCTAAACCTGCAATTTCCAGCATACATGCAAAAATCTGCATTTCTTCTTTCTTTGCTAGAAAATGACTTAGAGCCCCCCAAATTTTATATATATATATTTTTTTTTTTTATGTCACAGTATTTGCGCAGTGTTTTTTCTGGAAAAAAATACACTTTAATGAATTTTAGTGAACAGAAACATAATATAATACCCAATTTGTGGTAAAATATGCAAGATGATGTTATGTCAAGTAAATACATACCAAACATGTCACATTTTAAAACTGCACATGCCCTTGGAACGGGAAAAACTGTGCTACATTAAATTATCCATAGGTGACACTTTAAAAACTTTTACAAGTTACCATACACAGGAGCACTGGTGCTAGAATTATTGCTCTCACTCTGAAGTTCACAGTGATACCTCACATGTGTGATGCGATTGCATTTACATTTGCAAGTGGGATTGATGCCCGCATTTGCCTTTGTTCGAGCACAAGGGGGATGAGGGTGCTTTTAAAAAAGTGATCCAGAGGTTGTATATCTGATCTAATAGTATTTTTGCATTGAAGGGAATTGCATCATGTAACAAATGATAACCAGCATCATGGTTGCAGCTTGGACCATGATCCCAGTATAACCATATCAATACCAGGACATATATGTATGAACAGCCTTATTGAGGTGGTTAAGTAATAGTGTACTAGTATGCACCGCACTGTCCTGTCACAGCTCACCCAGGTCTCTGGCACTTTCATCTTCACTCGGTCTTCCTTCAGGGATCTGTATCTTCAGCCAGCTGAATGGCCAGGCATGGGAGTCACCTCACCGTAGCACACAGAGGTGGCCGTAAATGTGGTCTAAGCTGCACATGCGCACTCTCAGATCACATTAACGCTGACAGGCAGGAGGGAGGACATTTATGACATAAGAGACCACTAGGGTCTCTTCTTTTATAAAACCCCTGCCTGTCAGCAGTTTTTGGAATTTGGCCTTTACTACCACTCACATAATGAAACATCTGCACAAAATGATGTTTTTGTTACAAAAACTGCAAATTGCATTCTAATAGGATATATCAATTGATTTACAGGCAAAAAAGTTACTTCAATTATTTTCAATAAAAACAAAGTTCCAGTAATAGTGTGAATTGTAACTGAAATATAACCATGCATGATGTCCAATTTAGTGGACAGATGAATAATTCTAATTTCCACCCAAGGTAAAATATAACTACAGTATGTTTCTTTAGGTGTTACTTGATGTTACCATAATTTTTTTTTTTTTACCTCAGAGGGTCTCCTCAAATAGGATTGGCAAGATATTCCTAAGCTACTCTCCTTTTCTGGCTTTTCGTCAGCCATCTTGGTTTTCAGAAATTTTTGTTACGGTTACAATGGCTAACCAATGGGTGGCAGAGTATGGGATGACTCATTAGCGTCCAATGTACAGGGTGATATGCAACTCTTGCTGAACTTGGGCTTTCTTTCTCTTAGTCCCTCCTCTCGCAACCAGCCTAAAGTTGATGGACCCCTCCCCCACTCTCACCTCTATGGTCTCCCGCTTCCCAGAAGAAATCCGCTACTGCGACACCACATCAGGTGTCTTAAACACTCTATTTACTCCTGATACAAAAATGTTTTTCTTTGTTCTACGGGTGCCTCTCCATGGCCCCCCGCTGGGGCATTGGCCTCTGTACATGTATACTGCCTTACGGTCTTGATTATTATTCTTTGGTAAAATAATATGGTGGCTTTGACTATTTTATCCATGTTTCATGTGGACCCCGGGGTAGCGGGAGGAGTCTGTGCGCTCTCCCTATTTAGAAGACTGTCCCCATTGTTTGACTTTGTAGAGACTCGTTCGGTCCTTGACCTAGTGTCTAGGATATTGACATTTTGTTATCTTCTGTTACATACTACTGTTTAGCCTGTTGTTAGTTACGAGCTGTTTCTTGGCCTTGGTGTCTTTGGTCTCTTTCTGTTTTCTTTTCTTTTCTAATTTTTTCTATTTTTTTTGTTTGAGGGTCAATTTAGGAATTTTGAACTGTCTTTGGATAATCAATGGGTGGGATTGTCTTATGATAGCTATTTCCATGTCTACTTCAAAACAACACGCTGCCATGATACGTTTGCTTTCCCATAATGTTTAGGTATTAGGCTCCCTATATAAGCGACTTTAAATATTTTTCCATTATAAATCTTTGGGAGCCGACATTGTGGCTTTACAGGAAACACATTTTGCCCCTTATTTTACTCCCAGATATATTCATAGGGATTTCCCGGTTTGTTGTTTCGCCAACACCTCTGGGAAAAAAAGAGAGGGGTGGCGCTTTGTTTTTCCAAACGGCTGTCATTTATGGAAACTAAAGTTTTAAGGAATAGGGAGGGACATTATCTTCTGGTCAAGGGTCAATTGGAGGGCAATATGGTGTCTTTTCTTATTTACTATGCCCCTAATAAGAATCAAGTGGCCTTCTTTCGTTCCCTTTTTAAATCTTTGTGTAAAGAACTGGAAGGCGATGTGATTTTGGCGGGGGGCTCTAATCTGGCCTTAGATCATGTACTTGACAAATTCCATGCAACCAAACTTAAATCGCACTCTAAACAGAGCCACGATTTTGCGCAGCTGTTACATCACCTTGACCTAATTGATGCATAGCGGGAGGCCAATCCCACCTCTAGAGACTACTCCCACTTGTCTAGGGCCCACAACCATTATTCTCATATAGATCATGTTTTTTTTTTCCCCTCAGAAATGATAGCTAAGCTTTGTTCGGCTAAAATTATGTCGACGCCTTGGTCGAACCACAATCCTGTAATTCTGACGCTCTTGGATTTGATGGTTAGAGTTGTTAAACCACACTGGCGATTGAACGAGTCTTTACTGAGCGATGAGTCATGTTGCCTGGCAGTGGGCGACCATCTCAAGTCCTACTTTGCAATTAATAAGGCGGAGGATACGAATCCCTCTATTATTTGGACTGCTCACAAAGCCTCTGTTAGAGGCTGCATTATCCAGCTGTCCTCCAGAATTAAAAAGTCTTGCGAGGAATTGATCTCTGCCAAATCTAGAGAATATGAATCAGTAGTTGCCCAACATAAACTTACCCCGGCATCGGATCTTTTATCTAAGGTGGAGCAAGCCCGGCTGGCACTTAACTTCTGCCTCACCACAAAAGCAGAAAAACAATTACCCTGGATGAACCATAGGTTTTTTACGTGGCGGGACAGACCAGATTCCCTTCTAGCACATAAGCTTACCCCCAAATTTGCTCATTCAGCACTGCCAAAACTCTGGCTAAAGGAGGGGACCATCACGCAAGATCCTCAGAAGATCCTTTGGGAATTTCATGATTTTTTTTGCCCCCCTGTATGGCCCACCTCGGCTAGAGGAACCTTCCTCTATTCAATCTTTTCTAGAGTCTTTGCCTATTCCCTCCCTCATTGAAGCCCATAGAGAGTTAATGGAACAACCTATTACTTCTGAGGAGCTCCAAAATGTTCTTAAATTACTATCGTCCCATAAATTCCCAGGCCCCGATGGCCATCCTAGTACATACTATAAAACTTTTTCTGCTCATCTTCTTCCACATATGACACTATACTTCAATTCCTTGAAGGAAGGAGGAGGGGTCCCGTTAGATGAAATTATGGCATATATTAGTGTTATTCCCAAACCCAATAAAGATTCTTCTGATGTTCGCAATTATCACCCTATTTCCTTAATTAATTGTGATTTAAACATTTTAATAAAACTTCTAGCCGTACGTCTTAATTCCTTTCTGGCACAATATATTCTTAAAGATCAGTCGGGGTTCATATTAGGTTGTCAAACATTAGACCAGATTCGCAGATCTATTACTTTGATCTCAGCTGTCCGTTCTAATTGAGATGCTCCCCTTTCTCCGGCACTCTTGCTTCTTTCTCTGCACCTTCAGAAGGCTTTTGATAGTCTGACGTGGGAATATTTGTTTACTGCCCTGAAGGCCATTGGATTCGGGCCGCCGTTTTTGGTTTTACTGCGCTCGTTATATGATAATCTCTCAGCTCGGGTCTCCATTAAAGGCTACAAATCTTCTGTATTTACAATCCGAAAAGGTACTAGACAGGGCTGTCCATTGTCCCCACTCCTATTTGCACTGGCAATTGAGGCTCTGGCTATGGCCATGCGCTCCCATCCCCAAATCTATGGTGTTCATTGCGGACAACAAGAACATAAATGTGCACTGTTCGCCGATGACGTTCTTATGTATAGTACTTCCCCTATGATAACTATCCCTAATTTATTGTCAGTATTACGTCAATTTTCCCGCTCTTTCTGAGCTTTCTCTTAATTCCCAAACGACAACAGCCCTTAATGTTTCCTTATCCATGCTTGAGGAACAACAACTTCGTGCTTCCTATGATTTTCAATGGGCGAGTAAGTAGCTGCCTTATTCAGGGATACATCTCACCGCTTCAATTGTGATGCTACATCAGGCTAACGACCTTCACCTCTTTAAGACGCTCAAAGACAATCTTAGCCATTGGGCGGCATATTCTTTATCATTGTTTGGAGTCAATTCCACATCAAAATTAAGTTTTTACCCAGATTGTTATATTATTTCCAGGCTTTACCGGAGTCGATTCCGAGACGAGAATTACGGCATTTACAAGCTGAGGTCCTCCGTTTTATTTGGCATAACAGATGGCCTCGGATGAATCACAAGACGCTGTATGCTCCCAGACCTTGGGGGGTTATTGGCCTCCCTAGTCTCCAGACGTACTTCCAGGCTGCCCAAATCGCCCAATTGGCTTACACCACCGCTGGGGGAAATATTCCCCTTTGGGTATCTATCGAAGCTCTCTCTTGTCACCCGCTCGCTGTCGGGCGTTGCTTTGGCTTCCTAATCGCTTACGCCCTCCTATACTGTGCCCCACTCAGCCATTTTCTTTGGCAGTTTGGGACAGGGTTCGCCATCGTAAATCATTGGTATCTCCACATACACCTGTAGCTCCGGTTTTTTATAGCCCTGAATTTGTGCCTGGTTTGAAGCCGGCCCCTTCTAAATGGTGGATCAATAAAGGCTTGTTGCGGATAGGAGTCTATCTTAATGGTTCTTGCATATATTCTTTGCAATATTTTAAAGACAAATTGCATATGCCTGCCTCTGAAATTTTCAGATATAGCCAGATTGTGTAATTTCTCTACTCGAAGCTTGCTTTATTGGATGCATCGCCTTTGCTTACCTCCTTTGAATTTTCTTGCCGGAATAGGGCTCCTGCAAAAGGCTGTATCTCCGTAATATATGCCTCCTCACTGATCCGCTTTGTAAACTTCCTTATATGGAGCACTGGAAAAGTGATTTAGCTGTCAATTATAAGTTATTGGATTGACAAGATATTGCAATTGCACTGCCAAAAATTTCAATCAATACTACCCTAACTGAAGCAAATTATAAAACTTTGTTGCGATGGTATTTGGTCTCCACTCGGATTGCAAGCATGCATCTGTCTGCTTCTGTGATGTGTTTTCGGTGATGTGGCCGGGTGGGATCTATGTATCACATCTGGTTGCAGTGTCCACTTGCAAATGAATTTTGGATTTGCATTTGTAACTTGGTAAACTCTGTGACAGGAGTAAATATACGCAGATCCCCGGAGACAGCGCTCTTTCAGAAATTCCCTGTTAATGTTTCCAAGAAATCCCATAAGCTGTCATTTTCTTTGGCAGCGAGAATCACCATAGCTAGACATTGGCAGCAATCGGCTATTCCACTTGATTATGTTAAAAAGAAACTCAACTGGATTATGGTCAATGACAAGCTCACCTGTATTCTGCAAAATGCTTTGAAGAAATTTGATAGTGTATGGAACCCATGGATTCAATACATATCTGTGCCTTAATGTCTCCTATCTTGACCCTCTCTTCTAATCTTTTCTTTGCTTTTCTCTTTTCCTTTCCTCTGTTCTGTATTGTTTTTTTTATATACTGACGAGGCGAAAAGCACCTGCTCTCGTTTTGGTTGTACTAAGCGTTTTGCCTTAAACCGTCAGTTGTTCATGGTACAATTTGTTGTTCCTAGTGCCCTATGTTTGTATGTATGATGGTATACTATTTGCTTGTACTACCTGTTGTAAAAAATTACTTAATAAAAACCATTAGAAACTAAAATGTTTAGTTTGTGTTAGGCCTTAATCTGTTTATTTAACAGAGACCGCTGCTATGCAATTTTTAGAGCAGAATGAACAACGTTGTCTCCGTTGTAGGAAGCAGAAAAATTAAAGGTTTATTGTAACTACAGCATCTTAAGTGAGGGCAGAAAAACAAAGCTGCTGTGTCAGTGCTGACAGAATGCATTACTTATGTAATTTTTATATTTTGCCCATAGTTCTATTTTAAAATGAAAGTCCAGGCAAAACTTTCCTCTGTATTCATAACACTGTGACTTTTAGATAGAATGTGCAAAGGTTAGAAATAATTAACAGACACTATTGTATATCGTTCTAGCTCTCTAGCACACTCTACAAACAACAAAGGTTTTTTTGTTTTGCTGCTGTCTCTGTCCCTATAAGGTGTGGCAGTGCTTGTGTCCAAAGGAATATTTATTAAAGGTTCCAGGAGAGCAATCACATTTCAGAGCTAATAATACACAAATTTAACATAAAATATATACTGTATTTTTCGCTCCATAAGACGCACTTTTTTCCCCCCAAAAAAGGGGGGAAAATGTCAGGAGTGCGTCTTATGGAGCGAATATAAAGCGGTCGGTCCGGTATTTCTGTCGCCACCATGTCAGAATATCGGGCCGGCCGCTCAACTCTTCTCTCCTGCAGGACCTTACCTGTTGCTCGCTCGAGCGCCGTACAGTCTTCCCGCGCCGGCTTCTGTGACAGCCAGGTGCCCACTACGCATGCGCGAGAAGCGCTGCACTTTGTGAATGGTCCGGTGTCTTCTGGGACACATGGCAGGTCCCAGAAGGCGCCGGGCCATTCACAAAGCGCAGCGCTTCTCGCGCATGCGCAGTGGGCACCCGGCTGTCACAGAAGCCGGAGCGGGAAGAAGAGGGAAGGACAACTCCGCGTAAATGGGAGCGGGTACCTGTCAAATTCAGGTACCCGCTCCCCCTCCCTCCCCAAAGTTCCGTAGTCTCTGGTCATCTCCTTTACTGTCTGCAGTCTCTGATCATCCCCTGCACTGTCTGCAGTCTCTGGTCATCTGTACTATGTCCGCAGTCTCTGGTCATCCCCTGTACTGTGTCCGCAGTCTCTGGTCATTCCCTGTACTGTGTCTGCAGTCTCTGGTCATCTCCTGTACTATGTCCGCAGACTCTGATCATCTCCTGTACTGTGTCCGCAGTCTCTGGTCATCTGTACTATGTCCGCAGTCTCTGGTCATTCCCTGTACTGTGTCTGCAGTCTCTGGTCATCTCCTGTACTGTGTCTGCAGACTCTGGTAATCTCCTGTACTGTGTCCGCAGTCTCTGGTCATCTGTACTATGTCCGCAGTCTCTGGTCATTCCCTGTACTGTGTCTGCAGTCTCTGGTCATTCCCTGTACTGTGTCTGCAGTCTCTGGTCATCTCCTGTACTATGTCCGCAGACTCTGGTCATCTCCTGTACTATGTCTGCAGTCTCTGGTCATTACCTGTACTGTGTCCGCAGTCTCTGGTCATTCCCTGTACTGTGTCCGCAGTCTCTGGTCATTCCCTGTACTGTGTCCGCAGTCTCTGGTCATTCCCTGTACTGTGTCTGCAGTCTCTGGTCATCTCCTGTACTATGTCTGCAGTCCATTGTCATCTCCTGTACTATGTCTGCAGTCTCTGGTCATCTCCTGTACTATGTCTGCAGTCTCTGGTCATCTCCTGTACTATGTCTGCAGTCTCTGGTCATCTCCTGTACTGTGTCCGCAGTCTCTGGTCATCTCCTGTACTGTGTCCGCAGTCTCTGGTCATCCTCTGTACTGTGTCTGCAGTCTCTGGTCATCCTCTGTACTATGTCTGCAGTCTCTGGTCATCTCCTGTACTATGTCTGCAGTCTCTGGTCATCTCCTGTACTATGTCTGCAGTCTCTGGTCATCTCCTGTACTGTGTCCGCAGTCTCTGGTCATCTCCTGTACTGTGTCCGCAGTCTCTGGTCATCCTCTGTACTGTGTCTGCAGTCTCTGGTCATCCTCTGTACTGTGTCTGCAGTCTCTGGTCATCTCCTGTACTATGTCCGCAGTCTCTGGACATTCCCTGTACTGTGTCCGCAGTCTCTGGTCATCTGTACTATGTCCGCAGTCTCTGGTCAACTCCTGTACTGTGTCCGCAGTCTCTGGTCATCTCCTGTTCTGTGTCTGCAGTCTCTGGTCATCTCCTGTACTGTGTCCGCAGTCTCTGGTCATCTCCTGTACTGTGTCTGCAGTCTCTGGTCATCTCCTGTACTGTGTCTGCAGTCTCTGGTCATCTCCTGTTCTGTGTCTGCAGTCTCTGGTCATCTCCTGTTCTGTGTCTGCAGTCTCTGGTCATCTCCTGTACTGTGTCCGCAGTCTCTGGTCATCTCCTGTACTGTGTCTGCAGTCTCTGGTCATCTCCTGTACTGTGTCCGCAGTCTCTGGTCATTCCCTGTACTGTGTCTGCAGTCTCTGGTCATCTCCTGTACTATGTCTGCAGTCTCTGGTCATCTCCTGTACTGTGTCTGCAGTCTCTGGTCATCTCCTGTACTGTGTCCGCAGTCTCTGGTCATTTCCTGTACTGTGTCTGCAGTCTCTGGTCATCTCCTGTACTGTGTCTGCAGTCTCTGGTCATCTCCTGTACTATGTCTGCAGTCTCTGGTCATCTCCTGTACTATGTCTGCAGTCTCTGGTCATCTCCTGTACTATGTCTGCAGTCTCTGGTCATCTCCTGTACTATGTCTGCAGTCTCTGGCCATCTCCTGTACTGTGTCCGCAGTCTCTGGTCATTTCCTGTACTATGTCTGCAGTCCATTGGTTCAGAATATTTTTTTTCTTGTTTTCCGCCTCTAAAACCTAGGTGCGTCTTATGGTCAGGTGCGTCTTATGGAGCGTGAAATATGGTAGTTCTGCAAAAAAAATGTATTTATAAAATAATCCATAAATATGAAAAACACCCTCACAAATATGAAGTGCTTTCCTTTGAACATAGGTACTGCACCTCCTGCTGGAGCGGAGAGCATAAAATGGCTTGGTTGCCAGAGATGTCTGTAGATCTAGTGAGTTTCTTGTTGTACAAAATAGTAGCACTTGCAGGTCTAAACAAAAATATGAAATTCTAGTGCACCTCCAGGTTAAAACCTTTTATCTTAGTGGTCTAGTACAGGACACAGCCAAAGTATATTCATAGACCCTGAGTTATAGGCTTTTACCTGCAGCTGATTGAAAGCTAGCAGAGCTTTCAAGTACATGCCCTCCGATTGCCTCCCCTATATAGCCCCACCCCACTCCGAGTCCTCAATTTTTGCAAGTGTCCTAGGGGGATGGACCTTTTCTCCTTCACAGTGAAATCACTCCTAGCTTAACCACTTTATTTTTCTTTTAGCTAGAGACAGAATATCAACCAAAAATCCAGAAAAAAAACATATGATACAAATGTTATAAACTGAGTTGCAGTTCAGTGAGTAAAATAAGTGTTTGATCCCCAAGCATAACACAACTTAGTACTTGGTGGAGAAACCCTTGTTGGCAAGCACAGAGATAAGACGTTTCTTGTAGTTGGTTACCAGGTTTGTACACATTTCAGGAGGGATTTTGGTCCACTCTTCTTTACAGAGCTCTAAATTCTTAAGGTTTCTTGGCAGTCACTTGGCAACTCGAAGATTTAGCTCCCTCCATAAATTTTCTAATACATGGCCCCACCCATTGGCCCCTCAATGCTGCAAAGTCCGGCCTATACCTTGTGCAGACAAACAGCCCCAAAGCATAATATTTCCACCTCTGTGCTTGACTGTAGAGATGGTGTTCTTAGGGTCATAGTCAGCATTTTTCTTCCTCCAAACATGGCGAGTCGAGCTAATGCCAAAGTGCTCAATTTTGGTCTCATCTGACCACAGCACTTTCTCCAAATCCCAGTCCTTCTCTGAATCATTTAGATGTTCATTGGAAAACTTCAGACGGGCCTGTACATGTGCCTTCTTAAGGAGGGGGGGACCTTGCAGGCACTGCAAGATTTCAATCCATGGCAGCGTATTGTGTTACCAACATTTTTTTGGTGACTGTAGTCCCAACTGCCTTGAGATCATTCACAAACTCCTCCTGTTGTAGTTCTGGGCTAATCCCTCACTTTTCTCATGATCATCCTTACCTCAAGAGGCAAAATCTTGCATGGAGCTCCAGACTGAGGGCGATTGATAGTTATTTTGTATTTCTTCCAATTGCGAATAATCGCTCTAACAGTTGTATCCTTCTCACCAAGCTTCTTGCTGATGGTCTTGTAGCCCATTCCAGCCTTGTGCAGGTCTACAATTTTGTCCCTGACGTCCTTTGGCAGCTTTTTGGTCTTGCCCATGGCGGTGATGTTTGAATGGAAAGAATTTCTGTGGACAGGTGTCTTTTATACACATAACGAGTTGTCATTAGGAGCACCTTCTTAAATTGACAGGGTTAATCTGTGTACCACATGAGCATATAACCAGTCTGTGTGAGCCAGAATTTTTGTTGGTTGGTAGGAGGATCAAATACTTATTTTACTCACTGAACTGAAACTCGGTTTATAACATTTTGTATCATGTGTTTTTTCTGGATTTTTGGTTGATATTCTGTCTCTATCATTTAAAATACACCTATGATAAAAGTATAGACCTTTCATTTCTTTGTAGGTGGGTAAACTTCAAACAAAATCTGCAGGGGATCAAATATTTATTTTCCCCACTGTATATTCATGTTGTAAGTCATTTAAATATATCTGTATATTTAAAAAAAAAAAATTTTTAGAACGGTTACAATTTGTGGGGACTGAACACTGGGGAAGACAGATACTGAATACCCATGCCAGCTCTACTCCAATAGCATTCTCAAATCCCTCTAAAAATTACAAACTGAGTTTTCGACACAGAAAAGTGTGTTCTTTAGTTGCTTAAAGCTCAGACATGGCATAACTACACAACCAAATAAGACTTCCAAGAAAGAAAGATCTAATTTTCATAACAATATGCTGCCCTACACTTGTCTTCTACCTCGACGTTATCATTGCTATGTAAAGAAAATGGTCCCTGCATCTGAGCCATCCCCAGCAAAGTCCATTAGAAGGCTGCACTACATGTGCTACCTAAGGTATCTCTTTCCCCCTCACTAACATAAATGCAAATATTTCTTCTTGTATAGTGTATTGTAAACTCCACCAACTATAAAATTTCCACTGTAGAGAGTGCTCCACAATTCCCTAGATGTACAGCAGGACACAGTTATCTAATGCAGTGTTTCTCAACCTTTTTTCAGTCAAGGCACCCTTTAAAGGTATATTCAGTCTCAAGGTACCCCAAGACTAGGTTCACACTAATGCGAGTGTTTGCAGATGTGGGAAACGCTGGGAAATTGCATGTTGCATAAAATGATTTCCAGTTCACTGCGGTTTAAAAATGGTGCAAGAACCTTTTCCTGCATGAGACACAGCAGGCCCTTCAAATGAATGGGCTGTCACGCCCAAACAAACACAGCTCATAGAGCCACAATAGTGTGAACCTAGCCTAAGAGCTCTTTCATACATGACATTGAGGGATGGTAAAACAATGCCCCACCTCACTACTCTCCCTTTTACCTACAGATGCAGCAGCCAGGGTTGTACACATTCTGTAGCCACAATGCTTTGCGGGTATGGTAGGAATGATACCCCCTGTTGCCTTCAGCAGGCATCAATGATGAATGGAGTCACCCTGCAACCGCGTGCACTGCATGCAGTTGCAGCATAGTGGTGCTGCATTTAGAGTGTAGGGATCAGGAAAGTAACACACACAAACACACACACACACATATACACACATAAACACATACTGTGCATACATACATATACTCTCACGTACATACAGTACATACATATAGCTTTCTTAACCACTTGCCCTCCAGAGGATTTACCCCCCCTTCCTGTCCAGGCCATTTTTTGCGATACAACGCTGCGTTATTTTAACTGACAATTGCACGGTCATGTAACGTTGTACATAAATTAAAGTTATGCACTTTTTTCCCCACAAATAGAGCTTTCTTTTGGTGGTATTTGATCACCTGTGCGTTTTGGGGTTTTTTTGTGCTATAAACAAAAAAAGACCAATTTTGAAAACCACAATATTTTTTACTTTTTGCTATTAAACATGTCCAATAAAAAAATTTAAATCAAATTTCATCATAAATTTAGGCGAAAATGTATTCTGCTACATGTCTTTTGCTAAAAAAAAAATCCCAATATGTGTAAATTAATTTGTTTATGTGAAAGTTATAGCATCTACAAATGGTTGTGTATATATACTAGAATTTTTATTTTTATTTTAGTAGTAATGGCTGCGATCAGCGACGTATTGCGTGACTGCGGCGGGCATTCTGACACATGGGGGGAACTAACTGCAACTGACATCCCCAGTGACACTAATACAGTGATCAGTGCTAATAAAAAGCACTGACGCTGTACTAATGACACTGGGCATTAAGAGGTTAACATCTGAGGCAATCAAAGCGTTACCTTTGTGCTGTGTGTGTTTTACATAGTGTGCTGTGTGTGCTTTACTATGTAGACAAGCTGCTTTGTATTGCTCTGCTGTGCACCTCCTGGAGAGTGTTCTTCACTTGTCTGGATGTTGTGAATGCAATTATCCACCACTGTTGTCTTCCGTGGATGTCCATGCCTTTTTGTGTTGCTGAGCTCACCAGTGCGTTCTTCTTTCCTCAAAATGCACCAAACTGTTGATTTGGTGACTCCTAATGTTGCTGTTATCTCTCTGATGGATTTGTTTCGTTTTTGAAGCCTTACAATGGTCTGTTTCATTTGCATGGACAGCTCCTTTGAACGCATGATGTAGGTTCCCAGCAATAGATTCCAAATGCAAATACCACACTTAGAATCAACTCCAGACCTTTTACCAGCTTAACTGATGAAGAAATAATGAAGTAGTTGCCCACACGTGGCCATGAAACAACTTTTGATTCAATTGTCCAATTACTTTTGGTCCCTTGAAAAAGGGCGGATGGCTACTCTTAAGAGCTGTAATTCCTAAACCCTTCCTCCAATTTGCATGTACTGTATATACCCTCAAATTAAACCTGAGTGTGTGCACTTTCAGCCCATATCCATTATATAACTATAACTGGAATATGTTTTAGTAAATACCTGAAAAAATCTAAAATTGTGACTGTGTCCAAATATATATGGACCTAACTGTATGCTTAATAAATAATCTGAACTAGTAACTCATTATTTTGTTGAGTTCTGGAAACATAAGGAAAGTACACCTGTATATCCAATAGCATGTCCTTATTCTGTAATGCTGTTTTGCTTATACTACTTGTTACCCGTTAATAAAATAAGAAAATGTACACTTTTTCTCAGAGGAAAAAACAATATGATGAAAAATATTACGTCTTTTGCAGAGAGCACTGTACCGGTCATCTCATGTGGATGAAAATGATGTGCAGACGGTCTCCCACAAGTGTTTGGTCGTAGAACTTGCACAGTATGAGCAGATGATAAAGACAAAAAAGTACCAAGACAGTGAAGATCTTTACTACCTTGCTGGAACATATGAACCGACCACAGGAATGATCTACAACACTGATGGAGTCCCTGTTATCTGTTAAATATACAGGACCACAAACTTAAGACTTTTGTCGACAATCAGTAGTACACTTATGTTTTAATACAGAGGGTTGCTTACAATCTTCTGTACATAAATAACACTACGACGTATCTTAAACAGAATTAATGTGATATATATATATATATATATATATATATATCTCAATTTAAATATATTAAATTAAAATGTGATATTCATTAGATATGATACGTGTCATAGTTAGATTTCATCAGTATCACATATGTATCTAATGAAAGTACATGTAAATACACTCATTGGTGACACTGAAATGTAACTGAAGAATAATATTCGAGGATTTGTGTTTCCACAATAAGTATGTCTGTTGAACACAATAAGCACTTAAAATGAACAAATTGATTCTAAGCTTGTATTAGAAATGAACAACTCGAACAGCTAAATGTGGAGAGACAGCTAAAAGTGACCTCAGTGTTTTGAAGTCATTGGTTCAGATCATGGTTGTGTGTTTCTGGACCAAATATGGTGGTGACAGTTTCTTTTTTTTTTTTTTTTTTTTTTTTTTTTAATTAACTGGGATCATATGTGCACATAAGACATTTTACACATTAGCACTTTTACTGTACCTAACTACAGTTATTAAAAAATAATACATTTCATGCTGATATGCTGCCATGTAATGCAATATTGCATTCCAGCTATTTCAAACAACTCTTACAGACCTTTTCAGACAATCTTCAAATGAAAAGAAATAGTCTTTTAGCTATGTTACATCTTTTACCTACGTTTCTTATTGTTGAACATTTATGTGTGTTCTCTTTTCATAAAATATATTGTAGCTAATAACGGTGTATAGTTATTTTTATTTGCCATGTATACATGTTGGTAATTAAGTATATATAAACTCAGTCACTAAAATATCATAGGCCTGAACATGTAAATATAATTTAAAAAATCCTTTTTAAATCTGTAGCTTTCATAAAATTTTACCTGTGATTATGCCATAAAAGTCCATGTTCATGCACTTCCTGTAACATCGCTTCGTCCTTATCTACCAACTGAACCCCTGTAATGTCACATGGGCTTCTCGTACAGACTACCAGTGGCTGTTTCAACATACATTATACAGGCATGGTCCACTGTTGTCATAAGTGGGAAACCCACCTTGAAAAACACCATACAGCCATCACTGACAGAAAGTGGCTGGAAAAAAAGGCTGCAAGAGCTCAGCAGCACTGAGCTCCCAAAAGAATGTAAAAAGGTGAGAAACCAGCATTGGATATATAATATGCTGCCCCCTACAGGAAGAGTTTGACATTAAGTATTGAAAGGAAGTGAAATGGGATCAGCTACCACTAGCAGTTACAGTGAAGGAAATAATATTTGATCCCCTGCTGATTTTGAATGTTTTCCCACTCACAAATGATCAGTCTAAAAATCAAATTGTAGGTGTATTGTAACACAGAGACAGAATAGCAACACAAAATTCAAAAGGAATGCATGTCTTACAAATTATGCAGTGATTTGCATGTTCATGAGGGAAATAAGTATTTGATCCCCTATCATTTAGCAGGATTTCTGGCTACCAGGTGTCTTTCATATAGGTAACAAGCTGAGATTAAAAGCAGTCTCTTAAAAGGGAGTGCTGCTAAACTCATTTTGTTACCTGTATAAAAGACACCTGTCCACAGGAGCAATCAAACAATCAGATTCCAAACTCTCCACCATGGCAAAGACCAAAGAGCTGTCCAAGGATATCAGGGACAACATTGTAGACCTACACAAGGCTGGACTGGGCTACCAAACTATCACCAAGCAGCTTGGTGAGAGTGTGACAACAGTCGGTGCAAGCATTCGCGAATGGAAGAAACACAAAACTGTCAGTCTCCCTAGGTCTGGTGCACCATGCAAGATCTCACCTTGTGGAGTGTCAATGATCATGACAACAGTGAGGATCATTCCAGAACTACACGTGAGGATCTTGTCAATGATCTCCAGACAGTTGGGACCACAGTCACCAAGAAAACAATTGGTAACACACTACGCCGACAAGGATTGAAATCCTGCAGTGCCCACAAGGTCCCTCTGCTAAAGAAAGCACATGTCCAGGCTCTGAAGTTTGCCACTGAACATCTGAATAATGCAGAGAAGGACTGGTTGAAAGTGTTGTGGTCAGATGAGACCAAAATCGAGCTGTTTGGCATCAACTCAACTCCATGTTTGGAGGAGGAGGAATGATGCTTTTCTGTCTCTCTAATCTAAGCATTGAAAGTGTGATCTCTGTGTAGCACACCCTTGGGTGATGCTTGGCTAGATATATAGGTTCAGCTCCTACCTGAATCTGGTGATACCTCCGATTATACCCAGAACACTCCGACACTCTTAGAATATTTTTTATGGGTTTTATTGAAGAAGACAAACCCTGAAAAAGAACTAGCTGATTTAACACAGGTAATGTACATAAAACACAGATACCACTTTGCATAACACAGTTAGTAAGAAATCACTCTTCACTCGCCAAAGACTCCAAAAACTGACTAGTATCACACTGACTAGGGTGGCACATGAGAGTGACATTGACACATGAAACAATAACTATTAATGAGGTTAAGCAGCTTATTGACATTTGTTATAGCAGTACTATCTAGAGCAGAAATATCCTACCTAACCACTAGCCAGTGGGATGAAACCTAAAGTCTCTCAACGTTGGGGCCCTTTAATCAATGGAAGAGCGCTCACTCTCTGCATGGGAGAGTATTTGTAATCCAGTGGTAGCAGGATAGCACAGTCTCCTTTAAGCAGAATCTTCCAGTGAACATTGCAATAGAAGAAACAACATCACAAAGTCTTTACCATACAGGTGAATCCTGATGTATTAACACTTGCTCAGTATATTTAAAACAGCAAGCTTCTGTGGGGACTTGGAACTAAACACACTCTTCAGCCACAGCACAAGTTTTGAGGAGACAAACCAGTAATATACAGAGACAGAGTTCTCTCATCAATCAGCAGCAGGAATAGCTAATTCTGAGCAGCTTGGGCTTTCCAACATCTGTGTCACTCTGAGAATTAGAGAGCAGGCTTTCTCATGACCGTTCCCCAGAGATGAACAGCAAATGCAGCAATATCAAAATCCCCTTTCATCACAGAGTACTCAGTGTTTCTGGATTGTCCTCTAGATAGCATTAGACAGCAGTAGAAATCCTCTCTCTTTCAGCAGCTCCAGACTTTGAGAGACACATGCACTTGAGTGGCTGTAATCTTGAGTGTCAGGCAGGATAATCCTTAGTTTGCAATAATGGTGTGACCCTCCTGCGCTCCAAATGTGTATTAAACCAAATTAAAATAATAAATGAACCCCAAACAGCTGCTAACATTAAATCATATACCAATGATCAAGTGAATATAAACCATAAAATGTTGCGCTACATTCAAACTAATTAAAGTAAATGTGGAATTCAATATCTCAAATAAAATAATAGCAATAATAATAAATATAATAGAAATTGTGCTAGGTGATAACACAAAAATGATAGCAAAACACAAACTTAAATCAATACGCATGTGCATGAAAAATGCACATACATATATTACATCACACGTGCAAATATGTGAAGTGAAATATGTCTAAATAATACACGCAAAACTCAAAGTCCAATAATGGAATATTAAAGGTGAAAAAAAGTCCAATAATGGAAAAAAGGTGAAAAAATATTTTGGTAAACTGTGTTTCCAATATGCTGTAAAGTGACCACAGGTGAAAACAAAACGTGCAGGTATCTGGGTGTAGATAGAGCTTGTGAATCCAACCACCTTCTGGATTAGCCTCTCACCTCATCACTTCGACCCTTGCGGGTCAAAGAGCAATATGGATCCCTCTCACAGATCCTCCAGGCACCAAAGCACTCCAAAACCACTTCTCAGGATATAATATTCCCACTCAGCTCTTCTCCAGGTATAGATGAAATGTCAGTAGCAGCCAGTCCACATTAAACCCTCATGCTCTCAAATGAGGATATGTGTATGTAAGTTGGGTGTACAGCTGAATCCACAGGTGTACCAAGATGGCCGCCACGCCGGAAATACGTCACCGCGCTACGCCGACGCGTTACGTCACAATATCACGTGACTTCATCAGGGCCCTGATGAAGTCACGTGATATTGTGACGTAACGCGTCGGCGTAGCGCGGTGACGTATTTCCGGCGTGGCAGCCATCTTGGTACACCTGTGGATTCAGCTGTACACCCAACTTACATACACATATCCTCATTTGAGAGCATGAGGGTTTAATGTGGACTGGCTGCTACTGACATTTCATCTATACCTGGAGAAGAGCTGAGTGGGAATATTATATCCTGAGAAGTGGTTTTGGAGTGCTTTGGTGCCTGGAGGATCTGTGAGAGGGATCCATATTGCTCTTTGACCCGCAAGGGTCGAAGTGATGAGGTGAGAGGCTAATCCAGAAGGTGGTTGGATTCACAAGCTCTATCTACACCCAGATACCTGCACGTTTTGTTTTCACCTGTGGTCACTTTACAGCATATTGGAAACACAGTTTACCAAAATATTTTTTCACCTTTTTTCCATTATTGGACTTTTTTTCACCTTTAATATTCCATTATTGGACTTTGAGTTTTGCGTGTATTATTTAGACATATTTCACTTCACATATTTGCACGTGTGATGTAATATATGTATGTGCATTTTTCATGCACATGCGTATTGATTTAAGTTTGTGTTTTGCTATCATTTTTGTGTTATCACCTAGCACAATTTCTATTATATTTATTATTATTGCTATTATTTTATTTGAGATATTGAATTCCACATTTACTTTAATTAGTTTGAATGTAGCGCAACATTTTATGGTTTATAATCCTTAGTTTGCACACTGTCCTCCTGCAACAAATTCTCTGCTACACACTCCTAGCCCAGTCCATGGGCTCTAGCAGCACAGAGAGTGAGACTCTGTGACTTCACACCAGGAGCCCTTGCTCCATGCAGTCCCCTGAAAATGTCTGCCTCTCCACATGTGCTTCTTCTTCCTTTTTCCTCTTTCCCTTCCTCCACAGCCAATCATAAGTTCAGCTGCAACAGTGCTGCTATGGGTGGATCCTTCTCAGCTGTAGCAACCACCAGAGCACAGTCCTGCTTTTCCTGTCTGTCACAAAGAGGGAAAAGAAAAAAAAATGCTTTGCAACTGCTGTTTAAAATTTAAAGCAACCAGCACATCTCTACACTCTCCCCCCATCAAAAATCTTTGGTCCCCCAAAGATAAAATGTTAGCACACACATTTTAACTGAACAGTACATAACATTACAGTAAAACTAAGACTAGAGTTTCACCAGTTTACCCTGTCTGGTAGGTGGGAGCAGACTTATTTTGTAACACCTTTGAATACAACATTCAGGCAGGGAAGCTTCCCACCAATCTCTTTTAATATAAGACTGAGTCTGGGATGAGGTGTCACCAGGTATACAGGGGCTGCATACTTAATTGAAAGGTCATATGCTTTAATAGAACGATGAGCAGTGATCACTGATTCTTGTGTACTATGACCCAAAGTGTCATATGTAAGTCTCTTTGGTGGCCTAACTGCTCTGGGAAGCTTTGTCACTTTATCTTCAACTATAGAGCTTGGAGTAGAAGAAAGTACAGACCCGGTAAACTCATTTTCAGTCTCTGGAATAGACAATAAAGGTTCCTCTGGTACTTGTTCAGGGTCCTCAGTGCTGAGCTGCATAGATCCAAAATCAGAAATCTTGCTAACACAATCTCCTGGATCTGTTTCCATCATGTAATGGGAACTAGTGGGTTTCCCACACATTTTAACATTAGCCCTCAAGCAGGTGATCCTCCTTGGAGGAATCACCTGTTCCTTTCGGGTTAGTAACCGCACATGTCCAACCTCTTCTTTAGGGTTAGTCTTCTCTCGTGGTAAAGCACGGAATACAGATTTTAATACAGGGTGTTTTTGACTCAGCTGTGGCTGCAACATCCTTCGAATAAAATCTGTATTAGTCCCTACCAAAATAGCAGCGCCTGTATCTTCTTTTGGCCTAGGACATACAACTGCCAGGGTCTCAACAGTTTCAGCAGACCCCACAACAATAGCAGGGAACTCTAATTTGAGGGAAACATATCCATCATAAGGAACTTTGGTATTGCTCAGGCCCAAGATCTCCAAATCTTCCAATCTGTTTAAGGGCAAATGTGTCAGGTACTTCTGGTAAAAATCCCTGTAAAGGATAGTGATTTGTGCACCAATATCCAACACAGCTCGGCCATACACTCCCTCTATGTTCACTGATACTTCAGGTGAAGGTCCAACTAATCCCTTGGGTAACCCTCTTGATCTAGGTTGACCAGTAGTTCCACAGTCAGTGATTCCATGTCGCACAAATGACTGTCCTCTCGACTTGTCTGGGGTTTGTCTTGAGAAAGGAGACTCTCTCTGAATTACTCTCCTTTGGTCTCTAATCCATTTAGGTGGACTTGCACAGCTGCTTCTATAGTGGCCTGCACCACCACAATTGTAACAGATTACAGGGTTTTTGTTGTTTCCAGCTAGAGTGGGGTTTGTCTTGATCTGAGGCTGTCCCGCTTCACCTCCTTTGGAGGACATCAGCATGGCAATCATTTCCCTCAGCTCGGACACCTTAGCCCTCAATGAGGCTATTTCAGAATGAGTATTTGTCACACTTACTAACTAGAGATGAGCGAATTATTCAAAAATTCGATTCGGCTGATTCGCCGAATTTGAGGAAGAAATTTGATTCGATGCGAATTTATTCGCTGCGAATTTAACTTATAAAAAGGGTTTCTAGGCTTCAGAGAGCCTTTATATTAGTGCAGAACACTGTACCTTTAATTTAAATGCCCTTGGAGATGAGGAAGGAGAAGGAGAAGGATGAGAAGAAGGAGAAGGATGAGAAGAAGGAGAAGGATGAGGAGAAGGAGATGGAGAAGGATGAGAAGAAGGAGAAGGATGAGAAGAAGGAGAAGAAGGAGAAGGATGAGAAGAAGGAGAAGGATGAGAAGAAGGAGAAGGATGAGAAAAAGGATGAGAAGAAGGAGAAGGATGAGAAGAAGAAGGAGAAGAAGAAGAAGGATGAGAAGAAGGAGAAGGATGAGAAGAAGAAGAAGGATGAGAAGAAGAAGAAGGATGAGAAGGATGAGAAGAAGGATGAGAAGAAGAAGGATGAGAAGAAGGAGAAGGATGAGAAGAAGAAGAAGGATGAGAAGAAGAAGAAGGATGAGAAGGAGAATTCCAAGCCGGCAAAAAGTGTATCTGCAGAGCTCCGCTATTTCTTAGCGGAGCTCTGCAGATACACTTAGCGGAGCTCTGCAGATACACTTTTTGCCGGCTTGGAATTCTTCTTATTTTCATCCTACTTCTTCTTCTTCTTCTTCTTCTTCCTCATCCTCAGAAGAAGAGGATGAGGATGAAGAAGAAGAAGAAGAAGAAGGATGAAAATAAGAAGAATTCCAAGCCGGCAAAAAGTGTATCTGCAGAGCTCCTCTATTTCTGACAGATACACTTTTTCTCGGCTTGGAATTCTTCTTATTTTCATCCTACTTCTTCTTCTTCTTCTTCTTCCTCATCCTCTTCTTCTTCTGAGGATGAGGATGAAGAAGAAGAAGAAGAAGTAGGATGAAAATAAGAAGAATTCCAAGCCGGCAAAAAGTGTATCTGCAGAGCTCCGCTATTTCTGACAGTTCTCTGACATTCACATTAACAGCGGTTGAAACATTGTATCTATTTGTTTCCATAAATGGAAACAAATAGATACAATGTTTCAACCGCTGTAAAATGTGAATGTCAGAGAACTGTCAGAAATAGCGGAGCTCTGCAGATACACTTAGCGGAGCTCTGCAGATACACTTTTTGCCGGCTTGGAATTCTTATTTTCATCCTACTTCTTCTTCTTCTTCTTCATCCTCATCCTCAGAAGAAGAGGATGAGGATGAAGAAGAAGAAGAAGTAGGATGAAAATAAGAAGAATTCCAAGCCGGCAAAAAGTGTATCTGCAGAGCTCCTCTATTTCTGACAGATACACTTTTTCCCGGCTTGGAATTCTTCTTATTTTCATCCTACTTCTTCTTCTTCATCCTCTTCTTCTTCTGAGGATGAGGATGAGGATGAAGAAGAAGAAGAAGTAGGATGAAAATAAGAAGAATTCCAAGCCGGCAAAAAGTGTATCTGCAGAGCTCCGCTATTTCTGACAGTTCTCTGACATTCACATTAACAGCGGTTGAAACATTGTATCTATTTGTTTCCATAAATGGAAACAAATAAATACAATGTTTCAACCGCTGTAAAATGTGAATGTCAGAGAACTGTCAGAAATAGCGGAGCTCTGCAGATACACTTTTTGCCGGCTTGGAATTCTTCTTATTTTCATCCTACTTCTTCTTCTTCTTCTTCTTCATCCTCATCCTCATCCTCAGAAGAAGAAGAGGATGAAGAAGAAGAAGAAGTAGGATGAAAATAAGAAGAATTCCAAGCCGGGAAAAAGTGTATCTGTCAGAAATAGAGGAGCTCTGCAGATACACTTTTTGCCGGCTTGGAATTCTTCTTATTTTCATCCTACTTCTTCTTCTTCTTCATCCTCATCCTCAGAAGAAGAAGATGAGGATGAAGAAGAAGAAGAAGTAGGATGAAAATAAGAAGAATTCCAAGCCGGCAAAAAGTGTATCTGCAGAGCTCCTCTATTTCTGACAGATACACTTTTTCCCGGCTTGGAATTCTTCTTATTTTCATCCTACTTCTTCTTCTTCTTCTTCATCCTCATCCTCATCCTCTTCTTCTTCTGAGGATGAGGATGAAGAAGAAGAAGAAGAAGTAGGATGAAAATAAGAAGAATTCCAAGCCGGCAAAAAGTGTATCTGCAGAGCTCCGCTAAGTGTATCTGCAGAGCTCCGCTATTTCTGACAGTTCTCTGACATTCACATTTACAGCGGTTGAAACATTGTATCTATTTGTTTCCATAAATGGAAACAAATAGATACAATGTTTCAACCGCTGTAAAATGTGAATGTCAGAGAACTGTCAGAAATAGCGGAGCTCTGCAGATACACTTAGCGGAGCTCTGCAGATACACTTTTTGCCGGCTTGGAATTCTTCTTATTTTCATCCTACTTCTTCTTCTTCTTCTTCTTCATCCTCATCCTCAGAAGAAGAAGAAGAATGAAAAGAAGAAGAAGAAGAATGAAAAGAAGAATGAAAAGAAGAGGAAGAAGAATGAAAAGAAGAATGAGAAGAATGAAAAGATTCTTCTTCTTCTTTTCATTCTTCTTTTCATTCTTCTTCTTTTCATTCTTCTTCTTCTTCTTTTCATTCTTCTTTTCATTCTTTTTTTCATTCTTCTCATTCTTCTTTTCATTCTTCTATTCATTCTTCTCATTCTTCTTTTCATTCTTCTTCTTCTTTTCATTCTTCTCATTCTTCTTCTCATTCTTCTTTTCATTCTTCTTCTCATTCTTCTTTTCATTCTTCTTCTTTTCATTCTTCTTCTTCTTCTTCTTTTCATCTTTTCATTCTTCTCATTCTTCTTTTCATTCTTCTTTTCATGAAGAAGAAAAGAAGAATGAGAAGAATGAAAAGAAGAAGAAGAATGAAAAGAAGAAGAAGAATGAAAAGAAGAAGAAGAATGAAAAGAAGAATGAGAAGAATGAAAAGAAGAATGAGAAGAATGAAAAGAAGAATGAGAAGAATGAAAAGAAGAATGAAAAGAAGAAGAAGAAGAATGAAAAGAAGAAGAAGAAGAAGAATGAAAAGAAGAAGAATGAAAAGAAGAATGAGAAGAAGAAGAAGAATGAAAAGAAGAATGAAAAGAAGAATGAGAAGAATGAAAAGATTCTTCTTCTTCTTCTTTTCATTCTTCTTCTTCTTTTCATTCTTCTTCTTCTTCTTTTCATTCTTCTTTTCATTCTTCTCATTCTTCTTTTCATTCTTCTCATTCTTCTTCTCATTCTTCTTTTCATTCTTCTTCTTCTTTTCATTCTTCTTTTCATTCTTCTCATTCTTCTTTTCATTCTTCTTTTCATTCTTCTTCTCATTCTTCTTTTCATTCTTCTTCTTTTCATTCTTCTTTTCATTCTTCTTCTTCTTCTTCTTTTCATTCTTCTGCTTCTTCTTTTCATTCTTCTTTTCATTCTTCTCATTCTTTTCATTCTTCTCATTCTTCTTCTCATTCTTCTTTTCATTCTTCTTCTCATTCTTCTTTTCATTCTTCTTCTTTTCATTCTTCTCATTCTTCTTTTCATTCTTCTTTTCATTCTTCTTCTCATTCTTCTTTTCATGAAGAAGAAAAGAAGAATGAGAAGAATGAAAAGAAGAAGAAGAATGAAAAGAAGAATGAGAAGAATGAAAAGAATGAAAAGAAGAATGAGAAGAATGAAAAGAAGAAGTATTCCAGTACAGCAAAAAGTGTATCTGTAGAGAGCTCCGCTATTTCTGACAGTTCTCTGACAGTTCCTTCACATTTACAGCGGTTGAAACATTGTATCTGTTTCCGAATAAAAACATCTGTATCCTAAATGGAAACAAATAGATACAATGTTTCAACCGCTGTACATGTGAAGGAACTGTCAGAGAACTGTCAGAAATAGCGGAGCTCTCTGCAGGGACACTTTTGCCGGCTGATCGGGAAAAATCCGATTCGCGCACCCGAAGTATGCTAATATTCGGATTCGCCGCGAATCGAATTTTTCCTGAAATTCGAAACGAATTCCACTTCGCCTGGTTCGATTCGCTCATCTCTTTTACTAACCCAACCCCAACAGCTGAATATGGTCCAGAGTATTTTTTTTTTTTCTTCTAACCTTGCTTCCTCCTCTCTTACAATTCTGATCAGCTCAGGATATTTTACGTTTTCATTGTCTGTCCGTGTCCTCAACTGGATCATAATAGGGTCTAAGGGCTGTGCTCCTTGTAGAACCTGCTGAACTCTGATCTTGTCTACTGTGTTGGGGTTGATACCCTTCTTTGTTAACAGCTGATGTATAATCTCATCCAGGCGCATTATATACTCAGACAATTTCTCTCCTTTTGCCTGATAGTTATGTTCAAGTTTGTACATAAGATCTGAGATCTTATCAGTCATCCCAAAAACATCTTGTAAAACACTGAGGTAGTCCTGGCCAGTACAGTCTGGTTGGCTGAGCTTTAGGTTTTGCACTGCCCTTGAAGCTGCTCCCCTTAAACTTTCAGAGATTCGCTGTTTCTTTTGTGTCTCAGAGACATCCCATTCATCTAACCCCTGTATGGCCTGTTCCATCCATTCCTCAAAATCATCTTCTCCCACTGGTGTAGGTTGCTTTCCAGAGAAGAATTGCAATTTGCGATATACGGATCTATTATTTAATGGAATAGATGTCAAACACTTCACTAGATTCCCAAGGGTATTTAAAACCTCTAAGCCAACATTAGCTGGTGAAGAATCAGCTTCAGCCTGAGCCGTATTTGCACTAGTAGGTATATTTTACCCTTTGGCAGGCTCCATCCTCACAGATGTATTTTCAAACTCCGGAACGATCACATTTGCCACAACTCCTTCACTGATGGACACACTCGTTGGCAGTGACCCCGTGGACAAGGGATCTCTCCACTCCAACAGTGCATAGGTATGATGCCCTTCGAGGTCAGTAATGGTATCTAGCGGGAATCCCTGACCTTCTACAGGTAGTAGCTTACTAACCTCACGTACCTGCACATCAGTCCATGACAGGCCTGGCAGCAGGAATGCTAGACAGTTCTCTGGGGATGATTTGTGCTGCCTGCACCACTTAGTGACTGCTTTAGGATCCATTTCATGTCTTTGGGGTGAGCTAGGTATAGCTAAATCAGGTAGGTGGAGCTAAATATCCCGGACGAGCCCCCAAATGTAGCACACCCTTGAGTGATGCTTGGCTAGATATCCTTCAGGTTCAGCTCCCACCTGAATCTGGTGACACCTCCAATTATACCCAGAACACTCCGACAAACCCTGAAAAAGAACTAGCTGATTTAACACAAGTAATGTACATAAAACACAGATACCACTTTGCATAACACAGTTAGTAAGAAATCACTCTTCACTCGCCAAAGACTCCAAAAACTGACTAGTATCACACTGACTAGGGTGGCACATGAGTGACATTGACATATGAAACAATACCTGTTAATGAGGTTAAGCAGCTTATTGACATTTGTTATAGCAGTACTATCTAGAGCAGAAATATCCTACCTAACCACTGGCCAGTGGGATGAAACTTAAAGTCTCTCAACGTTGGGGCCCTTTAATCAATGGAAGAGCGCTCACTTTCTGCATGGGAGAGTATTTGTAATCCAGTGGTAGCAGGATAGCACAGTCTCCTTTAAGCAGAATCTTCCAGTGAACATTGCAATAGAAGGAACAACACTTCAACAAAGTCTTTACCATACAGGTGAATCCTGATGTATTAACACTTACTCAGTATATTTAAAACAGCAAGCTTCTGTGGGGACTTGGAACTAAACACACTCTTCAGCCACAGCACAAGTTTTGAGGAGACAAACCAGTAATATACAGAGACAGAGTTCTCTCATCAATCAGCAGCAGGAATAGCTAATTCTGAGCAGCTTGGGCTTTCCAACATCTGTGTCACTCTGAGAATTAGAGAGCAGGCTTTCTCATGACCATTCCCCAGAGATGAACAGCAAATGCAGCAATATCAAAATCCCCTTTCATCACAGAGTACTCAGTGTTTCTGGATTGTCCTCTAGATAGCATTAGACAGCAGTAGAAATCCTCTCTCTTTCAGCAGCTCCAGAATTTGAGAGACACATGCACTTGAGTGACTGTAATCCTGAGTGTCAGGCAGGACAATCCTTAGTTTGCACACTGTCCTCCTGCAACAATTTCTCTGCTACACACTCCCAGCCCAGTCCATGGGCTCTAGCAGCACAGAGAGTGAGACTCTATGACTTCACACCAGGAGCCCTTGCTCCATGCGGTCCCTTGAAAATGTCTGCCTCTTCACATGTGCTTCTTCTTCCTTTTTCCTCTCTCCCTTCCTCCACAGCCAATCATAAGTTCAGCTGCAACAGTGCTTCTATGGGTGGATCCTTCTCAGCTCTAGCAACCACCAATCAGAGCGCAGTCCTGCTTTTCCTGTCTGTCACTCACAAAGAGGGAAAAGAAAAAAATGCTTTGCAACTGCTGTTTAAAATTTAAAGCAACCAGCACATCTCTACATCTGTAACTTACAGTTGTGATGAGATAGCGATAACTCCAATCTTAGTTTAATAACACAGGCAATAACTCAATCAGATGACACCTTGTACTGTAGATCTTGTGAAGTTTATTCCGTAAACAGAGAATCTTACAACAATGAACATAGGATAGGTCAAAAGATCATAATGTGATCTGCTTCATGACATGAGGCTTAAAGCTGAAATGCCTTACTGGGAAAAGCGGTGGGCTATCTATACAGCAAGAACTAAACCAAAGGAAAGCGAGCAGAGACAAAATACAAAAAACACTTAAAAGCATATGACAGTCATGTGAAACATGACACTCCCCATCGAAATCTATGATTTCTATTATAACTTTAGTCCAATATAAGAAATGAAGATTCTTTCCAGGAACATCTGCAAAACAAGAAAGAAAGGAAAAACAGGGAAAACAATGCAAAGTTTAAGCATAATACTTGCAGATGCTGGTCTCGAAAAGTCCAGGCTGAGACATGGAAATCCATATTCAGAGGGGAAGGCAGCAACATGCACTGTTCCTTCTTACCTCCCTTTAAATCAAGTTGATGACTTGTCTTCCTCTTTGGGCAAAAGAAGTACTAGTTCCTTTATACACCTGAAGTAAAGGTGTGCAGAACCTTCTTTCATGGTGGATATAGCCAAGATGTGTCCAGAAATGCAGTAGTAGGTACTGCATGACTGCTGTGGTCAGTAGGGTTGAGGCTAGTGGGAGCATAGTGCTACTGTTCAGGCGTAGAGAACTTCCTTAAGTGTTGCACTCTGTTGCCGACATACACATAGAACTGTCTTGTGCGATTGTGTATATATCCTAGCACTATTTTGCTGTCTGTATAAAATTCAAAGGAGTCTATTTCAACATCTGTTTCAAGTTCTATAAGCTCAGCAATTTCCACAGCTAACACAGCTGCACAAAGTTAGAGCCCTGTGCAGGTTTTGGTGTGAGCTTGGTCTTGCCCATGATAAATCCTACACCCACTTCACTGCTGGGATCTGTAGCTCGAAGATAAGCTACCGCAGCAATGGCTTCATTGGATGCATCGGAGAAGACATGAATCTCTCTTCTGGTGGCATTTTTTAAGGATGCTTGGGTGTAAGAGCGTGGTATCTGGAGTTCTAATGCTTTTAGAGACTGTTTCCAGGATTCCCACCTTTGTTGTTTCTCCTTGGGTAAGGGGGTATCTTACCCTGAATGGTGAGAGGTGTAATGAAACCTAAGGGATCATAAATGCTATTCACTGTAGACAAAACTCCTTGCTTTGTGAAGGGCTTGTCACAGGCTGATGCTTGAAATGTGAATGTGTCTTGTTTAACATTCCAAAGCAATCCAAGACTGCGTTGTGTAACAGTTCAGATCTTAGTTGGAATTTCTTCACATTGACAGCATGGTCATCAGAAGGAAAGGCTATCATGACCTTGTCGCTGTTAGAGATGATTTTGTGAAGTCTGAGGTTTGCACTGGTAAGCATGTTCTGGGTTCTAGTAAGAAGGTCAATAGCTTCTTCTTCATTGGGCAGAGATTTGAGTCCGTCATCTACATATAAATTCCTTTCGACAAACTGTCTTGCATCAGATCCAAATTCTTTCTCACCCTCTTGACCTGTTTTCCTCAGTCCATAAATTGCTACTGCAGAAGGACTGTTACCGAAAACATGTACCTTCATTCGGTAGTCTTTGACTTCATCATTGACATCATTATTGCAGTACCATCGGAACCTGAGGAAGTTTCTGTAGTCTTCACGGACGATGAAACAGTGGAACATCTGCTGAATGTCAGCCATAACAGCAATTGGCTCTTGTCTGAAGCGAAGTAAAACTCCTATGAGATTGTTGTTCAGATTAGGCCCAGTGAGAAGATTGTCATTGAGGGAGACACCTTCATGACAAGCACTTGAGTCAAAGACCACCCTAATCTGATCAGGTTTGCGAGGATGGTAGACACCAAAGCATGGTAGGTACCAACATTCTTCTCCTTCTGTAAGAGGAGGTGCAGGCTCAGCATGATCTCTCTCAAACACCTTCTGCATGGAGTCCACAAAGTGCTTTTTCATCTCAGGCTTCTGGTTCAAACTACGATTTAAATAAACAAACTGTGATTCTGCGTGTACCCTGTTGTTTGGTAGTCTCTTTCTTGGGGTACGAAATGGTAGAGGTGCTACCCAACTGTTCGAATCATCTTGGTAGAACTCTTTACTCATGGTTTTCAAGAATTCTTTGTCTTCTATGGTGGCTGCCAACCCATTGTCTTTGGTGGTTACCTCGGACACTGTGTTGCCGATGTTGTCATCCCAGAGATTAAGAGCTTTCTTTTTATCTTGTATGATGGGCCGTTGTGCACCTTTCTCAAACAGTCTTTCTTTCACGATATATTTATGTGGTCGTTGTGCACAACAAGTTGTTCGCCCATTTGACAGGACATGTGTTTTAAAGGAAGAGACTGAGTAGGACCTTCTGTCCTTTTCTAGGCAGACATTGCCTATGATGACCCATCCTAGATCCAGACGCTTAGCATATGGTGCATTTTGTGGACCATTGATTTGATGACGAACTTTGTGCACCCTTAGGATAGCACTTTCATTGAGGGCTGGTATTCGGTTGGCTATGTGTTTTAAGTGAGAATGGTGTAAAGCAGCTTCAGGAGTAGGGATCTCTTCTTTGGTGTTTGGAATCTGGTTGCACTCAGTGATAGTGGGCAAGGATATTTCCATATTGTCATTCAGAGGAGTAACAAGACCACTGGCTCTCCTACCTAAGACTTCTGTAGTGCCGGCACAAGTGCTTAGGGTATAAGGCAGAGCATTTCCAGTTATGTTCAACAGGTCAAAAAACTGTGTTCTTGCAAGAGATCTGTTACTCTGATCATCCAGAATAGTATACAGTCCTATGGCCTTTTCAGGTTGACCTTTGGGGTATACACATACCAAGCATATCTTTGCACAGGATTCATCGCCGAATCCTTCTCCACAGACCTCTGTACATGCAGAGAACACTGGAGTGGTAGGTGCTACTGGACGCTCCCTGCCCTGCTTTGCCTCAGGAAGATTGTGAGTGTAGTAGAGTTGTGCGAATATTGATGAAGAGCTTGCACATGTCACACTCTCTATACATTTGATGATCGCTTCACAGTCCTTTGCAAAGTGCACAGCATTTGTAGCAAACCCCAAATTTCTTCAAAAGTTCCTTACATTCTTGAAGGGTTTTCTTTCTAAAGCCGATACATTTCTTAAGTGGATGTGGTTTGTTATGTATTGGACATTGCCAATTGGGATCCTCAATTTCTTGTTTTGATCAGTCTTTTCAAGAACTGTAGCAGGCGCAGGTAGAACATTAGTCCTTTTCACTAACGCTAGACTTCTAAGGTCTCTGTGTGACATACGTGTGTTCGTAGGTCTTGGAGAGAGTGTACTGAGAGAGTTACAGTCCCCATAGGAGAAACTTGGGTCATTCTTAGTGTCTGCAAGTCCTTTGATGAAGTCACAGAAGTAGGAAAAAGGAGGAAAGGCAACCCTATGTTCTTCCTTGTACTTTGATCCAAGCACTGCCCATCTTTCTTGAATTCCATATGGTAGCTTGAGAACAATAGATTTGATGCCATGAGAGGTGTCAAGGTAACTGAGACCAGGAAAGTTTTTATGTCAGACTTAGCAAGTTGAAGCTCTAATAGAACATCGCTGAGTTCTTGAAACTTTAGATTGTCGCTAGCAGAAATCCTTGGGAAGTTTTGCAGCCTTTTGCATAAAGCATCTTCAATGGCCTCTGGGCTGCCAAAGGTATGTTCAAGTCTGCCCCAACCAGCATTATGGCTTGCAGCAGGGTTGTCAATATGAACTGCTTCGAGCCTCTTGATGCGTTCACTAGACTGGGGACCTAGCCATCTGATGAGTAGATCTAATTCCTCTGTGGCATTGATGTCTAGGTCACTCATTGTGGCCTTAAAAGTGGATTTCCAGCCTCTGTAATTTTCAGGCTTGTCATCAAACTTGGTGAGGCCTGTCTTAACAAGCTCTCTGCAGAGCATGTATTTAGCAAACTGTTGCATGTCCGTGTTTTCAGATTTTGGGTGCATGACTGCAGGTGGTACAGAGTTGGTTGTGACGGTTGGTGGACTTACGTGGAGTGACTTGGGAACATATGTTGCTGCTAAGGCATTCAATGCCGGAACTGGCTTAAAGTCCATTGGCATGTTAGTTTGTAGAGTAGTGCTTTTGCTAGGAGGTACTCTGTTGGTGCCAAAGTAAGGTGGATGGTCTATTAAATACATACCAGTGCCTGCGGCTAGCTGAGATGCTGCAGTCTGATGTATTGGAGGATATAATGGCATATCGTCTTGAGGTACAGTAGGTGCAGAGAAGAGACTTTGAGTACTTTGGCTGCTGTGACAGGGAGTTGACGTTCTGGAGAGGTTTGTGAAGAATCTGAGACAGAAGATACAACTGAGTGTCTGGAACTGTTGTCTCTTTCGTTTTCACTAGCGGCTTGTTCTAAGACTCTTAACTTTGCCATGGCTGTGGCATGCTCACATTGTTTTTCCAAAACTTAAATTTCTGCCTTTTAGCGTGTGGCTTCAGCTTCTTTCTCTGCTTTCTGATGTGCAGCCTGAGCCTCCATTTCTGCTTTCTTATACGGTGCCTGAGCCTCCATTTCTGCGGCCTTAGCCCCCATTTCTGCTTTCCTATATGTGGCCTGAACCTCTATTTCTGCTTTCTTATGTGCAGCCTGGGCCTCCATTTCTGCGGCCTGAGCCTCCATTTCTGCTTTCTTATATGCGGCCTGAGATTCTATTTCTGCGGCCTGAGCCTCCATTTCTGCTTTCTTATATGCGGCCTGAGATTCTATTTCTGCGGCCTGAGCCTCCATTTCTGCTTTCTTATATGCGGCCTGAGCCTCCATTTCTGCGGCCTGTGCCTCCATTCCTGTTTTCTTATATGCGGCCTGAGCCTCTATTTCTGCTATTTTATGTGCGGCATGAGCCTCCATTTCTGCTTTCTTTTGGGTGAAAGCTGCCTGAATTTTAAAAGCACCAGCACGGGCTTTTATTAGTTGTTGACTGAGTGTAGAAGACCTTGATTGTAGGGATTTGGAAGATCTTGAGGAGCATCTAGTAGACGCAGAGCAATAAGATCTGGATTCATGGAGCTGTGTTATTCTCACTTCTGCCTTTGTCTTTGTTCACATCACTAAATTGTCTTTCAAGATTGAGCTCCTCAAAACTCATTAATTCTTTCAATGACCTTTGAGTGTTGTACCGCTTTAAGAGAGCAATATATTTACCCACACAGTCTTTCATAATTCTCATAAGCAACATTCAATTGCTGGATAGCGCCCTCTAGTTGTATTGGCTCATGAGATTGTTGGGAGAGAGCAGACATGCATTTAACAGTATTAGACCATAAGTCATTAATATTAGACAGCAATTCTTCCTTGTCAGCATTAAGATGCTCTTGCACCTTCCAGGTTGGTTTTGTTAAGCGTTTTTCTCTTTTATCTAATTCAGGGTTCAAGTCCTGCTCTGGATGAAGCTCTGATTGTGGTTGTGTATTAGTTTCCCCAGACTGTATATTACTTTCCTGAAACATGTTAGCAAGGAGAGGGGTTGATAGAAAGTTAACAGAGAAATGTATAAATTTTTGTGTGGGTGAGCTCAGGTTTCCTAGGCAATGGTTGCAGAAAAGTTTTCTTTCACTTTCTAAGATTTCACAGACAAGCCATGTGCTAATGCATACAGATGCAGTGTATGTGTATAAACTTGCAGTTGTAAGACATTCACATCAATAATTTGTCCTGACACTGATGAGCGTTATGCTGACATATACTTGCATACATGTACAGGCTTGTGTAGAGATGGCTGTACCGTTAGCTGCTATTCCAGTGTCCATATAACATCTCACTGTGTATCCAAAGCTAGCAAGGATCCTATGAAGACATTTCACAGATCTTTGACTGTTCTGTCTCTCCAATCTAAGCATTGAAAGTGTGATCTCTGTAACTTACAGTTGTGATGAGATAGCGATAACTCCAATCTAAGTTGAATAAAACAGGCAGTGACTCAATCAGATGACACCTTGTAGATCTTGTGAAGTTATTTCCATAAACTGAGAGAATCTTACAACAGTGAACATCGGATAGGTCAAAAGATCATAATGTGATCTGCTTCATGACATGAGGCTTGAAGCTGAAATGCCTTACTGGGAAAAGGGGTGAGCTATCTATACAGCAAGAACTAAACCAAAGAAAAGGGAGGAGCAAAGACAAAATACAAAGAACACTTAAAGGCATATGACAGTCATGTGAAACAACAGCTGCCTATGACCCCAAGAACACCATCCCAACTATCAAACCTGGTGGTGGAAACATTTTGCTTTGGGAGTGTTTTTCTGCTAAGGGGACAGGACCTCTGCACCGCATCAAAGGGACGATGGACGGGGCAATGTACTGTCAAACCTTAGGGGAAAACCTTCTTCCCTCAGCCATGGCATTGAAAATGGGTCATGGATGGGTGTTCCAGCATGACAATGACCCAAAACACACGGCCAAGGCAACAAAGGAGTGGCTCAAGAAGAAGCACATTAAGGTCCTGGAGTGGCCTAGCCAGTCTCCAGACCTTAATCCGATTGAAAATCTGTGGAGGGAGCTGAAAGTTCAAGTTGCCAAATGTCAGCCACCAAACCTTAAAGACTTGGAGAGGATCTGCCCAGAGGACTGGGCCAAAATCCCTCCTGAGATGTGTGCAAACCTGGTGACCAACTACAGGAAAAAACTGACCTCTGTGATTGCTAACAAGGGATTTGCCACCAAGTACTGTTTTGTGAAGGGGATCAAATACTTATTTTCCTCATGAACATGCAAATCAGTGCATAATTTGTTAGACATGCATTTCTTTTGAATTTTTTGTTGCTATTCTGTCTCTCAGTGTTACAATACACCTACCTTTCAATTTTTAGACTGATCATTTCTTTGTGAGTGGGCAAACATTCAAAATCAGCAGGGGATCAAATACTTATTTCCTTCACTGTACAACCCTCTTGTGCTTTGTAGCCTCTGTTTAGCTCAGTGTCCTAAGGACATAGGACAGCTCTTGCCATCTCTGCTGGGTCAAGATTTCTCAAGTAGATTAGATTTTTCTTTTCGACAAGCAGCTGCTTGTCAACCCACATTTCTGAAATCCAGGACAGCATATCCAGTCAGCTGAAAGCACAGGTTTTTCCATTTAACAGATTTTTTTTTTTACTGCAACAGCCCTACATTTGCTTGTCTCTGCCCTGGCACACCTGGATAGCGTTTGCTCTGCATGAGTATTAGTACTCTGTGTCATGACAGATCAACAGGCATTGTATATTCACCACAGTTGGCCCAGCAGATTCTAGATCATAAAGAATAAGTCTCCCATGGATGCGCTGTCAACTTGCCAAGCAGAGTTAGAGTAAGCTGTGTGGATATGTGCGCTCTGTTCCCGGGGATTATTATTATTCAGGATTTATATAGTGCCAACAGTTTGCTCAGCACTTTACAATATAACAGGAGACAATACAGCAACAATACAGTTCAATACAAGAGGGTTAGGAGGGCCTTGCTCCTTGGAGCTTACAATCTAAGAGATTTCTTTGTAGGGATTTTCACAACTTTCATTGTATTAGTTCTTTGGCCCTTTTTGTTTTATATTGCTCCGGTGTTAATTTCCCGCTCTTCCTTCTGCAATTTGTTATGACATTTGTCCTGACTTTTAGGCCCTTTGTTGTCTGGATCTTTCCAGTAGCTGGGGCTTAGGAAGTGGACAGGGCTTTACCGGTGCATCTCTTAATGATTATGGGCCTATTTTCCCTTGAAACCAACCTAGCCATGTTACCCCCAAAGTAAGTGGGTTAGTTTTCACCCAAATGTAAGTATCTGGGCATGAGTGTAGAATTTCTGTACACAGCAGTGATGACTGAATCCCCTCATCAACCCCCCACCTGCTATTGTGTATAATTTCTGTGTGAGCAGCACACCTCTGCAGCCACTGACAAGTCTTTTCCTGGAGCCTTTAGGTGCATCTGCAGTGAGCTATTTCACCATGGAGACATTCTCCTCTGCAAATGGAAGGTTTCATGATGTAATTCACTCTAAATTTTTGTTGTCTGACCAGAGGGGATGCAGTAATGAAACTTTTCCTTCCATGTTCGTTCCAGTTTCTATTCTGAGTGTGTGTCATGCAGCTCTATTCTACACCCTCCAAGATGCACACTTTTGAGGCATAATCCCATCTCTTGCTTATGGAGGAGTAACAGTCAGTGATTTGTTGTTCAGACATAAAGAGTATTATCCCTTATTCAGGCAGTCTGTGGGACCTTAAAACTGGGAGATCCATCTGCCCCTTGTTCTAGGCAAGGCAGCTAGTTTTGGCTCCTAAAGTTTTTATCCTTGTTCATGTGTGATTAATTTCCAAGGATTGAAAATGTGGATCAGATTTTTTTTTCCTCCCAAACACTGAAGGGTTTTTGAAAGAGTGGGGTAAGTCCCTGCAATAGAATGATTCATTTCTTGCCAAACCAAAGGGACTGTTGTCTTGGTTGAGTATGCTCTTTTAGGGATTCAATGGATAAGAAACTGGAATCTTTCAAGAGTCATGTGTTCCTTAGCATGTTTGCTCTTTTGACTGCTTTTAGATTCAGCTATCATGTTCAGACTGTTTAGGATTGTTTCCAGGACATTACGTCAAGATCTTATTGAAGAAAATGCTTTTGCAAAATTTGGAGCCAAATTTGGATAACACCTTTATATTTGTTACCTGTTCCCATTAACATAATGTTACTTAAACTACATACATCAAAAGGTAGTTGAATGCTGAAAATGCCACTGACAAATGACTCAGGAGAGAGAGCCAGGGCTGTCAAGGGAGGGAAAAGAGTGTGCCTTAATTGTAGAAGTTGGTCACATACATAGATCAAAAGAGAAATATCTGCGGGTAAACATGATAGTTATATACATGGTGACCAATGGGAGTCGGACGTCTTTAGAACAGGTAGTACAGGTAAGTGGTGATGGGAGGGGGACAAGCCAACGCACCAATGGAAGTTCTTTGAAACATGTTCCCTGGGTGCCTCATATCACGTTTCATCGCTGTGCCATGGCCTCCAAGGTCTTCTGACTTGTCCTCGTGAGTTCTTCCTATGGGGGTGCCTGAAGAGCTCATAATTCTAGTAATCTGAATGAATTGAAGGATGCCATCCAACTAGAAGTACTCATGATTGATCAACAGCTGTTGGCCCGAGTGATGGACAATTTCAAGCACACGATTGAAAGCTGCATTCAAGAGGATGGTCGTCATCTAAATGACACTATTTTTCATAGCTGAATAAGTAACTCAAATGGCATGTCCTGACCTCTATTTTTATAAAAATAAATATGTTTCAAGTTGAAAATTGATGGAGTACTATTTTTTTCAAAACTGTCTGGCTCCCATGGTTCACCCTGTATAACAAACTGAGTCTCAAACCACAGTTGGGTAAGTATCTAACCCCCCCATATACAAGACCATCTAAAAGGTAGCTCCTACCTCTCTGAATTTGTGACATCATAAAACGTATTGAGGTAAGTATATCCAATGTAAATTATGGTCTCACTGGGAGAACCATCACTGTAGCCATAAATATACAGAAAAATAGTCAAAAGACTAGGGGCCAAATCACTGTAACTATGAATATATATAAAAATAGTCAATCAAATTACTAGGGGCCCAAAAGGGAACAAAAAGGGGCAAAATATATTTTGACCTGGGGATAGATAGGTGTAATGTTCTCTGGCGTGAGGCACTTGTTCAAGCACAGATACCAATCCAATGATGCAGTGACAAACAGCGTTGTGTTTATTGGTGCTATTTACAAGTACTGTACAGTGCTCCAAAAAGAGAGTTCAAAAACTTCCAAAACAATGTCCTGACACTAGCTATCAGGCTGTCCCAAGTCTAACACTTATCAGCCTCTACATACACAGTTATCAAGCTTTCACCAGCCTTTCAGCTCTCAAGGACACAACCTGTATGTTTCTCAGACACTGATTGTATATCCCAGGTGAGGTTAAATCAGTGTTTTTAAACTTTTTTTTCAGTCAAGGCACCCGTTAAAACTCTGCACAATCTTGAGGTGCCCCATTCCAAAATGTAATAAATCTTAAACACATGCTGCCCAGCCACTGTAGAAATACGGCAGCAGGGCGGCACGGCTGGGCAAAACCACGTTTTAAAATGTATGTTTTTAAAACAGGTAGGGGGTGTTGCAGAATGCATTTTGGCAGAAATTTATGACTAAATTTGATTTTTAATTTTTTTTTACGGGACATGTTTTATAGCAAAAAGTCCAAAATATTGTTTTTTTTCCTCAAAATTGTCAGCCTTTTTTTTTGTAGCGCAAAAAATAAAAACGCACAGGCGATCAAATACCACCGAAAGAAAGCTCAATTTGTGTGAAAAAAAGGATGTAAATTTCATTTATGTACCGTATCGCATGACTGTGCAATTGTCCGTTAAACTAGCGCAGCGCTGTATAGCAAAAAAATGGCGTAAATTGCAGTATCTATACCATAGTTTGTAGACGCTATAACTTTCACTTTTTACCAAAAACATGTAGCAGAATACATTTTGGCCTAAATTTATAACTAACTTTGCGTTTACTATATTTTTTTTATAGCTGAAAGTAAAAAATATCGTTTTTCTTCCAAATTTTTGGTATTTTTTTGTTTATAGCGTGAAAATTAAAAAGCACACAGATGATCAAATACCACCAAAAGAAAGCTCTATTTGTGTGAAAAAAAGGACGTAAATTTTGTTTGGAAGCAGCATTGCATGACCGCGCAATTATCAGTTGAATTAGTGCAGTGCCGAGTAGCAAAAAGAGGCCTGGTCAGGAAGGGGGGTAAATCCTCAGGAGCTCAAGTGGTTAATGATGATAGTTTTACAGAATACAGCACGTAGAACACCCAACATTGGGTGTGAATTATTCTTACAAAGCAAACATTGTTCTTGCACGCTGGTACTGACTAGTATTCCAATGTTTATCTTTATCCTCAGCACATGCCAACAGCACAACTGCTGGTTGTAAAGCTGCTTCCACCAGCACAGATGAGGCCTAGAATAAAGCCACCAGAGGTTTGTCTGAGGCATCTTTAAATACTGGGGCCTCATCTGGGCATGTGAGGATCTTAATGATATTAGAGACAGCCATATCAACCAGAGGCATACTCCCATTTCTTAGTGAACTAACTTTCCATGGGGTATAGCTGAGCAAGACTTTTTGGCTGAAGAAACTTGTAATGCCTAGTATACACTATGAGAAAATCAGACTGATTTTCCAGGAAGATGTGTATCATGATGTAACCGAGAATAGTGTTAACTTGGTACAAATTTCTTGAATGACAAAAGGCAAACAAGGCTACGTACAAGCATAGTAGAATAGGAAATGTAGGTTCATCCTTTGCTCCTGATCATACACGTTTTTTCTATTCAATTATTTCCATACGATTACTGTACACATTGAACAAAAATCGGATGATGTGTTCACGCACGGTAAAAATTTCTAACTTGCACCTTAATTTTTTTACATCCAAACAGTTGGAATCGGCTGTCGAAAGCACTATATTAAAGAACAGATAATTGACTGACTGATCCTCATACGATTTTCTTATCACGTGCCTAAAGGGTGAGCCCAGTCTGCATACAAAACATCCTTTAACCACTTGCTTCCCAAGCCTATTCTGACACTTCTCACATAAAAGTAAAACTCAGCTTTTTTTTTCTGGAAAATTACTTAGAACCCCCAACATTTTTTTAAGCAGAGGTCCTAGAGGATAAATGGTGGTTGTTGCAATTTATATGGCATGCAGAATTTGTGCAGTGGTTTTTACAAACTCAATTTTTTGGGAAAAAGTACACTTTAATGAAATGTCATGCACAAAAACACAATATAATACCCAATTGTTTGTTAAAACATAAAAGATGATGTTACGCTGAGTAAATCGATATCTACCATGTCACGCTTTAAAATTGTGCAAGCTTGTGGAATGGCAAAAAACTATGGTACTTAGAAAATCTCCATAGGCGACACTTTAAAAGACTTTACAGGTTACCAGTTTAGAGTTACACAGGAGGTTTTCTCTCGCTATTATTATTATTATACAGTATATAGCGCCAAAAGGTTTGCTCAGCGCTCTACATTATAGTGGGGGACAAAACATGAGACAATACAGTAACAAAACAGTACACAAGGGGTTCGAGGGCCCTGCTCTTTCGAGCTTACAATCTAGGAGGGAGGGGATAGTGGTACAGGAGGAAGTGGCTGTGGGGGATGGAGTGGAGGAGATCGGCTGTTAAGTGAGGGTGGGGTAGGCTTCCCTGAAGAGATGGGTTTTCAGGGTGCGCCTAAAGGTGAGGAGGGTAGGTGACAGTCCGATGGATTGGGGTAGTGAGTTCCAGAGGATGGGGGAAGTCCTGGAGAAGTCCTGCAGTCGGGCAGGGACCTAGAAAGTAGGAGGTCTTGTGAGGAGCAAAGAGTACGGGTTGGATGTATTTGGGTATCACATCGGTGAGGTAATTTTGGGCAGCGTTATGAATGGCTTTGTATATCAGTGTTAGTAGTTTGAATTTAATGCGTTGGGCAATCAGAAGCCAGTGGAGGGAATGACAGAGGGGGGTGGCAGAAGCGGAGCGGTTGGTAAGGTAGATGAGTCTGGCCGCAGAATTCAGGATAGACTGAAGTGGGGATAGCCTGTGTTGGGGTAGGCCGGTGAGAAGGGAGTTGCAGTAGTCCAGACGTGAGATAATAAGGGAGTGAACGAGTAGTTTAGCAGTGTCTGGGGTTAGGAACGAACGTATTTTGGAGATGTTGCAGAGGTGGAGCCTGCATGAGTTTGCCAACGATTGGACATGGGATTGGAAGGACAGGTTTGAGTCTAGAGTGACACCTAGGACTTTGGCTTGCGGGGTGGGATTGATGGTGGCGTTGTTGGTCGTGATGGAGAGGATGGGGGGGCGCGGGCTGGGGGGAAAATTAGGAGCTTGGTTTTGGAAAGGTTCAATTTGAGAAAATGGAGTGACATTCAGTCTGATATGTCGTTCAGTAGGTGGGCGATACGGGCGGAGACTGAAGGGGTGAGGTGAGGGGTGGAGAGGTAAATTTGCGTGTCATCAGCGTAGAGGTGATAGTTGAAGCCGTGGGAGTATATCAGTTTGCCGAGGGAGGAGGTATAGATGGAGAAGAGAAGGGGCCCGAGGACAGAGCCTTGGGGGACCCCAACAGAGAGGGGGAGGTGGTAGCGTTACAGGTAACACTGAAGGAGCGTTGGGATAGATAGGAGGAGAGCCAGGAGAGAGCGGAGTCTCTGATGCCAAGGGAGTGTAGTTTATTAAGGAGGAGGGGGTGGTCAACTGTGTCGAAGGCCGTGGAAAGGTCGAGGAGTAGGAGGACTGAGTAGTGGCGATTAGCTTTGGTGGTTAGCAGGTCATTAGTGATTTTGAGTAGGGCGGGTTCGGTGGAGTGTAGGGGACGGAAGCCAGACTGTAGTGGATCGAGGAGGTTGTTGTCAGTGAGGTGGGAGCTTAGGCGATTGTAGACTAAGCGCTCAAGGAGCTTGGATGTAAATGGCAGCAGGGAGATGGGTCTAAGGTTGTTCAGGTCGGTGGGGTCCAGGGAGGGTTTTTTGAGTACGGGGGTGATGTGCGCGTGCTTTAGGGGGGAGGGGAATGCGCCAGTAGAGAGGGAGAGATTGAAGATGTGGGTGAGGTAGCGTAGGATGGAGGAGGAGGGTGACCGGAGGAGTTGTGTGGGGACAGGGTCAAGGGGGAAAGTGGTGAGGCGGGCTTCTGAGAAGACCTTAGTGACCTCCTCAGTTGTAGCAAGGCTGAAGGAGCGGAGTGTTGGGGAGGTCATAGTGTGCAGGGTGTTAGGTGTGGTGGGGGGCAGGGCAGTTGCGAGGTCCGAGGAGGGGGGAGTTGATGGGGTTATAGTGGGAGGGAGGCTAGGTGGGGAGGTAGATTGAGCATTGGCGATGTCCTTCCGGATTGCGTCAATCTTATTTTGTAAGTAATCGGCAATCTCGTGGGCGGTGAGTGAGGTACTGGGTGGAGGTGGGGGGGGGGGGAGAGTAGGGAGTTGAAAGTGGAGAAGAGCCGGCGAGGACAGATGGAGAAGGTGTTGATGAGGGTTACGAAGTAGGCTTGTTTGGCGGCGTGGAGGGAGGAGGTGTTGGTGAGAAAGGCGGATTTGTAGAGGGAGAACGCTCGAGGGGATCTGGTTTTGCGCCATAATCGCTCCAGCACACGACCGACGTTTAAGATTTTTAGTGTGGTCGTTCTGCCAGGGTTGAAGCGGTCGGGGTCTAATGCTACGTGTGGTTAGGGGTGCTAAGGAGTCTAAGGCAGCTGACAGCGAGTCGTTATACGCAGTAGTGGTCAGGTCAAGGCATGACAGTGGAAGGATACTGTCGTACAGACGGTCAGCTGCAGAGTGGAGAGGAGCCGGGTTCAGGTTGCGGAGGTTACGGCTGGTGATCGTTTGACATTTGGGGGGGAGGTGTTAGAGGACGGGGAGATGGAGAACGTAATGAGGCTGTGGTGAGAGAGAGGGAAAGGGGTGTTTGTGAGGTTGTGGAGGGTGCAGAGATGGGAGAAAACGAGGTCCAGGGTGTTCTGTCGGTGTGCATGGAGGAGTGTGTGCACTGTTTGAGTGCAAAGGAAGAGGTTAAGTGGAGGAGTGGATGTAGCCGGGTTGTTGACATTGATAGGGATATTGAAGTCTCCAAGGATGATGGTGGGTAGCTCAGAGGAGAGGAAGAAGGGTAGCCAGGCAGAAAAGTCATCGAGGAAGCAGAATACGGGTCCAGGAGGCCGATAGATTACTGTAATCCTCAGAGGGGTGGGAGAGAAGAGCCGGATGCAGTGGGCCTCAAAGGAGGAGAAGGATAGAGAGGGGGGGTTTGGGAGGACCTGGAAGGTGCTCAGCGGTGACAAGAGCATGCCGACCCCACCACCTCTACGACCGCTCGGTCTGGGTGAATGGGACCAGACGAGACCTCCATAGGAGAGTGCCGCAGGGGAGGTGGAATCAGTGGCTTGGATCCAGGTTTTGGTGACCGCTAGGAGGTTGAGGTTGAGGGAGTGAAAGATAGAGAGGTCATGGATGGCGGTGAGCTTGTTGCAAACCGATCGGGCGTTCAGGGGTGCAACCGAGAGTGGAGGGGTGGATGCGGGGAGGAGGGGGACAGGTATAAGGTTGAGGGGGTTGCGGCGGTTTGTGGGAGTAGGAGGGTGCCTGGTGGGTGAGGTGGTGAGGGACCAGGGTTCGGGGAGATATCCCAGGTGGTTAGGAGAAGGAGAAGGGTGAGAATAATGTTTGTGCACGTGACCAACATATGCATTCACCTTTGCATGAGAGCAAGGGGGAAAGGGGTGCTTTAATTTTTTTTTTTATTATTTTAACACTGTTTTTATATATTTTTTTTTATTTAACACTGTTTTTCTAATTTTTTTGTTAACTTTATGGCTATCACAAGGGATGAATAACATCCCTTGTGATAGCTGGAGCAGTTACAGGTCCTTTTTATGGAGAGATCTGGGTTTTAATAAACCCCATAGCTCTCCTTTGCGGTTTGATCTGATGCTTTCACAGGCAGGTCACGGTATGTTTACATGAGTCTGAAATTGTAAGTGACAAAATGCTCAACGCTACTGGTTTCTTAGATCATAGACACAATCAGGGATATTCCAGTCCTTGGTCATCTCAATGGTCAGCCGGCAGAACCAGCTTTAGTCTCGGACTCACCAGTGGCTAATTAGCTGCTCTGATTGCTTTTACTGTATTCAGCATCACCAGCTAAAAAGACTGATACCAGGGTCATGGCTGCAGCTGGTATAAGCACTCAGAACAATGAAATAATCTTGTGCGCTTCTATAGATAACTACATGTCTAATAAATCACCTCAGTGTTGAATATATAATATAACGAAAATGTCTATGTTTTTTCAAAATAAGAAGCCGCTAGTGCAACCAAACCTTATCTTATATCAGGATTAACTTTTAAATACAGTGATCAGTGCAGCGCTACAATATAATAAATTACACAATTAAAATCACAAAAAGTATGTGTATAAATAAGTTAATGTATCTTCATTGGAATGCTTCCATCCTTCTTTCCTTATGTGACCACCAAGTGCTCCAAAACATAAATGTGCAAATACTCTGCCACAAGATGTCAGCTCACCTCCAGCAGTATGCCCTCACATAATACTATGTTTGGTCTAACTGCACTTTTGGTCCCAGTATGGACACTGTAGATTGACTTGATGGACCCCAGCTATCATTCACAACTCGTCCGGAATTTAGCTCCAACCATCACCTCATAAATAAAAGTCTCCACACTTTAAAACATGTTAATACCCCAAAGTAAATAAATTGCGCACTCACATGTGAAGGGTGCCCATTTGCACCAAGTACAATCAGCCTCTGTTATTATAAATATCCCGAGATCTGTGGACCTGTGCTGTGGAAAGTCAGCAATGGTTGAACCCATGCAATGGGTAAAACGCAATGATTACCATGATGTCAATCAATGAACACCGGTACCATCACCGTCTCCGTGGAGCGTTGTGATGTCATCCAAAGCCCTGACACGTTTTGTCACTCATTACGTGACTTTCTCAAGGGGAACGTAACTGGACCATAAGATGCTACACTCTGTTAAATAGACCCCAGACGCCATCTTGTGGGTATAAAAATGATAATCAAACCGTGCCATTTTACTTTAGCTCATAACTGAGAAACAATCAGCCTGAACCTAAAAACTAGAATAGATACTCTAATCAGAATGAGCCGTCACACCGCTCCACCAGACATCAGATCTTCAGAAAAACATATATTTGTTTGATCTTCAAACTAAATAAAAGCAATTCCATACAAAAAATATAAACTATGTATCCTCTAAATAGTATATATATTCACCCCCTTCCTACAAATTATAACAAATACCTATAGATAACAATAAATAAATTATAAAAATAATAAATTTAAAAAATGTTAAATAATAATACAATTGTTATCCCCATATAATATCCTAGGGATTCAGTTAAATTAACTAAATTATATGAACCTCAACCTACATATTTATTAATAAATCTGACCCTAAAGGGAGTGATCAACACTCATGAGAGACTGTCACATTCTACATATTAAAACTAAAATCATCAAAATCTATAAAAATTAATTCAATTTTTGAATTAAAAATCGTCCCAACTTCTTCAACATTAATAATCACTTAAAAAACTTTTTAAATCAAAGTCTTTATTTAATCCCCTGGGAGCCAAAGTTTTTACCTCATGAATCCAAAAGGACTCCCTCCAATTTCTTTTATAAGATTATATCCCCCAAAATCGCAAACCTGAATGATCCTTATTATGTGCATCCAGAAAATGTCTTAATACAAAATGTTTTGGAAAACCCTTACTGATATTATAAACCTAAACAAACTCTGGGCAGCAGTTGGTTAAGTGAGGATGTACAGGGAAGGACTGGGGATGCCGTGGCAGATACCATGATCCCAATCTTGTAACATTTGGAGTGAAAGACTTAGGAAGTGGTAACCTAAATTAGTCCTAACAACTTTCATGAGAAAACACACAAAGGTCTTTTTCGGGTTTGAGATATTGCCGACCCTGGAGTTCTTCAAGTGTAGATTCCTCTGATAAGGATCTTTCTGTGTCCCCTTTTACTGGAACACTCTCATCTTCTTCTACCTCATTGTCCACTAATTCTCTGTAAGAAGGATGGAGGAGGAGAGCAAGAAAATGCTTCCATTTTCAACCAAGGCGGTCCAAACCAGCAAGTTTTCCAGAATCTGCTGATGTACGCCAGTGACAGCAGATGAGAATTCCTCCTTTGTCACATAGGAATTGGAGGAAGGTACCCGAGGGTAGTGTGATACCAGATAAGTGCAGGGAGCCAGATCTGCATGGAACAAAATGATCTCCAGGGGATACACTGCACTGGAGGCTGCGTCCAGGTTCCTCCCTACTTGAAGAAGGTATTTGGAACCCCTCACCCCTTACATCCTTCTCTGTTGTCAGTGAGAGTAAGACAGCTGGCATGTACAATATATAGGAACCCTTGCTGGGGACAGCGGTTCAAGTCAGCTGAGAGGGCACTGAACCAATAAGCTGATCTGCCAATGACCCCATTCACACAGAGAAGGCTGTGTGGCCCTTTATTTTTGCTGCGACTGGTAGTCCACAAGTAAAGCTCTGTTGCGACCTGTAGTCACACCAGCAGTCTGCTATGACCTGTAGTCCCAGCAGTGAGGCTCTGCTGCGATCTATATTCCCACTAGGTAGGCTATGCTGCAACCTGTACTTTCCAGTGATCAATCTGCTGTGACTTTAGTTCCACTAGGCCCTTGTAGTCCTACTGGCTATAGTGAAGCCTGCTTTAACCAGGAATCCCCCAGGAGCCTTTAACAACGATCTCCTGGGGAGATCTGAGATGCCTGCCACACTTGTGACATCACAGGCCACACTGTGCATGCATGTAGGCCTAGTTTAGTCCTGTGTGAACGCAGGAGGTGGAGAAGTACTGCATTTGGTGCCCAAAGCCTCTCATGCCACTCCATGCTCCACTACTGCTATGTAGCACTTTGACTGCCCTGGATGGTGCCTAGCAGGGAGGTGTTGTGCCTGGAAGGGGGACTTCCTGCCTTGCTGTTTTTTTTGTTTTGTTTTTGCCATCGTCCAGTCACCTTAAGTTGGCAGCATAACCCTATTGTAATGGATATGAAGATGCTCCGTATCCTGTGATGCATGGTAAATCCACTTTTCTCATCTAAAATGTTACTAAACCCAGGACCCTGCAATCACTATATCTGGTCTCCCACAGTACACAGAACATGGAAGTGCAATTATTTTAGTAAATATAAACTGCTAAACACCTTTTCTCATCAGCTGTAACCCCTAGTTCACATATCCGCATTCCTGCGGTCCGCGTTTTACACGGGCACAAGAGCTCATTCATTTGAATGGACTCCCATGCCCTGGGACACGCAGGAATGAAGTCCCTGCACTGCTTCTGAAAATGCAGCCCGCATAGTCTGCATTAGAATTAATGGCACCTGCCCATGTGCAGGTGGTGCGGCTGCATGGATTTTTATGTGGATCCGTAACAGCACCACCCCCACATATGTGAACCTAGCCTTAGAGCAGTCTTGTAACTTCAGCAGAGTACTGGTTAAAGCTTGTAGGGGGAGTTTTCTTTCTGCTCTAGGAGGATGCAGGACCCCTGACCTCTGCCAGGACAGTGCTGAGTGGCTATGTGCTGATCACATACACTCCCCCAAGAAGAAAAAATCCTCTCTAGCAATACACACCAAACTGAGCATGTGCATAGTGTCTTCACACAATATGTCTTATCAGGAGATAATAGGGGGACATTGGAAGAAGGGGAGGCTCAGAGAAGTCAGGATCAAACAGAATTTTTACACAATGCAGAAGATTAACCCCTTACGTTCCATAGTGATTATTGCAAGCATGCTTTACTGCATATACAGACTGATTTTACTGTTGTGGTTTACTGTTAAAGTAACACTTTAACGCGGGCCTTTTCTGTTGAGAAGAAGGATGACTTACTACACCCCTGCATAGACTATCATTGTCTAAGTGCCATCACGTTTAAACCATATTACCTATTGCCAGTCATTACCAAACTGTTTGTCCATCACTTGGGGTTAAAATGTTAACAAAACTAGACCTGCAAGGAGCTTACAACCTTATTCCCATTAAGATAGGCGATTTGTGGAAAGCAGTATTCAATACTAGGGACAGTATCCCTGTTGCCTTTGTAACACTTCAGCAGTTTTCCAGGATTTCATAAATGAGATATTTCAAGACCTTTTCTATAGGCCCTTTCAATGTGCTTTTGTTTAAAATAAGAAAAAAAGCCATGCTTAGTTTAACCACAGCTTTTGTGCTACCTAAAGGTGCTTTTGATGCCTAATGACTTTCAATGGAAGGTACTTTTTTGGTGCACTTTTGAAAAACTGCACCAAAGATGCAACATGCAGAACTTTTCGATGAGCAGTGCAACTGCAGTGTGAAGCGTTACATAGGACTTAATGGGGAATAGTTTTTAATGCACTTTTGTTGCCCAGGAAAAGCTCAGAGAAGGTGCACCAGTCTGAAAAGGGCATTCTCAACTTTACGCCTGATCTTTCTATAATAGACAGCATATCCACACCATTCTACAGTGCCTTTAAGATAAAAGGCTTTAAACAGAAAAAATGCTCTTTTGAAGTGCTCTTCCTGGGTTACAATGGGAAGGAAAGACTCCCAAGGATGCAGAAAAGGTCGATGCTACCACCAACTGGCGCTCGCCTAGCGGCCTCAAGGCTACTTAGTGCTCTTCATGGACTTCACAAACTTTAGCAATTTGCAATCATAAATTTATTCACAACTATTGTCTGTTACTTGCCCCAATTACTATGCTTACTTGAAAGAATGTTCATCCCAAAATCTGGGTTCCCTATGTAGAGGAATCATTTATTGCTCTAAAAGCCTCCTTTCTTGTTTTCCTTTGTTGAGGCTGGACATTGTTAAAGTGGAAGACTAGGCTCTACCTAAGTTTAAAATGGCTCTCTCCCCCCTCCTAACTCCTATTCTATCTTCCCTGTAGAAAGAAAATGCTTATAACTTACATATTCTTAGAGTACTCTGGTCCAGTCACATGATCTCCTCCTACTGGTGGCTTCAGGGAGAGGAGGGACAGCCAACAAGTTACTCAAGTTGCAGCATCTGTTCCCCGTCAGCTCTAAGGGTGAGAATTCAGTGATCACATTCTCCTCTCCATTCTGAGCAGGGAGCAGTGACTGTCAGTCACCGTTGTCTGCTCTGCCCCCCCCCCCCCAGCACTCATTGGAGCTCTGGGCTGTGAAGGGGGAGGGAGCAGTTGGCTCAGGCTCTCAGCACTTCGCTGAGAAGCTGAGCCACGTGCTGCTCCAGAGTCCGGGGTGGATCTCGACTCTAAAGTCGGGAACTTTCCCCAGCCTGAACTGGCAGAGTGACGTCAGCCGACAGCAGACTTCAGACTGTTGTCAGCTGAGAATGGGTTACAGGAGTGCAGGATGAACTGCACTCTTGTGATCCACAGAAGTACAGCCAAAACAGTGTTGGCTGTACTTCTTTAAAACTCCTTCTGCAAAATTTCTGCATGCTACATTGGACCATCACTGCTGAAATCAATTCTCTTTCTCCTTCCCTGGCTACTCCTAGTGCCAACCTGTCTCAAGAATATGAGGTCCATGAAATTTTGGATTCCAAAAAACTCCCATGGGAAGCTTCAATTCTTGATTGATTTGGAAGGATATGAAGAAAGTTTCTGAGTCCCAGCTTCAAGTGTTTCAGCATCTCTCTTGGCAAAGAGGTTTCACCTTCCCCTTAAAATCTGGACCTCAAAAACTGGGAAGGCCTTGTAAAAGGAGGGGGGGCAGGCAGGCAGGGGCAATGTCATACTTACCTGTTCCATGCTCCAGCACCAGGTCTTCCCCTCTGTGTGCGGCAGCCAGCTTTTGGGTTCTGCCATTGCTCTGGCCAATCACAAAGGGAACACTGTCTTAAAGGGCTAGCTGATGTCTGGCTTGGTGTTTGAGCAATGTATCCACACGTTAGCAGCCAGACTCCCCAATGTTTGTGCATCCTGCACCTTAGCCCATCTAATTTTTATTAGCAATGAACCTGTGCTTATTTCTATGTGCTATGTTGTGCGCATGCGCATATCTATGCGCCAGTTGCCCTACAGGAATTCCCTTACATTCTTGTTCCCAATGTCCACCCAGTCTCCAGTCCCCCTTTTTGCTATCAACAAATGTCTGTTAGTCCAAGGTACAGTTAACCTCCAGATATCTATTTAATCTGCTTGTAATATACCTAAAGGTTTGTGGGTAAGGTATGGACTTCATATACCATGGTACCTTGCTGCCTGCAAGCTATGATTCCTGTACTGATTCCGGAAAGGTCTTCTCTCAGCACCTCCACAGCTCAGAAGGCAGGCTCTGTAAAATGTGTTGCACAGCAGTGCCTACTCACATGGCACAGTAAATATGCGTCAAAGAATTCAGGGAATTAAATGTGGGGATATTCACAAGTAAGTTTACAAACTTTATGATCGTTCAGATTATTAGGAGTAGACTAGAAATTAATGAAATACAATGTAGAAATTATTATATTATTTTTTATTTTGACTATAGATACGCTTTAATAGGTTAGTTCACCTTTACAAAAAACTATAGGTAAGAAAAGGGGTGTCTATAGATCAACTTTCTAAACAAAGGGTCAATTTACTGTTCTTCAAAGTTTAAGGGGGCCAGACTGTGGCCAGTGGAAGACGAAAATGCCATGGTGTCAGTGGGAATAAATGGTACCCCATAATTGGGAAATTTTGAAAAAAATGTATATTTTTACTTTATGCTATAAAACATAGTAACATAGATACATTAATCTGGCTGAAAAAAAGACAAAAGTCCATCCAGTTCAACCATAAAAATTTTTTTTTTTTTTAAAGTTATAATCCTATACCCCCAGTTGATCCAGAGGAAGGCAAAAAAAAACATGGTAAAGCATGATCCAATTTGCTTCTGCAGGGGAAAAAAATTACTTCCTGATCCCCCGAGAGGCAATTGGATATTCCCTGGATAAACTTTACCTATAAATGTCAGTATCCAGTTATATTCTGTGTATCCAAGAAAGAATCCAGGCCTTTTTTAAAGCAATCCACTGAGCTGGCCAGAACAAACTCTGGAGGGAATCTACATTTTCAGAGCTCTTACTGTGAAGAAACCTTTCAGTGTTTGGAGATTAAGTTTCTTTTCCTCCAGACGTAAAGAGTGCCCCCTTGTCCTCTCTAATGACCTCAGGGTGAATAACTCTACACCGAGTTCACTATATGAACCACTGATGTATTTATACATGTTGATTATATCCACCCTTAATCTCCTCTTCTCAAGAGAGAATAAATTCAGTTCCTCTAATCTTTCCCCATAGCTGATCTCCTCCATGCTTCTTATCAGTTTGGTTGCCCTTCTCTGTACTTTCTCCAGTTCCCCAATGTTCTTTTTGTGAATTGGTGCCCAAAATTGAACTGCATATTCCATATGAGGTATTACTAATGATTTGTACAGGGGTAAAGTTATATCTCTCTCTCTCTCTGGAGTCTATACCTCTTTTAATACAAGAGAGGATTTTGCTTGCCATTATTATGCTTGTGATCTACCAGAACTCCCAGATCCTTCTCCACCATTGATTCCCCCAGTTGTACTCCCCTAGTATGTATGATGCATGCATATTCTTAGCCCCCAAGTGCATAACCTTACATTTATCAACATTAACCTCATTTGCCACATAGTTGCCCAATTAAACAGTGCATTGAGGTCGGCTTGTAAGTTGGAGATATCCTGTAAGGACGTTATTCCACTGCACAGCTTGGTGTCATCTGCAAAGACTGAAATGGGATTGTTAATCCCAGACCCTATATCTTTTATAACTGTATTAAAAAGTAAGGGTCCCAACACTGAACCTTGGGGTACACCACTGACAACCCTAGACCATTCAGTGTATGAATCATTAACCACTACTCTGAATACGATCTTTTAGCCAATTTTATATCCATTTACATACAGATTTTTCCAAGCCCGTAGACTTTACCTTACATATTAGCCGTGTGTGGGGAACTGTGTCAAACGCTTTTGCAAAATCCAAGTATACCACATTCACCGCCACCCCTCTGTCCAAGGTTTTGCTCACCTCTTCATAAAAAGAAATCAGATTTGTTTGACAACATCTGTCTTTCATGAATCCATGCTGTCTGTTGGTTAAAATATTTTTTTCCAGCAAGAACTCATCTATGTGGTCTTTTATATTTCAATGTTTTTTCTTTTATTAATTTTTTAAACAGTATAAAACAGAGGCAACAAAACACGCCTACGCAGGGGCTATCAATTGCACATATAAAAAATTTCAAAAAAGAGAAAAAACAGTGCTCTAACGCCAACAGAGCAAAAGGTACGCTCATGCAGGGGCTATCAATGGCATATAAATTACAAGAACATTAATATAACTCTGACTGTAACAAACTAAAAGCAGCTATCCACTGTCACACCAAAAACAAACAGGAAAAGAAAGGAGTACAAAGATAAAGGGAAAAAAAAATATAACAAAACCAAAGAGCAGGGGTCCAAGAACGCCAATACCGAACACCATCACATCCCCAGATTAGACGGGGGGAGCTTGGGAAAGGCATATTGCAACCACGGCTTACATATTTTAAAAAATTTACGTTGGGAGTCATTGCAGATACTCGATATCTGTTCATTGATATGTGGTCTTTTATTTAACTCTCCAGTATCTTCCCAACTATATAAGTTAAACTAATGGGTCTATAATTACTTGGTAAAGATTTTGACCTCTTTTTAAATATTGGCACCACATTGGCCTTACACCAATCCAGTGGTACTATGCCAGTCATTAAAGAGTTCCTATAAATGAGAAACAATGGCTTTGAAATGACAGAGCTCAATTTTTTAAGGACCCATGGGTGTATGCCATCCAGTCCAGGTGCTTTCTTCACCTTTATACTGTCTAAATATTTTTGGATCATATCAATTGTGAGCCAATGTGGATCATCTGGAGCTGTGTCAATCCCATGCCCATTATGGACAAGAGCTTCCCCATGCTCCTTTGTATATACAGAGTTGAAGAAGGTGTTTAATACATGTTCCTTCTCTTTGTCCCCAGTCACCCACTCTAGATTATTTTGTAAAGGGCCTACATGCTCAGACCGGACCTTTTTACTATCAATATATTTGAAGATTTTTTTGGGGTTGGCCCTGCTATCTTTTGCAATCTGTCCTTTTGTTTTCAAATTTTATGGCCTTTATTTCCTTTTTGCATATTCTGTTATATTCTTTGTAATGTTTAAACGATAATAGTGTTTCTTCATTTTTATATTTAATAAAAGCTCTTTTCTTATTATCTATAGCTTTTTTTAAGATTTGATTTTTAGCCTTTTAAACTTGTTGCCCATGGCAATATATTTTGCAGTGTGTTCACATACAGTCTTTTTGAAGAACTCCCATTTCTGTGTTGTGTTCATTGATGCCAATATTCCCTCCCAGTCTAAGTATTCGAGAGCAGCTCTCCGTCTTGGAAAATTAGCTCTTTTAAAATTGAGCATTTTATTTTTCCCATATGTGCTTGCTGTTTACAGCTAACAATTAATGAAATCATGTTGTGGTCACTGCTACCCAGATGTTCTTTTATATGGACATTCTTAATAAGCTCTGCATGGTTTGAGATTACCAGGTCCAGCAGAGCATCATTCCTAGGTGGTGCCTCTATGAACTGTACCATAAAATTGTCCTGTAGTAGGTTTAAAAATGTTTGCCCTTTAACTGTTCCTGCAGTACCATTACTCCAGTCAATTTCCGGGTAGTTAAAATCCCCCATTATTATCTCTGTCCCAGCCCTTGCAGCCCTTTTGATCTGTGCAAGGAGCTGATTCTCAACCTCCTCATTAACACTGGGAGGCCTATAACAAACTCCAATGATTACCTTTGTAGTACGCACCCCCATGTGCAGTTCCACCCATAATGCTTCAGCATCACCACACTCTCCATCAACTAGGTCCTCTTTCACACTCGCTCTGAGATCACTTCTCACATAGAGACAGACACCACCTTTCCTATTTACCCTGTCTCTCCGAAAGAGAACGTAGCCAGAAATATTAATGGCCCACTCATGTGAAGAATGAAGCCAAGATTCAACAATACCAATTAAATCATAGTTCTGTTCATACACCAAAGCTTCCAACTCACCTATTTTGCTTGGCAGACTTCTGGCATTGGTGAACAAACACTTTAATTCATTGACACCTTGTGCACACATATTTTGCATATCTTTTGTTTTCATACATATGGTACCAATTCCACTGGTTGTTTGGAACATGGGAGCCTTCTTATCATCTGCCACAGCCCTCCCCCCATCTTTCCCCATTCCACCTGCTAATAAGTACTGCCCCCTATCTGATCTGTCTACCCCAGTATAATCTAATTCTCCCACCCCCCGTGCCCCCCCTCGATCCTAGCATACAGGTTGCACCCCAATGAAAAGTCAGCCCAGTGCTCTAGAAACCCAAATCCTTCCCTTTTACACTAGGTCTTTAGCCATGCATTGAGTTCTCTAATTTCCCTGTCTTTCCTGAGTTGCACATGGCACAGGTAATATTTCAGAGAATATCACCTTGGAGGTCATTCCCTTCAACTTGCAGCCTAGCTCTTTAAATTGATTCTTAAGGAGCCTCCACCTTCCATGTATTCTGTCATTGGTTCCAACATGGACCAATACAGCTGGGTCATGCCCAGCCCCTCCCAGTAATTTTTCAAGTTGGTCCACCACATGCCGAATCCTGGCACCAAGGAGACCGCAAACCATTCAGTTGAGGTGATCCTGGCGACAAATTATTCTATCAGTCCTTCTGATTGTAGAATCCCCTACTACCATCAGCTGTCTAGGCCTTCCTGCACTACCCTCACCACCCCTCCCAGATGGTCTGCCCTCCCAGCTGTTAGGGATAGCGGTGACATCCAGGGCTGCCACCCCTGAGCTTGCCACCCCCACATCTTCACCAAACTTGGCAAATCTGTTTGGGTGCACAAACCCAGGGCCAACCTTCCTTTTCTGTGAGCCCCTACTACTCCCGCTTGTTACAATAACCCATCTTCCTACCTGATAATCCTGATTAGCCCCTCCGCCCTCCACATCAATTCCATTAGCTACTTGCTCAGAGAGCAGAAGACCCCTTTCAAGGTTGTCGGTTCTGCCCAGTGTTGCAACTTGCTCCTCCAGATATCTAACTTGAGTTTCCAGAAGGGCAACCCGCTCACATCTGTTGCAGCGGTATCCATCCTGGAGCTTTTGCTCCATTGTTGCATACATGCGGCACACTCTGCACTGCACAAAACCTTCCACCCTGCTAGCACTAATTATCCCAGTTACAATATTAATAGGAAATATCAGTTGTCCCTTACAGGTTAGTAGACTCCTGTTATAATCTTCTGTTTTCCACTCCGGTTTTTAACTCCACTTATCAAATGTCCCATTGGTCAAAGGTCCATTAAGCAAAATACAGGCAAGCTCAAGAATGAGCAAGCTCAGAGTGAGCTCTACAGTTATATAGTACCTGTATCAACTGTGACCAATTAACCCCTTCCCTTAATTAGCAGACTAAAGGAAGGAAGAAAAAAAAATGATATTTAAAAAGTGACAGAAAAAGTGATTTAAAAAAGTAAAAGCTTTTAGCAAGACCCAAAGATGAAAATAAAACAACTACAAGCACCAGCAATCAAAAGTAAAACTTTTTCACTCTCCACTCAAATTTCCCACTCTTTTTAGCTATCAGCCAGCAAAAAATGCCAGACACAAATGTGTGCTCTACAGCAAGTTATATTGTATCTGTATCACCTGTGACCAATTAACCCCTCCCCTTAATTAGCAGACTGAAGGAAGACAAGGAAAGGAAGAGAAAAAAAATGCTATTTAACCGCTTAAGGACCGCCCTATAGTAGATATAGTGCTACAGGGCGGCCCCTGTGCCCAAAATCACATATATATACGTCCTTTTGCATTTCCAGGTAGGGGGTGTGGCCTACCCGCACCACGGGTCAATCACTGGGTCCCCGCCGGTGATTACCCGCCGGCACCCGGTGATTATCGGCAATCACCGACAGGGAGGAGGGCTGCTTTGTTTACAAACAGTCCTCCTCCCTATCAGTTTGGGCACACTGCACTGGATGGCTGAGCACAGCCATCCACAGCAGTGTGCTTACAGTGAAGAACACCCCCCCGCCCCCTAGCAAAGCACTCCCATCACACAGTTAACCCTTTAATTGCCCCCTCATGTTAACCCATTCCTGCCCAGTGCCATTAGTACAGTGTCAGTGCTTTTTTTTTTAGCCCTGATCACTGTACTGGTGTCACTGGAGATGTCAGTGACACCAAGTCAGTTCCCCCCAGCGTCAGAATACCCGCCGCAGTCCCGGTCCATAAGTCGCTGATTCCAATCCAGTATCTATACCACCATTTGTAAACGCTATAACTTTCACGTAAACCAATTAATTTACATGTATTGGGATTTTTTTTTAGCAAAGACTTGGAGCAGAATACATTTTGGCCTAAATTTATAACTAAGTTTTGTTTTTTTTTATTTTTTTACTGGACATGTTTAATAGCAAAATGCCCAAATATAGTTTTTTCTCAAAATTGTAGGTCTTTTTTTTTTAAAGCACAAAAAAATAAAGACCGCACAGGAAATCAAATACCACAGAAAGAAAGCTCAATTTGTAGGAAAAAAGGACACAAATTTAATTTGAGTGCAGTGTTGCATGACTGCGCAATTGACAGTTAAATAACGCAGCACCATAACGCAAACCACTTCTTTAACCGCTTCCTGACCGCCCTATAGCAGAAATACGGCTACAGGGTGGCACAGGTGTTCAACATCATGTATATATACGTGATTTGCTCTTTCGTGGTTTTCACGACCCTCCCAGATAGCATCAGATTGCCCGTCAGTACACCAGTAATCACATTTAACCCCTTTATTGCCAGGAACACGCTCATACACAATAAACCTCCATTGCTAGTATAGTGTTTGAACGGATCAATATTTTTGATCAGATCAGCACTATACCAGTGTTCACATTAGTATAGTGTCTCCAAAAATGAGGCGTTAGCGGGATCAGCCCCAGCACCTGGGTTTAGCCCCTACGCTTACCCCCCCTTTCTCCCCCAGCAAGTGCAGTGTCAATAGGTCACTGTCACTTGATACATTGCACACAAAACCACAGTGTTCACAGAATCAGGCCTGATCTCTGCTAGCACTTGCCGGTAAATTTTGATGACTCTTATATGCAGCAGCGTGCAAGTAATAGAGCCGCTCTATCTTTTGGTGAACTGGCGAGCACCAGCGGCCTAGTACATCCTGGTCTTTCACATACCAGCACTGCAGCATCACTTGGTGATTTGGCGAGTCCCATAAGTGCAGTACAAGCTGGTGCAGTGGCGAACACAAGTATTGTCCCGCAACCACCAAGAAATCACACACAGGCCCGTAGAGCCCCTAGTATCCTTCCGAATATGCTTGCAATCCCGTTTGGCAGCCCACAAATTCTGCAGCACCCGTTCTTCCCCCCCATTAACTGCCCAACCCGGAATTCGGGTTGATACAGCAAATTTAACTACTCCCCTTGATTTTTTGGAGCTGATTTTCACGGAAGATCTGTATGTATTGATTGTGGATCAAAGCAATTTATATGCACAACAATTTATCGCCGCCAAACAAAATTCAAACCTTGCCAGACCATACACATGGAAATCCATTACGGTTTCCAATATACATTTTTTAGGTGCCTAACCCTTAACATGGGCATTACTAAAAAAAATTAATTGCGATTGTATTGGCCCACAGACCCAATTCATCATATGCCTGTATTCTCTGCTGCCATGGCCAGGCTTAGATATGAGAGTATAATGTGTTTTATGCATTTCAACGACAATACACTCTGTCATCCTCGGGGTGACCCTGAATTTGACCGGCTCCACAAAATTCGGCCCCTCATAAATCACCTTAACCAAAAATTTGCAGATGTCTATACTCCCCAGCAAAACATCTGCGTTGATGAGTCCCTCATTCATTTTTCTGGCCGCCTTGCATTCAAACAATTTCTCCCCAGCAAGCATGCCAGACATGGGGTCAAGATATAAAAGACCTGTGAGAGGACAACAGGCTATACATATACGTTTCGGATTTATGAGGGAAAAGATAGTCACGTGGAGCCCTCCGGATGCTCAGACTACATGGGGAGCAGTGGCAAGATAGTTTGGGACTTGGTGTCATCCTTTTTCCATATGGGGCACCACTTATACGTAGACAATTTTTATTCAAGCGTGCCACTATTTAAACATTTATACAATCTTAAAACTGGCGTATGTGGCACCTTGCGACCTAATCTGTGCCCACCATTAGAAGTGGGTGGATGCAGGGTGGTATATTCTAATGGTGGGCATACCACACACTTTTTTTGGCAGAGATTTCTTCTTTTTTTTTCATGCTGGCATGGCCAGGCATAGATATGAGAGTATTATGTGTTTTATGCATTTCAAAGACAATACACTCTGTCATCCTCGGGGTGACCCTGAATTTGACCGGCTCCACAAAATTCGGCCCTTCATAAATCACCTTAACCAAAAATTTGCAGATGTCTATACTCCCCAGCCAAACATCTGCGTTGATGAGTTCCTCATTCATTTTTCTGTCGCCTTGCATTCAAACAATTTCTCCCCAGCAAGCATGCCAGATATGGGGTCAAGATATATGACAGACCTGTGAAAGGGCAACAAGCTATACATATAAGTTTCAGATTTATGAGGGAAAAGATAGTCACGTGGAGCCCTCTGGATGCTCAGACTACATAGGGAGCAGTGGCAAGATAGTTTGGGACTTGGTGTCATCCTTTTTTCATATGGGGCACCACTTATAGGTGTGTTTTATGCATTTCAACGACAACACACTCTCTTTTTTTTCATTCAGCCCACAGGCTGCATACAAAAAAAAAAGAACATAGCATATATACCCAACAAGGACCAGCGACATACTGGTACATCACTGGACTTTGAATGGTTATACCAGGATGATGCCTACAGCTGCAGGCATCATCCTGGTATAGTTTTTTTTCAGGCAGCAATCGGCTTTCATGTAAAAGCAATCCTAGTGGATAATTAGCTGCAGGATTGCTTTTAAAAGCAGTGGGAGATGATGCCCCCACTCCCCCGCTGCCTTCCACCGCCTTCTCAGGCAGTCCCGTGCCATCGGGGGAACCTGAGAATGCAGACGGTGTTTCTTCCAGCTGACCAAAGAGCTGATTGGAGACTGAAATGGTGCCAATCATCTCTATAGTCTAAGAAATCGGAAGCTACGAGCATTTCTTCACTTCCATTTTGCAGGATAAAAACAGCGCCATTTGTAAATTGGGAAAGTATCTGATCACACCGATCTTGGTGAGATTAGATAATGTAAGGGCAGAGGAGATATCTAGAGTCTGATAGACCCCAGATTTTTCAAAAAAGAATATATGACAATGTCCATTGAAGATATACGGGATATTTGCATTCCCTGTAATAGCATTAAAAGTGATAAGAAAAAAAATTAAAGGAACCGTGTAAAAATAATTAAAAAAATCAAAATAACTTAAAGAAAAAAAAAGCACCCTTGCCCAAACCCCCCCCCTCCCAGGGCGCGCACCTGCATACGCGAGCGCTGACCCTGTGCCGGTATGTAAACAGCGGTTGCACCAATGTTGTAAACTATCGCCACGAACTTCAGATCAAGGGCAGTCATTTTAGCACTAGACCTCTTCCATAAATCTAAAATGGTACCTTGTAAAGGCTTTTAAAGTGTTGCCTATGGATATTAAAAATGTATGCAGTTACCGCTATTGCACGGGGCATGCACAGTTTTCAAGCATGTCATGTTTGGTATCTATTTATTTGGCATACCATTATATTTTATATTGTGTCAAATAATTAGCCAATATATTGTGTTTTTGTGCATTACAAGTAAAAAAAGTGTATTTTTTTTTTAAAAATTGTGTTTGAAAAATCGCTGTGCGAGTACAATGTGGCATAAAAAATTGCAGCACCCACAATTTTATTCACTAAGATGTCTGCTTTAAAAAAATATATAATGTTTGGTGGGGTTCAAAGTAATTTTCTAGCAAAAAATACTGATTTTTTTTCATCATGAACAGTGTCAGAAAAGGCTTGGTCTTCAGGTGGTTAGAAAAGTGAATGATGTTTGGCATAAAACTTCTAATGCTGCGCATAAAATGGCCCCACCCCCAAAAACGACCCCTTTCTGGAAAGTAGACACCCCAAACTATTTGCTGAGAAGCATGTTGAGTCAATAGAAGAATTGTTTTTTTCTACCACAAGTTTTTGGAAAATGACAAAAAAAATACATTTTCTTTTTTTTTTTACACAAAATTGTCATTTAAATGATTTATTGCTCACACATGCCATGGGTTTATGTGGAAATACTCCCCAAAATACATTCTGCTCCCAAGTATGGGGGTACCATATGTGAGAGACTTTTTGGCAGTCTAGCCAAGTACAGGACCCCAAAATCCAATAAGCACCTGTAGGCTTTTAAAGGGCTTTATTTCCTCATTACACTTCCTGACTACCTGACTACCTATCACAGTTTCGGAGGCCATGAAATGCCAGGATAGCACCAAACCCCCCCCCCAAATGACTCCTTTTTGGAAAGTAGACACCCTAAGGAATTTGATAAGAAGCATGGTGAGTATTTTGCAGACCTCGTTTGTTGCCACAAGTTTTTGAAAAACGAAGAAAGAAAACAAAAACATATTTTTTCTTTTCTTGTTTTATATTTCAAAACCTTGTGGGAAGGAATTAGATCTGCAAAATACTCACCATGCCTCTTTTTAAATTCCTTGGGGTGTCTACTTTCCAAAAAGGGGTCATTTGGGGGGGGGGGGTTGGTGCTATCCTGGCATTTTAGGTGATAGGTACTAAGGAAGTGAAATGAGGAAGTTACGGACCTTCAGGCTTTCAAAGTGGTCATTGGATTTCAGGCTACTGTATGTGGCTAGGCTCCCAAAAAGTCTCACACATGTGGTATTGTCAGGGCTCCCGGGTATGACCAGAGGTGTGTGACTGACGCAGGGAAACGCAGACTTCAGATATGTTATAAACAATACGATTTATTAACACTAACAATACAAACATAAACGCAGTGCAATACTAAACATAATACAGTGCAAACAAACCCAACCAACCACCCACAGATAACAGTACAAACAATGCGAGCGTCGTCAGGCAGGCCGGGTCAATATCAATCGGGCAGGTAGGTACAGGGGGAGCAAGCGGAGAATGGTCGGGGTCACAAGCCAGGGTCAGCAGGTAGCGGGCAGCGTGGTACAGAGTGTCAGGCAGAGGGATGGTGTAAGGGACCGCCTGGCGACACCACTAGCACTCCACTAATCAGGCGTCCCCAGCGCACGGAGTCTAAGTCCCAGAGTACTTGTTCACCAGAGCCCCTGATGGTGGGGATGGACTTGGAGTACCCCGGGACCAGGTCGTGCTTACTGAGGGCACCCGTCAGTGGTAGGGGTGGTCGCCAGGGGCTCCCACGGGAGAGAGCCTGATATGAGGAGGTCTGGGAACCCCGCTGAGAGGAATGGATGGATGGATGGATGGATGGATGAGCAAGTGCAGAGTCAGGCAAGCCGGGTCGGTAACGGGGAGGACAGCACAGTACAAGGCAGCGGGCAGAGAATAGTCGGGTCACACGCCAGGTCATCAACAGTAGGTCAAATCCAATAGGGGACATACGGAAGAGAGGTCAGGCAAAGCAAGGGTCTGGGCAGGAGAATTCAGCAGTGGTCAGGTACAATCCGGGTCAGCAACTTACAGGTTCAGGTTCAGATACAGGATACAGGATACAGGGCAAGGACAAGACCAGAAGGCACTGAATGACAGCTCAGGGCCGTTTAAATATCGCGCCCTGCGCTGCCATTGGTGCCCAGCGGGCGGCCGCGGCTCCTATTGCGCATGCGCGAACTCACGCGCCGCGGCCGGCCCGGACCTAGAGCCCGCATCCCTGCACAGGGCGGCATTCTGCGCCTGCGCCGGGACCATCGCGGCGGGGATCGAGGGGATCCCTGACATTGCCCCCCCCCCTACGGGCAACCTCCGGATGCCCACCCGATCTCTCCACCACGGGTGGTCACGAAGAAACCGCCGGACAAGTCTGGGTGCATGGACATTATGGGCTGGTTCCCAAGAATTGTCCTCGGGGCCATAGCCCTTCCATTTTATAAGAAATTGGGTCTGGCCCCCCCTTCTTCGGCACTTCAGGATCGTTTCCACCTCATATTCTTCTTGTCCCTCCACCGTTATGGCCTCCGGAGGTCTGGATTCACGTTCTGGGAAGGCATCCGGGATCACAGGTTTAAGTAAGGACACGTGGAAAACAGGATGAATTCTGAATGTTTCAGGGAGGGTAAGTTCATATGCCACCTCGTTGACCATTCGCTTCACACAAAAAGGCCCCACGAATTTAGGTCCCAATTTCTTTGAGGGACAAAGCATTCTCAAGTTGGTTGTTGCCAACCAGACCTTATCCCCAGGCTTCAGCACCAGATTCCCTCTTCGTTTCTTGTTATATGCATTCTTGTTATCCTCCTGGGCCCGAGCGATGGCTTCCTGTAGTACTTTGTTGTTCGAGGAGAAGAAGTTTAATGCGTCTTGCGTTGCCGGAACTGGGCACTCAGAGACCAAATCAGGAAGAAAGACAGGGTGAAATCCGTAATTAGAGAAGAACGGAGATTGCCCTGTCGCTGAATGGCTTGCGTTGTTATATGCAAATTCCGCTAAAGGTAACAGTGGTAACCAATTATCTTGAAGGAAGGATGTGTAGCAACGCAAGTATTGTTCTAGGGTCTGGTTTGTCCTCTCGGTCTGTCCGTTGGTCTGAGGGTGGAAAGCAGAGGAGAGGGACAACTTGATATCCAGGGCCTTGCACAGGGCCCTCCAAAATCTAGATGTAAATTGGACCCCGCGATCCGAGACGATGTCCTCCGGGATTCCATGTAACCTTACGATTTCCTGGATGAATATTCGCACAGTCTCGGACGCAGACGGAGTCCTCCTCAATGGTACAAAGTGAGCCATTTTCGATAATCGATCGATGACCACGAAGATCGTGGTGTGTTCTTGGGACGGTGGGAGCTCGACTATAAAGTCCATTGCGATCCCTTGCCACGGTCGTTCAGGAATCGGCAAGGGACGCAGCAGTCCCCAAGCCTTGTTCCTCGATGGCTTGTTTTTCTGGCAGACGGTACAGGATCTTACATAGAGTTTACAATCCTTGGCCATACTTGGCCACCAAAAAGAGCGTTGGAGAAGCTCCAGGGTCTTGGCTGGGCCAAAGTGTCCCGCCATCGGGTGGTCATGGCAATGTCCCAGGACAAGGGTCCGGACCTCTTCAGGGACCATGACCAACCCATCCTTCCATAGGAGTCCCCCCTTGTTCTGGAGGGACACACCAACTGGGACTGACGCGGCCGTGGATGCCTCCAATAGTTTGGACCGAAGGTCCGTCTGGAGCGCCAAGAAATTTCCTGCAGACAGAATCGTATCAGGTACCGGATCTTCTTTGGAGTCTTCAAACATGCGAGATAGTGCATCAGGTTTCATATTTTTAGATCCGGGCCTATACGTGATGTGAAAAATGAACCTGGAGAAGAACAATGCCCATCTTGCCTGCCGTGGGCGTAAGCGTTTGGCGGTCCTTAGGTACTCGAGATTCTTGTGATCAGTGAAGATCAAGATGGGGTGCGAGGCACCTTCCATTCTTCGAGAGCTGTTTTGATGGCCAACAACTCTCGATCGCCGATATCGTAGTTCTTTTCTGCTGGGGTAAGTTTCCTTGAGAAGAACGCTACAGGATGGAGCAACTCTTTGGTGCCCTTTCGCTGGGACAGGATGGACCCCACCGCATTCTCTGAAGCGTCTACTTCCAAGATGTATGGCAGGGCAGCGTCCGGGTGGCCCAGAATGGGTGCCGAGGTAAAGAGTTTCTTCAAGGCCTCAAAGGCTTCCTGAGCCTCCGGCGTCCATCTGAACCGGGTTCCAAGCTTGGTCAACTGAGTTATGGGGGAGACCAGACCCGAGAAGTTCTTAATGAACTTCCGGTAGAAATTCGCAAAACCGATAAACCGCTGGACGCCCTTCTTGTCCGCGGGTACCGGCCACTCCAAAATCGCCGAGACTTTCTGAGGGTCCATTGCGACCCCCGCGGTGGAGATAATCAACCCCAGGAACGTAATGCTAGGTTGCTCAAAGCAACACTTATCTGCCTTGGCGTATAACGCCCCGGCGGGGCGACAGGCATCGGGCCCCCAAGCGGAGCGGCGGGCGCCGGGCCCCCAGGAGGGGCGACAGGCATCGGGCCCCCAGACGGGGCGACAGGCATCGGGCCCCCAGGAGGGGCGACAGGCATCGGGCCCCCAGGTGGAGCGGCGGGCGCCGGGCCCCCAGGCGGAGCGGCGGGTGCCGGGCCCCCAGGCAGAGCGACAGGTCTTGGGCCCCCAGGCGGAGCGGCGGGCGCCGGACCCCCAGGCGGAGCGACAGGTCTCGGGCCCCCAGGCGGAGCGGCGGGCACCGAGTCACCAGGCACGACAGTGGGCTCCGAGTCAACTGGCAAGACTGCGGGCACCGAGTCAACTGGCAAGACTGCGGGCACCGAGCCAACTGGCGGAACAGCGGGCTTCGAGTCGTCTGGCAAGACTGCGGGCACCAAGTCGTCTGGCAAGACTGCGGGCACCGAGTGACCTGACGGAACAGCGGGCATCGAGTCAACTGGCGGAACAGCGGGCACCGAGTCGTCTGGCAAGACTGCGGGCACCGAGTCGTCTGGCAAGACTGCGGGCACCGAGTTGTCTGGCAAGACTGCGGGCACCAAGTCGTCTGGCAAGACTGCGGGCACCGAGTCGTCTGGCAAGACTGCGGGCACCGAGTCGTCTGGCGGAACAGCGGGCATCGAGTCAACTGGCGGAACAGCGGGCACCGAGTCGTCTGGCAAGACTGCGGGCACCGAGTCGTCTGGCAAGACTGCGGGCACCGAGTCGTCTGGCAAGACTGCGGGCATCGAGTCAACTGGCGGAACAGCGGGCACCGAGTCGTCTGGCAAGACTGCGGGCACCGAGTCGTCTGGCAAGACTGCGGGCACCGAGTCAACTGGCGGGACAGCGGGCACCGAGTCGTCTGGCAAGACTGCGGGCACCGAGTCGTCTGGCAAGACTGCGGGCACCGAGTCGTCTGGCAAGACTGCGGGCACCGAGTCGTCTGGCGGAACAGCGGGCATCGAGTCGTATGGCGGAACAGCGGGCATCGAGTCGTCTGGCAAGACTGCGGGCACCGAATCACCAGGCACGACAGTGGACTCTGACTCAATTGGCACGACAGCGGGCACCGGGTCATCAGGTACCGGATTGTCCGGCTCAACAGCGGGCATCGGGTCACCAGGTATGACAGCGGGCACTGGGTCACCAGGCATCAGGTCATTTAGCTCGCCAGCGGGCACCTGCGTCATCTGGCAAGGCAGTGGGCACCGAGTCACTAGGCACGACAGCGGGCTCTGAGTCAACTGGCATGACAGCGGGCACCGGGTCATCAGGTACCGGATTGTCTGGCTCAACAGCGGGCATCGGGTCACCAGGCCTAATAGGATCGTCAGGCTGGATCAGTTCATCATTCTGGGTAGAGGCATCAGGCTGAATGCAGGCATCTGGCTGAGTAGAGGCATCAGGCTGAGTAGAGGCATCAGGCTGAGTAGAGGCTTCAGGCTGAGTAGAGGCTTCAGGCTGAGTAGAGGCTTCAGGCTGAGTAGAGGCATCAGGCTGAGTAGAGGCATCAGGCTGAGTAGAGGCATCAGGCTGAAGAGAGGCATCAGGCTGCGTACAGGCATCAGGCTGAGTAGAGGCTTCAGGCTGAGTAGAGGCTTCAGGCTGAGTAGAGGCTTCAGGCTGAACCACGGAAGGCAGGTTCACCGGTTTGGATACTGGCAGGATGGTATTGGTTGGAAAGAATTTTTGCTTTTTTCTGGTTTTAACTACTGGAGCACTGCAAGTAAACGCAGGTCTGCAAACGAATGGAACAGCTGGAGACAGAGAAGAGCTGGAGGATGGAACAGGGGAGGGAGCAGTTGCTACAGAGGGCTTTTTTACAGGGTTAAAGGCAGGATAGGTGCAGCGAGTGGGAACAGGGTACTGACATGCGGTAGATAGCAGGGCAGGAGGAGCTGTTGGGAATGCAGGAATAGAGCTTTGAGGAAATAGATTAGAAGCAGGACTGGGTTTTTGTAAGCTGACTGAGGCTGGGTGCAACAAATCTGTCCATGTCTGCAGTATGGGTTGAACAAAGCTGAGCTTACACAAAGCCTGTCTGGTCAATGACTGCACTGCGTTTATACAATCTCTTAGTACCTGTGGTGAACATGCAGCATAATGCTCCAAGAAGCAATCCACATCATCCTCTAATAACCATACCAGGGACTCTACCTGGTCGGCACTAAATGGCGGCAAAAATTCATCCCTGCATTCGGGGGAACCAGATGAAACCAACTCCGCACAAATCTGAATCAATGGCTGCACCTCAGAGAATTCTGTGCCCTGATCTACTAGAACATGAGCGAGCCGTATACATTCTAGCAGTTCATCCTGGGGATACTCCTTCAGAGTTTGATAAGCATACTCTCTGTCATCAAACACTAGCAGATATAAATACACAACCTCATCAAGATCCATCCTTCCCATCAACAAACCAAGATGGCTTCCCTGTGCAGCCACTTCTGGTCAGGATTGGCCTTGGTGTAATGTCAGGGCTCCCGGGTATGACCAGAGGTGTGTGACTGACGCAGGGAAACGCAGACTTCAGATATGTTATAAACAATACGATTTATTAACACTAACAATACAAACATAAACGCAGTGCAATACTAAACATAATACAGTGCAAACAAACCCAACCAACCACCCACAGATAACAGTACAAACAATGCGAGCGTCGTCAGGCAGGCCGGGTCAATATCAATCGGGCAGGTAGGTACAGGGGGAGCAAGCGGAGAATGGTCGGGGTCACAAGCCAGGGTCAGCAGGTAGCGGGCAGCGTGGTACAGAGTGTCAGGCAGAGGGATGGTCAGGAACGAGCCGGGGTCAGAGCAGGAGAAGTCAGCAGAGGTATAGATCAGGCCGGGTCAGCAACAAGACAGGAACAGGAATAGGAACAGGAACAGAAACAGGAAGCAGGAACAGGAAGCAGGAACAGGAAGCAGGAACAGGATACAGGGCCCAGGAAAAACATAACACCAAGGCACAGTCTGCAGGTCTGAATGTCCCTTAAATACACCAGTATAATTAGTTCCAGGTGTTTGACTGGCTGCAAGGTTGAGTCTCTGATTGCTGGGAGCACCCGCTGGCCAGCCCTGGTACTGCAGCTCATAAGGCAGGTGAGTCCCAATATTGCTGGCCAGTCCATTCCTGACAGGTATTCCCATACTCAGTAGAAGTAGCAGAATGTATTTTGGGGTGTAATTCCACATGTAACCATGGCTTGTGTGAGCAATATATAATTGAAATGACAACTTTGTGTAAAATAAATGTTTTTGTCATTTTACAAAAACACCCCGTTCTCCTCCTCCGCATGTCCCCCGGCAAGTAGGTCAGGCCGGCCCTCGGTGGTTCCCCCGACCTCTTCTTCTCCGGCAGCCATCGTGAACATGAGTCTGGCCCTCACAGCAGTATCAGCTGACACACAGACATCCTGGGAGGGCCTGGGGGATCCCGGTCCATCGCCAGAGGACCGCCTGACGGCGATCACCTCCTTAACCTCAAAAATAGATTCTCTATCCACAGATGTCAGTTTAATCCGACATGATATGGAAAAGCACCACGCCAGGCTTTCTGGGGCGGAATCCCGCATATCTCAAATGGAGGATGTGGTCCAAACGGATTCTAGAGAACTTAGGGCTGTCCAGGGGCAGGTAAAAGCTCTTCAGGCTAAATCTATTGACACGGAGAACCAGCTATGCTGGAATAACCTGCGGATACTAGGCCTTCCGGAGAAGGCCGAGGGCTTGAAACCCGTGGACTTTGCGGAGCATTTCTTGCCTAAGTTACTGGGCCTCCAACATCTTTCCTCTATGTTTGTGGTAGAGTGGGCCCACAGAGTCCATCCTGCTCCACCGCCGCCGGGAGCCCCCCCAAGACCTTTTCTAGTTAAATTATTGAATTATCGGAATCGTGATATGATGTTGTTGGCCGCATGCAATTCTCCTGACCTTCTCTATGAAAAAGCCAAAATTTCTCTGTATCCTGATTACTCCTCAGAGGTGCAACAACAGCGTCGCTCCTTCACAGAGATCCAGAAACATCTACGTGACTGTAGTCTGAAATACAGCTTATTATACCCAAGCAGACTCCGTGTTCTGGACAGAGGCACTGCGCGTTTCTTTGATACCCCTGCTGCTGTGGTTACCTGGCTAGAATCTCATTGAGTCACGACTCTTCAAACTTTCTGTAAGTACTCTGTTCTCCTGCTATTAACATGCACTGGAGTTGGTTCTCAACTTTTCCTGGATGTCTGATTCGCCTTCCAGCAAGGAGTTTCCAGCACTGGTCCCCTTCTTCTGTCAAATCAATTCCATGTGTGGTTGAAGAGGTTACTATAGATCCTAATGGAGGTTATGTCATGTTGGTTGTGTCATTCTGTAACCAAAAATATATTATTGTTAATACGTATCTACCACCACCAAGTCAAATGGCCCCTCTTTAACTTTTGCTGGAGAAGCTGGCCCCACACTGCCCTGCAAAAATTTTATTTATGGGGGGTTTCAATGCTATTCTCTCACAGTCCTTGGATAGACCGGTTCCCCCAGCATCCTTTAACTCTGATCTGGCAATCTGAGCTCAGGCCGCTAACATGTCTGAGGTGTGGCGTTGGCTTCATCCTCAAGATATGGCATATTCCTGTTTTTCCTCATCTTACAAGACTGCCTCACGTATTGATTTAGCATTCGCTAATTCTTCCCTCCTTGGTGATGTACAAGAGGCTAACTACCTCCCAGTGGGTTTATCGGACCATAGTCCCCTTCGATCAGTACTCCCGTCTTGGCAACCGTATAATGGTTCTCTTTGAAGACTGCATCCCAAGTGGATTCATCATGCTGTCTCTTTGGAATGCATTCCGCCGGGGCTACGTGATCACTGGGAGCATAATGCTGGGTCAGCTTCTCCTGCCATGGTCTGGGATGCCTGTAAGCACATAGTAGGGGACTATATATTTCTGCTGTTTCTGCTATCAAGTTCAAAAACTCCATCCTTATGTCTCAGCTGCAAGATAAGGTGACAGAAGCCTCCTCCAATTACTCATCTACCCCCACTGTAGATAATTACGACTTCCTCTCCTCGGCTCGTTGAGAACTGCATATACACTTCTCCAAATTACTAGGTTGGATGTCCAGGCCCACAGACAGGAATTTTTTTAATTTGGGGATAAAAATAGTAGGTTATTGGCGATTATGTTGCAGCATGATAGGCCTCTCACTGTAATTCCAGAACTTTGTACCGCAGGTGTGGGGGGGATGGTGTCTTCCCAAGCAGATATATTGCACGAATTGGAATCTTATTATACCTCTCTTTATTCCTCCTCCACCAAATCAGATCCTAACCTTTTGGGCTTGGCCGCCCTGTTGGACCCGTTAGCCCTTGGTTAGCTCTCCAACTCTAAGTGTGCTTTCTTGGTCTCAGATATTACTGGGGAGGTGGTCTCCGCGGTTGTAGGCTTCTTCCCTATTGGTAAAGCTCCGGGACCTGATGGTATTCCGATAGATTTTTACAAGACCCACGTTGAGTTTTTAGCCCCCTTTCCTGACGTCCCTATATAAAGATTGCCTACAAGTTGGCTCCTTGCCCCCTCTATGTCTGAGGCTCATATTGTGTTGATTCACAAATCAGGTAAGGACCACAAACTTTGCGCTTCTTATAGGCCCATCGTGCTTCTCAATAGTGACTTTAAAACCCTTACTAAGCTTCTTTCTATTAGGCTGAACAAGGTGATCACGTCGGTAATTGATTCGGACCAGACAGGTTTTATGCCGGGTAGATCCATGGATATTAATATTCACTGTCTGTTCTCTAGTATTCATATGACTCACCTGAATGGGGGCTCCTGTACTGTTGCTATGTTGGATATGGAGAAGGCCTTCGATACAGTGGAGTGGGCCTATCTGTAGGAAGTGTTGCGTTGGATAGGGTTTCCCTTGCGCAACTGGTTACTGTACACTGGTGGATGCAGCCAGACCTCTCCAACACTTCTATTGTTTTAGAGGCAGCGATTCTACAATCCCTGGAAGCTCTACAATTTCTAGTGTTTAGGGGCCCCAGATCACCACATAGTCTCACCCCATCTATGTGTACCACCCTTTGGGCCTGGGAGGCAGGGCTTAGATTGGAATCTCTCCCCCCTAGTACTTGCTCCCCGCATACCCTGCTGTGGTTAAATCCTGCTCTTCCTCATTTGGCCTCCCTTCCGTTCCCCCAATTATGGGCTAAGTACCATAATAAAACCTTGGAGCACATTCCGGGTTGTGGCGAGCTCCTTTCTTTTCCCACTCTTTAAGCTAAATTCAATTTGCCCCCACATTCCTACTTCAGATACCTTCAGGTCTCCCATGCCTTTAGAGGTCAGTTCCCTGTTTGACCATTTTCCCTTTCTTATTATGATTTGGAGTCTGTACTTCGTGTAACACACATGAAAAAACCCCTTTCGGTATTATACAGATATCTTCTTGTGGCGGCCAGACCCGAATTGGTATCTTTACATTTGAAGTGGAGGACGAATATTCCTAATTTAGATGATGAAGATTGGTCCGAGATTTGGGATTATCCCTTCTCTCCCCTAGTTTCTGCCAGAGATAAGGAAATTCAAGTTAAAATTTTATACTGGGCTTACTTTACCCCGTATCGGTTACATAGAATGAACCCCTCTTTTTCTCTAGTATGCTGGCATTGTTCTCATGAAGATGGGGAGTTTTTTCATATTTTTTGGACCGGTCCTGTTATAATGTCTTTTTGGCAGGCAGTATTACGTACAATTGAAGAAGTAGTACATATTAGTGTTCCCTTTGACCCGAAATTCTGTTTTTTGAGTCTGATAGAATTGCTGGCTCCTGCTGTAGCCCAGCGCACCTTATTAATAGTCCTATTGTTTTATGCTCGCAAAACGATCACTCTACACTGGAAAAAACGGTCTCCTCCTGCCGTGGCCTACTGGAAAAGTCTGGTGAATTTTAATTTACCTGTAAGGGAATTCCTGTGAGACGGCTGGCGAATAGATGTGCGCATGCGCACAGAAATGCGCGATCGCACACACTCATGTGCATGGCGAAGATTGGTGCCAGGCAGACTATTTAAAAGGTGCCTCTGCCTGTGCTGAGTGCTGACTGGTCTTCAGCTGTTCCCCATTTCCTGCTCGTTCCTGTGTGATTTCCTTGTTGCTGACCCTGCTTGTTCCTGACCTGACTCTGATTACTCTCCTGATTGATACTTGTTCCTGACGTCGGCTCTGCTCCTGCTAATGATTTGGTACCTCGTTGTCCGCCCGTTGATGACCCCAGCTATTCCTATGACATTGCTCCTGTCTCCCATCCCAGCTTCCTGTCTTACTCTGGTGCACACCTGGTGACCTACCATACCAGCTCTGCAGAGCACCACTGTTCCTGAATCGGTGGTTCATCAGTCTTCCAAAGTCTCCAGCTGCAAGAGCTGCAAACAACATCTGCTGGCGCTCTTGTCCCCCTGGTCCCTAGACACCTTCTGTTCCACTTCCGGTGGGGTCAGGGCTAATGACACAAGTGAGGCCGACCTCGTAATTTCAGTCTCCAATCAGGTACGTGACAGTACCAGTCAGCCAGTGGTGGAGTCTGAAAGGGAGGCCTCTGCAATGGGGACATCTGTCAATCAATCTCTGCCTTGTCTTACATGGTGCAGAGTTTGCAAAGAAACCTTGAGCACATGGAAAACCAACTACCAACCAAGTCAGATGTCTCAACAGCCATGGGTCCCTCTGAAGTTTCAGACATAACTACCCAGACAGAGCTTAGCATGATTCATGGAACCTCTCCTCCACCAGAACCCTGGGTTCCAATACCTCTCACGGGAGATCGCAGGAAGTTTTGAACCTTTCGTAACTCCTGTGAGCTATATTTTTCTCTGCTACCAAGAACCTTTGCATCATAAAGCACCAAAGTGGGATTCATTATTTCACTCCTTCAGAATGAACCCCAATCCTAGGCACACCACCTTCGCGAGCAACATGATCCGGCTCTGACTTCTGCGGACTCTTTTTTTCTCAGCGATGTCACAATTTTACGCTGATCCCTTCCGTCGTCAGACTGCAGAATCTATGCTTAGAAAGCTACAGCAAGGCCAAAGGCCTATAGAGGAATATGTCACTGAGTTCCGTATATGGAGTTCTGACACTCAATGGAACGAGTCTGCACTCCGCCATCAGTTTCGCCTTGGTCTCTCTAACATTTTGAAAGATGAGCTTGCTCGAGTTGGGGTACCAACCAGGCTAGAGGACCTGATAAACCTAGTCATTCAAATCAACCAACGGCTCCGGGAAAGGCAGGGTGAAAGAACTAGCAGGGGTGTCTTGATCTGCTCTGAAATAGAGACTCCTGTCCCCTCACCCACTGCTGTCGGATCAGACATACTCTCCAGGAAAAGGGGGCTTTGTAATTCTTCATAATGAATGGAAGATGGCCTTTCGAACACGCTTTTGGGCACTTTGAATACCTGGTTATGCCATTTGGCCTATGAAATGCCCCAGCAACATTCCAACTTTTTGTTAATGATATATTCCGGGACTATCTTGATTTATTTATCATCGTTTACTTGGATGACATCCTAGTCTTCTCAAGCTTAATAGAATAACACCGGGACCATGTGAAGAAGATACCGGGTAGGTTACGCCAACATCACCTCTATGCCAAAGCTGAAAAGTGCGAATTTGAGAAACAGACCATTCAGTTCCTCGGACTTGTGATTTCTCCCGATGGCATTGCTATGGATCCTCAAAAAGTGACCTCTGTATTAGATTGGCCCATCCCAGGAGTCAGGAAAGCAGTACAGCGCTTCATGGGATTTGCTAATTTCTATAGGGAATTCATTAAGAACTTTTCTGGTATCATTGCACCAGTCACACAGTTAACCGGGCAACATGTTGCTTTCAAATGGACTCCCGAGGCTCAAGCAGCTTTTGAACAACTAAAGACCTTATTCACCTCTGCTCCTAATCTGAAGCACCCAGATCCTGCTTTAGCTTATGTTCTCGAAGTAGACACTTTTGAAAATGCTGTTGGAGCTATATTGTCTCAGCGACAAGGACCCAAGTCCCTCCTTCACCCTGTTGCCTTCTTCTCTAGAAAGTTAAGCTCCCCTGAAAGGAACTATGATGAAGGAGACAGGGAGCTGGTAGCCATCAAGGCAGCCCTCGAGGAATGGCGCAACTTGCTGGAGGGAGCTTCCCACCCTATCCTCATTTTTACGGATCACAAAAATCTTGAATACTTGAGAACTGCAAAACGCCTAAGGCCACGGCAGGCAAGATGGGCACTTTTCTTCTCCGGCTTTGTGTTTCACTTAACATACCATCCCGGATCAAAGAACGGCAAACCCGATGTGCTCTCACGCATGTATCATGACCCAATAGTACCATCTGACCCTGACACGATCCTGCCAGCTAAAAACTTTTTACTCCTGCAAGCAGACTTTGTATCACAAATAAAGGAAGCGCTTGATGATCATCCACTCCCCTTGGAAATGCATCTTCAGCTAAGGGACGGCCTGTATCTGCATAAAGAACAGATTTATATACTAAAACAACTCAGGACCCTCATTCTTAAAAGATGCCATGACTACCCTTTAGCGGATCACTTCGGGATCCACAAGATCTCAAATTTGGTCTCCTGTTCCTTCTGGTGGCCAAACTTAATGAAAGATTGTAAAAACTACGTTAGATCTTGCTCGGTATGCCTCCGAAACAAGTCTGATAGAGCCAAAACCTGGGGCCTATTGGAATCCCTTCCAGTACCTGAAAAACCATGGAGTATGATTTCTCTGGACTTTATTGTAGAGCTTCCCCCATCTGAAGGGTTCACCACCATCTTTGTCGTGGTTGATCATCTGTCAAAAATGGCCCATTTCATAACCCTGATGTCAGGGATCGCGGCGGCGAGAGACTCCTCGCATGCGCGGAGCACCGATCCATGCAATCCGGCAGACACTGTGAGCTGTACGGCGGCGGCCACGCATGTGCACTCGCGATCGCGGCTTCTCGCCTGGCACCAATAGCAGGGCAGGGCGCACTATTTAAACCTGCCCTGCACTAACACCCATTCAATGTGATGGCAGTCCTCTATGATGATCCGCAGCGGGCAGCATCCGCAGAATCGGCCCTGTATTCTTTCCGGCAGGGCCGCCGGGCAGTGGAGGAGTATGCATCTGAGTTGAGACGCTGGATGGGGGACACCCAGTGGAATGATGCCGCATTACGCCACCAGTTTTGCATGGGTCTGTCTGAATGACTTAAAGACGAGTTAGCCAGGGTGGGCCTGCCTGACTTTCTGGAAGATCTCATCACCCTGGCCATACAGATTGACCGCAGACTGGGGGAGCGCAGGTTAGAGAGGTCAAGTCCAGGACCAGGACCCACATGGGTACTATCCCGCACTCCAGTTGAAATCCTCTCAGGAGGAGGCTCAAACTTGGATCCTGGGGGAACGCCAGAACCTAGGCAACTCGGGCGGGCACGACCAGCACTATCAGTGGAGGAACGCCAGAGACGACAGGCAAACAACCTATGTCTATACTGGGGGGGAGCAGGTCATGAGGTGCGTTCTTGCTCAGCGAAGTTGGGTAAGTGCGCTTCCATTTTTCTACTGTTTCCTCTAAACATAGTAATCATGCCAATTACTTAGCCATACCCGTGTCTTTTCGACTCCCAGGGAGAACTGTGTCAGCAACAGCAATTATCGATTCTGGGGCTTGTAGTTACTTTATTGATCTAGATTTTGCCACCCAACAGAAGATTCCTCTCCAGACCAGGGAACATGGGCTTAATATCTTTTTGGCAGATGGGTCACGTATTAAGTCGGGGCTGGTGGATCGGGAGACCCCACCTATCTGTACTACAGTGGGTAACCATCACCGGGAGCTCCTTCGTTTGGATGCTATCGCATCCCCTCTGTTTCCAGTTATCCTGGGACTCCCGTGGTTGCAGGCACATAATCCCCAAATTGATTGGAAGACGGGGTCTGTCCAGTTCCTGTCATCTTATTGCCAGGAACATTGTCACGCCCCAACCTCTGTGGCTCCCCAGTCGCTCTTCTGTATCGATGGGGACCCCGAGCTTGTCCAGATAGTCCCCCCGGCCTACCATGACTACTTAGACGTTTTTAGTAAGCGGGGTGCTGACATTCTCCCTCCACATCGGGCCTATGACTCTCCCATCGATCCGGATCCGAGATTCCGTTCGGATGGATTTTCCCCCTACCAGAGCGAGAGTTGGGGGTTCTCAAGGAGTACATTGACGAGAACCTCGAGAAGGGGTTTATCCGCCCCTCCACATCACTGTCCCTCAGACCCTGTATCGACTACCGTGACTTGAACAAGATTACGATTAAGAATCGTTACCTTTGGTCCTGGAACTGTTCCAAAGGTTAAAGACGGCAGCCATATTTACCAAATTGGATTTGAGGGGCGCATATAACTTGGTTTGCATAAGGGAGGTGGACGAGTGGAAGACTGCATTCCGCACAAGATTCGGGCACTTTGAATATCTTGTCATGCCCTTCAAACTGTGCAATGCCCCAGCCACATTTCAGCATTTTTTAAATGACATATTCCGAAATTATCTGGACGTCTTTGTGGTAGTTTACTTGGATAACATCTTGATCTTTTCCCCTTCTCTGGAAGACCATAGGGGTCATGTCAGAAATGTGTTGGAACGTTTACGCCAACACGGGCTGTATGCGAAAGCTGACAAATGCAGCTTCGAGCAGCACAGCATTGCATTTTTGGGGTTGATCATCTCCACCATGGGGGTTGCGATGGATCTGCAAAAGGTCTCGGCAATCTTAGAATGGCCAGTACCCACAGACAAGGATGGCGTACAACGCTTCATAGGATTTGCCAACTTTTACCGAAAGTTCATCAAGAACTTTTCACGCCTTGTGTCTCCCATTACACAGCTCACCAAACAGGGACCCCATTTCCGGTGGACTCCTGAGGCTCAAGCAGCATTTGAGACTTTGAAGAAGCTGTTTACTACTGCCCCTATCCTTAGCCATCCTGACTCCTCTCTGCCGTACATTTTGGAAGTGGACTCTTCGGAGAACGCAGTTGGGACCATCCTGTTCCAACGAAAGGGTACCAAGGAAATTATGCACCCGGTAGCATTTTTCTCTAGGAAGTTGACATCTGCGGAGAGAAATTATGATATTGGTGACCGGGAGCTTCTGGCTATCAAAACAGCGCTGGAAGAGTGGAGGTATCTACTGGAAGGGGCCCTACATCCAATCTTGATTTTCACTGACCATAAGAATCTGGAATACTTGAGGACAGCCAAACGTCTGAGACCACGCCAAGCAAGATGGGCACTCTTCTTTGCCAGATTCGTGTTCCACATCACGTACAGACCCGGGTCCAAGAATACAAAGCCAAATGCTCTCTCATGCATGTTTGAGAACCCAGAAGAAGTTCCTAGACCAGACACCATCCAGTCCACAGGAAACTTCCTCGCCCTCCAGACGGAGCTACGCTCCAGGATTCAAACCGCATCCATAGGAATGCCAAGCCCACCTGGGGTATCTCTACAGATTAAGGAGGGTCTCTGTTGGAAAGAAGGGCGAATCATGGTACCTGAGGAGGTCCGAACCTTAGTGCTGGGGCACTGCCCTGATCATCCTCTAGCAGGACATTTTGGAAATGCGAAGACTCTAGAGTTACTCCAGCGGACGTTCTGGTGGCCAAACATGGCGAAAGACTGAACTATATGTGAAAACCTGCGCCACGTGTCAGAGAAACAAGCCTACCAAAAGTAAGGCCTGGGGTCTACTAAGACCATTGCCCATACCAGATCGGCCATGGCAGATGATCTCTATGGATTTCATAGTGGAGCTCCCACTGTCTCAAGATCATTCGGTGATTTTCGTAATCGTGGATCGGTTGTCGAAGATGGCCCATTTCCTGCCACTAAAGAATACGCCCTCAGCTATGGAAACAGCACATATTTTCGTGAAGGAAGTAGTGAAACTCCATGGTGTTCCAGAAGACATTGTCTCGGATCGAGGGGCCCAATTTACATCAAAGGTCTGGAGAGCATTATGCGAGGTTCTGGGAATCAAGTTGTCCCTTTCATCGGCCTACCACCCTCAGACGAATGGGCAGACAGGACAAACCAGACGCTGGAACAGTACTTGCGATGTTACACGTCTTTTCTCCAAGACGACTGGCTGGCACTCTTGCCATTGGCGGAGTTTGCGTATAATAACGCGAAGCATTCTTTGCTAATTACGGGTTTCACCCCACATTTTTACCTGACCTGATTCCAGAAAGTCCGGTCCCGGCTACACAGAATATGCTAGATTTTTTCTCCGCCAATAACAAGGTACTTCAAGAAACCATGTCAAAGGCCCAGGAGGACAGTAAGAGGGCCTTGAACAGGAAAAGAAGAGATGAACTAAGCTTGCAACCAGGAGACCAGGTCTGGCTAGCTACTACCAATTTGAGGATGTCTTGCCCCTCGAAAAAGCTGGGACCAAAATTTATGGGCCCATACCAGGTGAAACAGAGGATTAATGAGGTGGCATATGAGCTGGCACTCCCAGGAACCTTCAAGATTCACCCAGTGTTTCATGTGTCGCTACTGAAGCCAGCAACGCCAGATCCCTTCCCGGACCGAAGGTCCAGGCCTCCGGAGCCTATAACCATCAACGAACAGGAAGAATTCGAGGTAGAGGCAATCATTGATTGCAGGAAAAGAGGCGGTCAAACACAGTTCCTAATTAAGTGGAAGGGCTATGGCCCTGAAGAGAATTCGTGGGAACAGGCCCAAAATGTTCACGCCCCTAGACTGGTTCGGGAGTTCTATCGTAACCACCCATGGAGGAGAGATCGGTTAGGCATCCGTAGGATGCCCGTGGGGGGGCAATGTCAGGGCAATGTCATGCGCGGAGCACCGATCCATGCAATCCGGCGGACACTGAGACCTGTATGGCGGCGGCCACGCATGCGCACTCGCGATCGCGGCCGCTCGCCTGGCACCAATAGCAGGGCAGGGCGCACTATTTAAACCTGCCCTGCACTGACACCCATTGCCGTATGGTTATTGCTCCTGTGTTCCTGCTATTTGAGATTCGTTGCTGACCTTGCCTGAACCTGACCTCCGCTGACTTCTCCTGTTCTGACCCCCTGGCTAGTTTGACCTCTCTTCTAGATATCCCCATACCTGATCTGAACTTCTGTTACCGACCCCAGCGAGTGACCTGACTATTCTTCTGCCTGCTGCCTTGTACTACGCTGATCCCACTGTTACTGACCCGGCCCGTTGACCACGCTTACTACTCTGCCATCCAACCATCCATCCATCCCGCTCGGATCCAGTCTTCCACCTCTTCACGTCAGGCTCTCTACCTGCATATACCTCTGGCGGATCCCTCTACTATGGACGGGGGTACTCGGGCTGTGACCTGGTCCCTGTCTGCTCCAAGCCCATCCCCACCATCAGGGGCCCTGGTGAACAAGCAGACTGGGGCTTAGACTCCGCGCCCTGGGGAATCCTGTCCTGTGGACTGCTAGAGGCCCCGCTAGGTGGTTACTAACACCTGAGAGGGACTCCTTCTGCTGCTGAGACTGCTTCTGCTTTCATTATAGAGATTGTGAGGTTACATGGTATTCCCAGCTATATCGTATCCGATCGTGGAGTGCAGTTCGCTTCTAAGTTCTGGAAAGCTCTGTGTGAGGCACTAGAGATCGAACTTTGCTTTATTCTGCGTATCATCCACAAACGAAAGGGCTAACTGAGAGGACAAACCAGACCCTTGAACAGTATTTACGATGTTTCTCTTCTTACTCACAGGATGACTGCGTGTCCCTCCTTCCATTGGCAGAATTTGCATATAACAATTCCATCCACTCTGCTACCAAACAGTCCCCTTTTTATGCCAACTATGGATACCCTCCTTCCTTCCTCAATGAAATGCCGGGGGAACACACAGTCCCAGCGGTACAAGAAAGGCTGGATTTCCTCAACAGGAATGGTCAGATCTTACGAGAAACTATTTGGGAGGTTCATGCAAATAACAAGAGATTTTTTGACAGAAAAAGAAGTGGGAACCTGAATATGAAACCAGGAGATAAAGTTTGGCTATCCACAACAAACTTGAAATTGAGCTGCCCTTCAAAGAAGCTTGGTCCAAGGTACCTGGGACCATTTACAATCAAAAGAAAGATTAATCCTTTAGCTTTTGAATTAATGTTACCAAAGAATATGAAGATCCATCCGGTATTCCATGTCTCTTTATTAAAACCAACAGTTCCAAGTCTATTTCCGGATCAAGGTCCAGAATCTCCTGCTCCACTGCTTGTCAAAGGTAATGAGGAATATGAAGTGGAAGCCATCCTGGACTGTAGAAAGAGGGGTGGTAGACCCAGTTCCTCATCAAATGGAAAGGCTATGGTCCAGAGGATAATTCCTGGGAACCATCTGCTAATGTCCATGCTCCACGGTTAGTGCAGGCTTACCTTCATCTTCATCCTGAAAAACAAGCTTTAGTAGGCATCCGGAGGCTGCCCCTAAGGGGGGCAATGTAAGGGAATTCCCGTGAGATGGCTGGAGAATAGACGTGGGCATGCACACAGAAATGCGTGATCGCGCACACGCACGGCGAAGATTGGCGAAGACAGCCTATTTAAAAGGTGCCTCTGCCTGTGCTGAGTGCTGACTGGTCTTCAGCTGTTCCCCGTTTCCTGCTCGTTCCTGTGTGATTTCCTTGTTGCTGACCCGGCTTGTTCCTGACCTGACTCTGATTACTATCCTGCTTGATACTGGTTCCTGACTTTGGCTTGCTTATGATTTGGTACCTCGCTGTCCGCCCTCTGATGACCCCGGCTATTCCTATGACATTGCTCCTGTCTCCCATCCCAGCTTCCTGTCTTACTCTGGTGCACACCTGGTGACCTACCATACCAGCTCTGCAGAGCACCACTGTTCCTGAATCGGAGGTTCATCAGTCTTCCCAAGTCTCCAGCTGCAAGAGCTGCAAACAACATTTGCTGGTGCTCTTGTCCCTCTGGTCCCTAGACACCCTCTGTTCCACTTCCAGTGGGGTCAGGGCTAGTGACACAAGTGAGGCCGACCTCGTCATTTCAGTCTCCAATCAGGTACGTGACATTACCCCTTTATCAGACTACCTATTCTGTTGTGGACTTTTGAAATTATTTATCAAAACATGACGTTATTTCAACAACAACCTAGTCTAGCCACCCGTTAAGGGTTAACTTGTCTTGGTTGAAAATTCAAAGGACCCTCCAGTTAAGAAATGTACATAATGAGTGAAGTGAGCTTTTTCCAAGACAATAGACTGTTTGGACTGTCAACAAATACTGTTTATATATTGGGGTTGAGTGGAAGACGTCTACAAAAGTTAATCAGACAGTCAAATAAGACATTAAACCTTCAAAACATTGAATCACCACACCAACAAGTGAACAATATATGGGACTATATTAAAGTTTGAGAAGAGTAAACAAACCTTGGGAAGAATGGTGAGATAACAGTCTTTTCAAATAGTCTTTCCAAATTACAAGGACACCTGGTTGTTGCCTATCATCTTTACAATGGACAAACATCAGTTTAATGTGTCACTCTTAAGACTAAAGGTTAAAGCCTAAAACTTATATTCTTACCCCAGAAACATTAACAGGAAGATACATTATTCCTACTCTTTCTGAAACAAAAATACATTCAGCAATGGGAATTGTACATCACTAACTTGAGTATTGGGATGATGAAAAGTAAGATATATTGTGAATTAGCATCAGTTGTATGTTGTATTAGAAAACAAATGCTTTCCCACAAGTTTGTATCTCAGGGAAATGAATAACTGAATATACATATATCTTCCATAGTTCTTATCTAGGACATTATAGGTATAATCAAATATATACAGTATATCTGGATAAGACGTATATCTAATACCTGAAATCACCTTGAGTTCCACCCGAGGTGTGAGTCATCACAAATACTCAAATTGTTCTATGAGCTCTGACCGCCACTTAGTGGACAGGTGAGAGATAGCTTAAATACATACATTTCTCAACCAGCCAATCAAAAAGCCTGGTGGGAGGGTCTCTTAGAACAATAGTTTAGTTAGTATAAAAACCCATGCACCTCATTTAGAAAACAAACCTCACTAAGAAAAAACTCATTGAAAGAAAACCTCATTGAAAAAGGAACAACTGACTGAAGAACCTGACTGAAAACTGACTGAAGATATTTGGAGAGACTGAAATCCATCTCTGCTGTCTATCAACTCTTCCATCTTTTCAAACTTCTAAAAACTTTACTAAATTTCTAAATCTCTGTACTTCTAACTTCCTACATTCTCCTACACTATTGAACTATATCTCACTTCCCCCTGTGGTCATCCCTGAAGGCGTACCATTGCCAGCTGGATCCACTGGGAAGTTTCATAGTCTGAATTCCGGGTGTGGTGAGACTGTCCATTTAATTTTATATTGCATATTTTATCTGTTGTGTAGAGTAATAAGAATTACCTTAGTGTATCACAACTGTATTGGGTGTTAATATATATAGAGAGATCCCGTATTACTGTTAGATATTGTTGGTGTCATATTACAAATTTTTCATATTTCATAAATTATTAAATATTAATAATTAGAGTATAATTTATCAGGGAATATCTTCTTCCATTGCTATGGCCACGTAATGAGAGAAAATAACCTCTGAAATACTCTAAAATTATTAGTTATTAATAAATATAATTTTTAATCATTATCATTTAGAAATTTGTTATATTGATTTCATTATATAGAAACATTATATTGTGTATGATATTGGTATAGTATATCTTTGACCATGTGTATCAGTATTCATTCATCACCAGTCTTTTGCGTTTTGTGTTAATATATATATAATTTTTGTACATAAATAAATTTTTATATTTATCTATTATAAGGCAAATTTTGTGTGTATGGTACGAAATCATACTGGCTAAAAGAATTCAAGGTCTAATAATAAGTGGTGATCAAATTATCAAGGTGTCCAAACTATTGGTTTACTAAATATTTGCCGTATTTTAACGGCTGGAGGCACTGTAATATTTCATCTAAGGGAAAGGGACACCGCCCTTTATAAGTAGAATAAATCCTTACATAAACCACCACAATTCTAACAGAGTGTTGGATTTTAGACACATATAATACTTCTTCTAGTGTCTTGAGGCGATTATGATTGAAAGAGCCATTGAAATAAAAAATGAAGTGTGATTTTATTCTATCACACAATGGTGTAAAATAAAAATGTAAAGCGTTTTATGAACAGTTCCATTTAGATAAAACTACTGTAGAAATAACAAGCAAACGTTTAAAGACAAAGTCACCATTATCTGTCATGGCTGTTCTGGTCATGTGCGTTTCTCCATGTCCTTCTAATACTTTGTGAAGAAGAAGCCGGAAGTGACGTTAATGATGATCTCTTGTCTTGCAGCACCTGTTCCAGCATCTCAGAAAGTTCTTATGAACAGCCATGTGTGTGTGTGTTATGTATGAAAGAGTGTCGTGTAGCATGTGAGTGTGAGCGAGTTCCACCTTGTCCGTTGTCTCATGGTCTTTTATGAGGCAAATGTACGTCATAGTTAGTGATCTTAATACCTTCTATGGAAATTATTACTGCTTAGCAAAGCCATTTCATATAAGGAAGGGATGCTATACATATGATGTTTGATGGACAGGAACATATGTATGCTGATGAACCCTCAGCTATATATTTAAAGAATAATATAGCTTAAGAACATATCAATGTATAATCACTAAACTATATATGTATCAATGTTAGAAACGTATACTAAATACACACAGATACTATTAAAATACGTAATGTAATAGTAAGTCACTTCTAATAACCTTGACATAACTACCAACCTAAATATAGTAAACTCAGCCTTCAACTGGTATAGCTGTCTCAGCTAACTTACCCATATTTATCAGTCTCAGTTATAATTGTATATCTTTTGGTCTCAGCTATAATTGAAGAATAGTAATACTACCATTTGTCAAAAGACCATTCACACATATTAATATTAATTATGACTAATCATAAAAACCAAATATTTTGCAAGTTTGCCATCAATATAAGTGCCGAATCATAATTTAGATTTATTAACAAATCCCCCTTATTATGATTAGTCCAAAATTAATGTTCAATCAATGCACACTTCATTCATGTCCCATACACACAGTCTTATACCAAATGATCGTACATATCCTTCATAACTGGACCAATCAAAAATAACTTTCCTTCAAAATTCTATACCTTATCTTCAGTTTCTCTTCCTAAAAATTCTTAATCATAATGTTAATTGATATATGATAATTAGAGATGAGCGAATCGAAGTATCCGAAGTGGAATTCGAGTCGAATATCGGAAAAATTTCGATTCGTGCCGAATCCGAAAAACAGCCTAATTCGGACGCGCGAATCAAAATTTTTCCGAAAATGGCGGCTGACATGTGCGGCGACGGAGCGGGGATGTCGGGGAAGGCGCGCAGACAAGGCGCGCTGCCCCATAATGCATTCCTCAACGACATGTGATCGCATCAGCCAATCAGCAGCCAGCCAGCCAGCACTGTGTAATGGTCGAGGTATATATAGCGGCCATTTTGGAAATCTTCATTTGCCTGCAGTCATTGAACAGAGGCAGACCGCTCTGTACTAGGGACAGGGACAGAGTTAGGGCCACAGAAACGAGAATTGGGGACAGAGAGAAGTTACTTAGGGACAGAGAACCATTACTCAGGGACACAGACTTGTTAATGAGGGCCACAGAATCGTTATTTAGGGACAAAGAAACGCTAGTTAGGGCCACAGAATTCATACTCAGGGACAGACAGAATTGTTACTCAGTGCCAGAGAATTGTTACTTAGGGCCACAGAAACGTTATTAGGGCCACAGAATTTTTACTCAGGGACAGACAGAATTGTTACTGAGTGCCAGAGAATTGTTACTCAGGGACAGACAGAATTGTTACTGAGTGCCAGAGAATTCTTAGGGCCACAGAATTCATTCTCAGGGACAGACAGAATTGTTACTCAGGGACAGACAGAATTGTTACTGAGTGCCAGAGAATTGTTACTCAGGGACAGACAGAATTGTTACTGAGTGCCAGAGAATTGTTACTCAGGGACAGACAGAATTGTTACTGAGTGCCAGAGAATTGTTACTCAGGGACAGACAGAATTGTTACTGAGTGCCAGAGAATTGTTACTCAGGGACAGACAGAATTGTTACTGAGTGCCAGAGAATTGTTACTCAGGGACAGACAGAATTGTTACTGAGTGCCAGAGAATTGTTACTCAGGGACAGACAGAATTGTTACTGAGTGCCAGAGAATTGTTACTCAGGGACAGACAGAATTGTTACTGAGTGCCAGAGAATTGTTACTCGCACAGACACAAAATTGTTACTTGCACAGACACAGAATTGTTACTCGCACAGACACAGAATTGTTACTCAGGGCCACAGAATTCATACTCAGGGATAGACAGAATTGTTACTGAGTGCCAGAGAATTGTTACTCAGGGACAGACAGAATTGTTACTGAGTGCCAGAGAATTGTTACTCAGGGACAGACAGAATTGTTACTGAGTGCCAGAGAATTGTTACTCGCACAGACACAAAATTGTTACTTGCACAGACACAGAATTGTTACTCGCACAGACACAGAATTGTTACTCAGGGCCACAGAATTCATACTCAGGGACAGACAGAATTGTTACTGAGTGCCAGAGAATTGTTACTCAGGGACAGACAGAATTGTTACTGAGTGCCAGAGAATTGTTACTCAGGGACAGACAGAATTGTTACTGAGTGCCAGAGAATTGTTACTCAGGGACAGACAGAATTGTTACTGAGTGCCAGAGAATTGTTACTCAGGGACAGACAGAATTGTTACTGAGTGCCAGAGAATTGTTACTCGCACAGACACAAAATTGTTACTTGCACAGACACAGAATTGTTACTCGCACAGACACAGAATTGTTACTCAGGGCCACAGAATTCATACTCAGGGACAGACAGAATTGTTACTGAGTGCCAGAGAATTGTTACTCAGGGACAGACAGAATTGTTACTGAGTGCCAGAGAATTGTTACTCAGGGACAGACAGAATTGTTACTGAGTGCCAGAGAATTGTTACTCAGGGACAGACAGAATTGTTACTGAGTGCCAGAGAATTGTTACTCGCACAGACACAAAATTGTTACTTGCACAGACACAGAATTGTTACTCGCACAGACACAGAATTGTTACTCAGGGCCACAGAATTCATACTCAGGGATAGACAGAATTGTTACTGAGTGCCAGAGAATTGTTACTCAGGGACAGACAGAATTGTTACTGAGTGCCAGAGAATTGTTACTCAGGGACAGACAGAATTGTTACTGAGTGCCAGAGAATTGTTACTCGCACAGACACAAAATTGTTACTTGCACAGACACAGAATTGTTACTCGCACAGACACAGAATTGTTACTCAGGGCCACAGAATTCATACTCAGGGATAGACAGAATTGTTACTGAGTGCCAGAGAATTGTTACTCAGGGACAGACAGAATTGTTACTGAGTGCCAGAGAATTGTTACTCAGGGACAGACAGAATTGTTACTGAGTGCCAGAGAATTGTTACTCGCACAGACACAAAATTGTTACTTGCACAGACACAGAATTGTTACTCGCACAGACACAGAATTGTTACTCAGGGCCACAGAATTCATACTCAGGGACAGACAGAATTGTTACTGAGTGCCAGAGAATTGTTACTCAGGGACAGACAGAATTGTTACTGAGTGCCAGAGAATTGTTACTCAGGGACAGACAGAATTGTTACTGAGTGCCAGAGAATTGTTACTCAGGGACAGACAGAATTGTTACTGAGTGCCAGAGAATTGTTACTCGCACAGACACAAAATTGTTACTTGCACAGACACAGAATTGTTACTCGCACAGACACAGAATTGTTACTCAGGGCCACAGAATTCATACTCAGGGACAGACAGAATTGTTACTGAGTGCCAGAGAATTGTTACTCAGGGACAGACAGAATTGTTACTGAGTGCCAGAGAATTGTTACTCAGGGACAGACAGAATTGTTACTGAGTGCCAGAGAATTGTTACTCAGGGACAGACAGAATTGTTACTGAGTGCCAGAGAATTGTTACTCGCACAGACACAAAATTGTTACTTGCACAGACACAGAATTGTTACTCGCACAGACACAGAATTGTTACTCAGGGCCACAGAATTCATACTCAGGGATAGACAGAATTGTTACTGAGTGCCAGAGAATTGTTACTCAGGGACAGACAGAATTGTTACTGAGTGCCAGAGAATTGTTACTCAGGGACAGACAGAATTGTTACTGAGTGCCAGAGAATTGTTACTCGCACAGACACAAAATTGTTACTTGCACAGACACAGAATTGTTACTCGCACAGACACAGAATTGTTACTCAGGGCCACAGAATTCATACTCAGGGATAGACAGAATTGTTACTGAGTGCCAGAGAATTGTTACTCAGGGACAGACAGAATTGTTACTGAGTGCCAGAGAATTGTTACTCAGGGACAGACAGAATTGTTACTGAGTGCCAGAGAATTGTTACTCGCACAGACACAAAATTGTTACTTGCACAGACACAGAATTGTTACTCGCACAGACACAGAATTGTTACTCAGGGCCACAGAATTCATACTCAGGGACAGACAGAATTGTTACTGAGTGCCAGAGAATTGTTACTCAGGGACAGACAGAATTGTTACTGAGTGCCAGAGAATTGTTACTCAGGGACAGACAGAATTGTTACTGAGTGCCAGAGAATTGTTACTCGCACAGACACAAAATTGTTACTTGCACAGACACAGAATTGTTACTCGCACAGACACAGAATTGTTACTCAGGGCCACAGAATTCATACTCAGGGATAGACAGAATTGTTACTGAGTGCCAGAGAATTGTTACTCAGGGACAGACAGAATTGTTACTGAGTGCCAGAGAATTGTTACTCAGGGACAGACAGAATTGTTACTGAGTGCCAGAGAATTGTTACTCGCACAGACACAAAATTGTTACTTGCACAGACACAGAATTGTTACTCGCACAGACACAGAATTGTTACTCGCACAGACACATAATTGTTACTCAGGGCCACAGAATTCATACTCAGGGACAGACAGAATTGTTACTGAGTGCCAGAGAATTGTTACTCAGGGACACCTAATCGTTGAATTAAATAGTATGTCAGACAACATGCAGAGGAGTGGCAGAGGAGGCAATGTTTTAGGAGCGAGCAGACGTGGCAGCAGAGGAAGGGGTCGAGGCAGCAGTATTCGCAGCCAGAGGCCAGTGCTCCCGGTGTCATCCAGCGGTCGTGTCTCCACCGACAACCCTGCCGTCATTGATTGGTTGGCTCGGTCGTCTTCCTCTTCCCAGGTCACCTCTGACACCTACAGCCAACGGTCGGTGGGTACGTCAGACACAACCGTTAGTTGGCATGGCCCGGGACCAAGCCCACTGAAATCACGTGTCCTCTACCTGCCCCTGTCCTTTGCTGTTCCCTCACCAAGCGAAGTATCGCATGCTGTGGGCTCAGCCCCACTGTACAGTGAGGAAGAGCTAACAGAGGGCGGTCAGGAACGGGGGGAGACATCGGCCTTTTCAGCAGCCAAGCGAACAAGTACTGGCGAGGAGAGTGGCTCGGTAGCCGGTCTAGAGACAGGTCTGTCTCCTGACCCAGACGCAGCCGAGGGGGCTAGTAGTGAGGCGGAGACCCTACTTGATGATGAGGAGGTTGATCGCACTTGGCAGCCTCGTCGTCATCAGGCAATTTCTTCCGCATCATCAGGAGAAGAGGGTGGCAGCTTGGCAGCGAGCAAAACAGTCGGTGGGTTGCCCAGGAGACAGCAGCAGGGTCGCATCAGTGTCAGTGGAGCCAAACGTCCACGGAGTAGAGCACCAGCTCCACTGCAGCCTACCACCACGGCCAGTAGTGGTGCCGTTGCGCACGGAGGAAGTAGCAGTCAGCCAGTGAAGAGTAGCGGGGGCAAAGTTTCCTACTCGGTGGTGTGGCAATTTTTCCTCAAGCCGCCCGAGGAAGTAAACGTAGCCGTATGTCGACTATGTGGCCAGAAATGCAAGCGTGGCCAGGGGGCCCATGTTGGGACTACAGCGTTGCGTCAGCATATGCAGCGTCACCATTCGGTGGCCTGGGAAAACCGTGATAAACATACGGCGGTTCTGCCTGCCCCAGACCCCGCTCCATCACCCGCTCCGTTACTTGCTCCGTCACCCGACGTCGTCAATCGCCCTCTATCAGCCAGTCAAGGCTCCAACACCTCTGCTGAGGGGAGTTGTCGCTCATTGGCATCTTCCGCTCGTTCAGATGCTCCTTCTCCTGCTACTCCTCTTCTCGGATTCCGTCAACAGTCTTTCTTGGAATCCGTATCCAAGAGACAACAGTTTGCGAGCACGCACCCGACGGTGCAAAAGCTGAACGTCCTCCTGTCCAAGTTGCTGGTGCTGCAGTCCCTCCCTTTCCAACTGGTGGACTCAGCACCTTTCCGAGAAATGATGGCTTGTGCCGCGCCGCGGTGGAGAGTGCCAAGCCGTCATTTCTTTGCCCAAAAGGCAGTGCCAGCCCTGCATTCACATGTAGAAGAGATGGTGGGCCAGTCTTTGAGCATGTCGGTCTCTGCCAAAGTGCACGGCAGCGCCGACGTGTGGAGCTGTAACTACGGTCAGGGACAGTACATGTCATTTACGGCCCACTGGGTGAACGTGGTGCCGGCACAGCCGCACCAGCAACTTGGACAGGTCACGACGCTTTTGCCTCCACGTTTGCACGTCCTTGGTCCAGCAAGCATGTCCGCCTCTACCACCTCTTTTTCCGCCGTGTCCTCAGCCGCCACCCCCGTGCCAAGTCCCATTACCCGACCGGCATATCACATGTGCAGGGCGCAACGGTGTCACGCTGTGCTGCACCTGGTATGCCTTGGCGAACGTAGTCACACAGGGGAGGAACTGCTGAGTGTAATGAACAGAGAAATCGACAGATGGCTGTCTCCGCGCAAACTAAAAATCGGAACCATGTTGACTGACAACGGAAAGAACATGGTGTCTGCTCTGCGTCAAGGAAGGTTGTGCCATGCGCCATGCATGGCTCACGTGTTCAATCTGGTTGTCAAGCGGTTCCTAAAATCCACCATCCCACTGCAAGACATCCTTAAAATGTCACGTAAACTGTGCATGCATTTCAGCCATTCCTACACCGCAAAGAACACCCTCATTGAGCTGCAGCGGCAGAACGGAATTCCACAGCATCGCCTGATCTGCGACGTTGCAACAAGGTGGAATTCAACCCTACACATGTTAGACCGCCTTTACGAGCAGCGAAAGGCCATCACCGATTTCCTGATGTTACAAGCGGATAAAGGTACTCCCCTGTGTAACTTAGATGTCAGCCATTGGCAGCTCATGCGTGACACCTGCCGCTTGCTCAGGCCCTTTGAGGAGGCCACGCTATTCGTGAGTCGGCAGGACTATGGGATGAACGACGTCATTCCTCTGTTGCACGTCCTGGAACAAATGCTGTTAACAATGGCTGGTCAGGGTGCGGTAGACGTGGCGCACAGATCTCAACGCCACATGACCCCTGTGGGGGCAGGACAGGAAGAAGAGGAGGAGGTAGAGGAGGACATTTGTGCTCAGGAATTATTGAGTGAAATGGGTGGTTTTTCCACTCAGCGGACAGGAGTGGAGGAGCAGGAGCATCTGGTAGAGGAGGAGGAGGAGGAGACAGAGGACCCAGACGCACCGTGGCAGTATGCTGTGGAGATGGAGGCAGGGAGTCCCTCGCATTCCTTGGCACAAATGGCCCATAGCATGCTCGGTTGCTTGCGTAGCGACAGCCGAATAATAACCATCAGACAGAGGGATGACTTTTGGCTGTCCACCTTGTTGGACCCTCGCTACCGGTCCAAAATGGTGGCCTTTTTCACACCTGCTGAGAGGGAGGCCAAAATTACGTACTATAAAAACCACCTATGTAGTCAGTTGGTCTCTGCCTTTGTGCGCCAACGTCCATCCTCAGACACTGTGGGCCCTGTGCGCTCGCGTTCCGCTGGCATGGCAGCAGGGGAGGGGTGGGGTGGTAGGAGCAGTGGCAGCTCCACCAGCAGTGGCTGCCTCAGTCTGCAGTCGATGATGAGTAGCTTTCTTCACCAGCGCAGTGAGGAAACTACTAACCAGCCGCAGCAGCAGCAGCAGCATCAGGTGGACCTGGAGCAGGAGCTCAAACAACAGGCTTGGGCCTACTTGGACAGCACCCTGCCAACCGAGGTAGACAATCCCCTTGACTACTGGGCAACGAAACTTGACCTTTGGCCCCAACTAGCTGAATTTGCCCTTGAAAGGCTGTCATGCCCGGCCAGTAGCGTGGCATCGGAGCGCGTGTTTAGTGCGGCAGGAGGTATTGTAACTCCGCGGAGGACACGACTGTCCACCCAAAGTGTGGAGAGACTCACGTTTGTGAAAATGAATCAGGCGTGGATTAGTCTGGATTTCAAACCACCAGTTCCTGACACAACTGACTAAATCCGCCATGAATCATGCCTCAAACATGTGCCACTTTCAGGTCTCCTCACACTGCTGGTGTGTTTAATTTTTTGACATAGGGTGCTGGCAGATTATGGGCCTCCTATAGCTGCTGCCAGGCCCCTAATCTGCCATAGGCCCCTATATACCGCCTCCTCATGCTGCTGCCAAGTCTAGAGTCTGTCATGGGTCCCTGTACGGCCTCCCATTGCTGCTGTCTCCATCGCCACACTCTGCTGCCATGTGCCACTTTCAGGTCTCTTCACACTGCTGGTGTGTTAAATTTTTTGACATAGGGTGCAGGCAGATTACGGGCCTCACATAGCTGCTGCCAGGCCCCTAATCTGCCATGGGCCCCTATATACCGCCTCCTCATGCTGCTGCCAAGTCCAGAGTCTCTCATGGGTCCCTGTACGGCCTCCCATTGCTGCTGTCTCCATCGCCACACTCTGCTGCCATGTGCCACTTTCAGGTCTCTTCACACTGCTGGTGTGTTAAATTTTTTGACATAGGGTGCAGGCAGATTACGGGCCTCACATAGCTGCTGCCAGGCCCCTAATCTGCCATGGGCCCCTATATACCGCCTCCTCATGCTGCTGCCAAGTCTAGAGTCTCTCATGGGTCCCTGTACGGCCTCCCATTGCTGCTGTCTCCATCGCCACACTCTGCTGCCATGTGCCACTTTCAGGTCTCTTCACACTGCTGGTGTGTTTAATTTTTTGACATAGGGTGCTGCAAGATAACGGGCCTCACATAGCTGCTGCCAGGCCCCTAATCTGCCATGGGCCCCTATATACCGCCTCCTCATGCTGCTGCCAAGTCCAGAGTCTCTCATGGGTCCCTGTACGGCCTCCCATTGCTGCTGTCTCCATCGCCACACTCTGCTGCCATGTGCCACTTTCAGGTCTCTTCACACTGCTGGTGTGTTAAATTTTTTGACATAGGGTGCAGGCAGATTACGGGCCTCACATAGCTGCTGCCAGGCCCCTAATCTGCCATGGGCCCCTATATACCGCCTCCTCATGCTGCTGCCAAGTCCAGAGTCTCTCATGGGTCCCTGTACGGCCTCCCATTGCTGCTGTCTCCATCGCCACACTCTGCTGCCATGTGCCACTTTCAGGTCTCTTCACACTGCTGGTGTGTTAAATTTTTTGACATAGGGTGCAGGCAGATTACGGGCCTCACATAGCTGCTGCCAGGCCCCTAATCTGCCATGGGCCCCTATATACCGCCTCCTCATGCTGCTGCCAAGTCTAGAGTCTCTCATGGGTCCCTGTACGGCCTCCCATTGCTGCTGTCTCCATCGCCACACTCTGCTGCCATGTGCCACTTTCAGGTCTCTTCACACTGCTGGTGTGTTAAATTTTTTGACATAGGGTGCAGGCAGATTACGGGCCTCACATAGCTGCTGCCAGGCCCCTAATCTGCCATGGGCCCCTATATACCGCCTCCTCATGCTGCTGCCAAGTCTAGAGTCTCTCATGGGTCCCTGTACGGCCTCCCATTGCTGCTGTCTCCATCGCCACACTCTGCTGCCATGTGCCACTTTCAGGTCTCTTCACACTGCTGGTGTGTTTAATTTTTTGACATAGGGTGCTGCAAGATAACGGGCCTCACATAGCTGCTGCCAGGCCCCTAATCTGCCATGGGCCCCTATATACCGCCTCCTCATGCTGCTGCCAAGTCCAGAGTCTCTCATGGGTCCCTGTACGGCCTCCCATTGCTGCTGTCTCCATCGCCACACTCTGCTGCCATGTGCCACTTTCAGGTCTCCTCACACTGCTGGTGTGTAGAATTTTTTGACATAGGGTGCTGGCAGATTATGGGCCTCCTATAGCTGCTGCCAGGCCCCTAATCTGCCATAGGCCCCTATATACCGCCTCCTCATGCTGCTGCCAGGTCCAGAGTCTCTCATGGGTCCCTGTACGGCCTCCCATTGCTGCTGTCTCCATCGCCACACTCTGCCATGTGCCACTTTCAGGTCTCCTCACACACTGCTGGTGTGTTAAATTTTTTGACATAGGGTGCAGGCAGATTACGGGCCTCACATAGCTGCTGCCAGGCCCCTAATCTGCCATGGGCCCCTATATACCGCCTCCTCATGCTGCTGCCAAGTCTAGAGTCTCTCATGGGTCCCTGTACGGCCTCCCATTGCTGCTGTCTCCATCGCCACACTCTGCTGCCATGTGCCACTTTCAGGTCTCTTCACACTGCTGGTGTGTTAAATTTTTTGACATAGGGTGCAGGCAGATTACGGGCCTCACATAGCTGCTGCCAGGCCCCTAATCTGCCATGGGCCCCTATATACCGCCTCCTCATGCTGCTGCCAAGTCTAGAGTCTCTCATGGGTCCCTGTACGGCCTCCCATTGCTGCTGTCTCCATCGCCACACTCTGCTGCCATGTGCCACTTTCAGGTCTCTTCACACTGCTGGTGTGTTAAATTTTTTGACATAGGGTGCAGGCAGATTACGGGCCTCACATAGCTGCTGCCAGGCCCCTAATCTGCCATGGGCCCCTATATACCGCCTCCTCATGCTGCTGCCAAGTCCAGAGTCTGTCATGGGTCCCTGTATGGCCTCCCATTGCTGCTGTCTCCATCGCCACACTCTGCTGCCATGTGCCACTTTCAGGTCTCTTCACACTGCTGGTGTGTTAAATTTTTTGACATAGGGTGCAGGCAGATTACGGGCCTCACATAGCTGCTGCCAGGCCCCTAATCTGCCATGGGCCCCTATATACCGCCTCCTCATGCTGCTGCCAAGTCCAGAGTCTGTCATGGGTCCCTGTATGGCCTCCCATTGCTGCTGTCTCCATCGCCACACTCTGCTGCCATGTGCCACTTTCAGGTCTCTTCACACTGCTGGTGTGTTAAATTTTTTGACATAGGGTGCAGGCAGATTACGGGCCTCACATAGCTGCTGCCAGGCCCCTAATCTGCCATGGGCCCCTATATACCGCCTCCTCATGCTGCTGCCAAGTCTAGAGTCTCTCATGGGTCCCTGTACGGCCTCCCATTGCTGCTGTCTCCATCGCCACACTCTGCTGCCATGTGCCACTTTCAGGTCTCTTCACACTGCTGGTGTGTTAAATTTTTTGACATAGGGTGCAGGCAGATTACGGGCCTCACATAGCTGCTGCCAGGCCCCTAATCTGCCATGGGCCCCTATATACCGCCTCCTCATGCTGCTGCCAAGTCTAGAGTCTCTCATGGGTCCCTGTACGGCCTCCCATTGCTGCTGTCTCCATCGCCACACTCTGCTGCCATGTGCCACTTTCAGGTCTCTTCACACTGCTGGTGTGTTAAATTTTTTGACATAGGGTGCAGGCAGATTACGGGCCTCACATAGCTGCTGCCAGGCCCCTAATCTGCCATGGGCCCCTATATACCGCCTCCTCATGCTGCTGCCAAGTCCAGAGTCTCTCATGGGTCCCTGTACGGCCTCCCATTGCTGCTGTCTCCATCGCCACACTCTGCTGCCATGTGCCACTTTCAGGTCTCTTCACACTGCTGGTGTGTTAAATTTTTTGACATAGGGTGCAGGCAGATTACGGGCCTCACATAGCTGCTGCCAGGCCCCTAATCTGCCATGGGCCCCTATATACCGCCTCCTCATGCTGCTGCCAAGTCTAGAGTCTCTCATGGGTCCCTGTACGGCCTCCCATTGCTGCTGTCTCCATCGCCACACTCTGCTGCCATGTGCCACTTTCAGGTCTCTTCACACTGCTGGTGTGTTAAATTTTTTGACATAGGGTGCAGGCAGATTACGGGCCTCACATAGCTGCTGCCAGGCCCCTAATCTGCCATGGGCCCCTATATACCGCCTCCTCATGCTGCTGCCAAGTCTAGAGTCTCTCATGGGTCCCTGTACGGCCTCCCATTGCTGCTGTCTCCATCGCCACACTCTGCTGCCATGTGCCACTTTCAGGTCTCTTCACACTGCTGGTGTGTTTAATTTTTTGACATAGGGTGCTGCAAGATAACGGGCCTCACATAGCTGCTGCCAGGCCCCTAATCTGCCATGGGCCCCTATATACCGCCTCCTCATGCTGCTGCCAAGTCCAGAGTCTCTCATGGGTCCCTGTACGGCCTCCCATTGCTGCTGTCTCCATCGCCACACTCTGCTGCCATGTGCCACTTTCAGGTCTCCTCACACTGCTGGTGTGTAGAATGTTTTGACATAGGGTGCTGGCAGATTATGGGCCTCCTATAGCTGCTGCCAGGCCCCTAATCTGCCATAGGCCCCTATATACCGCCTCCTCATGCTGCTGCCAGGTCCAGAGTCTCTCATGGGTCCCTGTACGGCCTCCCATTGCTGCTGTCTCCATCGCCACACTCTGCCATGTGCCACTTTCAGGTCTCCTCACACACTGCTGGTGTGTTAAATTTTTTGACATAGGGTGCAGGCAGATTACGGGCCTCACATAGCTGCTGCCAGGCCCCTAATCTGCCATGGGCCCCTATATACCGCCTCCTCATGCTGCTGCCAAGTCTAGAGTCTCTCATGGGTCCCTGTACGGCCTCCCATTGCTGCTGTCTCCATCGCCACACTCTGCTGCCATGTGCCACTTTCAGGTCTCTTCACACTGCTGGTGTGTTAAATTTTTTGACATAGGGTGCAGGCAGATTACGGGCCTCACATAGCTGCTGCCAGGCCCCTAATCTGCCATGGGCCCCTATATACCGCCTCCTCATGCTGCTGCCAAGTCCAGAGTCTGTCATGGGTCCCTGTATGGCCTCCCATTGCTGCTGTCTCCATCGCCACACTCTGCTGCCATGTGCCACTTTCAGGTCTCTTCACACTGCTGGTGTGTTAAATTTTTTGACATAGGGTGCAGGCAGATTACGGGCCTCACATAGCTGCTGCCAGGCCCCTAATCTGCCATGGGCCCCTATATACCGCCTCCTCATGCTGCTGCCAAGTCCAGAGTCTGTCATGGGTCCCTGTATGGCCTCCCATTGCTGCTGTCTCCATCGCCACACTCTGCTGCCATGTGCCACTTTCAGGTCTCTTCACACTGCTGGTGTGTTAAATTTTTTGACATAGGGTGCAGGCAGATTACGGGCCTCACATAGCTGCTGCCAGGCCCCTAATCTGCCATGGGCCCCTATATACCGCCTCCTCATGCTGCTGCCAAGTCTAGAGTCTCTCATGGGTCCCTGTACGGCCTCCCATTGCTGCTGTCTCCATCGCCACACTCTGCTGCCATGTGCCACTTTCAGGTCTCTTCACACTGCTGGTGTGTTAAATTTTTTGACATAGGGTGCAGGCAGATTACGGGCCTCACATAGCTGCTGCCAGGCCCCTAATCTGCCATGGGCCCCTATATACCGCCTCCTCATGCTGCTGCCAAGTCTAGAGTCTCTCATGGGTCCCTGTACGGCCTCCCATTGCTGCTGTCTCCATCGCCACACTCTGCTGCCATGTGCCACTTTCAGGTCTCTTCACACTGCTGGTGTGTTAAATTTTTTGACATAGGGTGCAGGCAGATTACGGGCCTCACATAGCTGCTGCCAGGCCCCTAATCTGCCATGGGCCCCTATATACCGCCTCCTCATGCTGCTGCCAAGTCCAGAGTCTGTCATGGGTCCCTGTATGGCCTCCCATTGCTGCTGTCTCCATCGCCACACTCTGCTGCCATGTGCCACTTTCAGGTCTCTTCACACTGCTGGTGTGTTAAATTTTTTGACATAGGGTGCAGGCAGATTACGGGCCTCACATAGCTGCTGCCAGGCCCCTAATCTGCCATGGGCCCCTATATACCGCCTCCTCATGCTGCTGCCAAGTCTAGAGTCTCTCATGGGTCCCTGTACGGCCTCCCATTGCTGCTGTCTCCATCGCCACACTCTGCTGCCATGTGCCACTTTCAGGTCTCTTCACACTGCTGGTGTGTTTAATTTTTTGACATAGGGTGCTGCAAGATAACGGGCCTCACATAGCTGCTGCCAGGCCCCTAATCTGCCATGGGCCCCTATATACCGCCTCCTCATGCTGCTGCCAAGTCCAGAGTCTCTCATGGGTCCCTGTACGGCCTCCCATTGCTGCTGTCTCCATCGCCACACTCTGCTGCCATGTGCCACTTTCAGGTCTCCTCACACTGCTGGTGTGTAGAATTTTTTGACATAGGGTGCTGGCAGATTATGGGCCTCCTATAGCTGCTGCCAGGCCCTTAATCTGCCATAGGCCCCTATATACCGCCTCCTCATGCTGCTGCCAGGTCCAGAGTCTCTCATGGGTCCCTGTACGGCCTCCCATTGCTGCTGTCTCCATCGCCACACTCTGCCATGTGCCACTTTCAGGTCTCCTCACACACTGCTGGTGTGTTAAATTTTTTGACATAGGGTGCAGGCAGATTACGGGCCTCACATAGCTGCTGCCAGGCCCCTAATCTGCCATGGGCCCCTATATACCGCCTCCTCATGCTGCTGCCAAGTCTAGAGTCTCTCATGGGTCCCTGTACGGCCTCCCATTGCTGCTGTCTCCATCGCCACACTCTGCTGCCATGTGCCACTTTCAGGTCTCTTCACACTGCTGGTGTGTTAAATTTTTTGACATAGGGTGCAGGCAGATTACGGGCCTCACATAGCTGCTGCCAGGCCCCTAATCTGCCATGGGCCCCTATATACCGCCTCCTCATGCTGCTGCCAAGTCTAGAGTCTCTCATGGGTCCCTGTACGGCCTCCCATTGCTGCTGTCTCCATCGCCACACTCTGCTGCCATGTGCCACTTTCAGGTCTCTTCACACTGCTGGTGTGTTAAATTTTTTGACATAGGGTGCAGGCAGATTACGGGCCTCACATAGCTGCTGCCAGGCCCCTAATCTGCCATGGGCCCCTATATACCGCCTCCTCATGCTGCTGCCAAGTCCAGAGTCTGTCATGGGTCCCTGTATGGCCTCCCATTGCTGCTGTCTCCATCGCCACACTCTGCTGCCATGTGCCACTTTCAGGTCTCTTCACACTGCTGGTGTGTTAAATTTTTTGACATAGGGTGCAGGCAGATTACGGGCCTCACATAGCTGCTGCCAGGCCCCTAATCTGCCATGGGCCCCTATATACCGCCTCCTCATGCTGCTGCCAAGTCCAGAGTCTGTCATGGGTCCCTGTATGGCCTCCCATTGCTGCTGTCTCCATCGCCACACTCTGCTGCCATGTGCCACTTTCAGGTCTCTTCACACTGCTGGTGTGTTAAATTTTTTGACATAGGGTGCAGGCAGATTACGGGCCTCACATAGCTGCTGCCAGGCCCCTAATCTGCCATGGGCCCCTATATACCGCCTCCTCATGCTGCTGCCAAGTCTAGAGTCTCTCATGGGTCCCTGTACGGCCTCCCATTGCTGCTGTCTCCATCGCCACACTCTGCTGCCATGTGCCACTTTCAGGTCTCTTCACACTGCTGGTGTGTTAAATTTTTTGACATAGGGTGCAGGCAGATTACAGGCCTCACATAGCTGCTGCCAGGCCCCTAATCTGCCATGGGCCCCTATATACCGCCTCCTCATGCTGCTGCCAAGTCCAGAGTCTCTCATGGGTCCCTGTACGGCCTCCCATTGCTGCTGTCTCCATCGCCACACTCTGCTGCCATGTGCCACTTTCAGGTCTCTTCACACTGCTGGTGTGTTAAATTTTTTGACATAGGGTGCAGGCAGATTACGGGCCTCACATAGCTGCTGCCAGGCCCCTAATCTGCCATGGGCCCCTATATACCGCCTCCTCATGCTGCTGCCAAGTCTAGAGTCTCTCATGGGTCCCTGTACGGCCTCCCATTGCTGCTGTCTCCATCGCCACACTCTGCTGCCATGTGCCACTTTCAGGTCTCTTCACACTGCTGGTGTGTTAAATTTTTTGACATAGGGTGCAGGCAGATTACGGGCCTCACATAGCTGCTGCCAGGCCCCTAATCTGCCATGGGCCCCTATATACCGCCTCCTCATGCTGCTGCCAAGTCTAGAGTCTCTCATGGGTCCCTGTACGGCCTCCCATTGCTGCTGTCTCCATCGCCACACTCTGCTGCCATGTGCCACTTTCAGGTCTCTTCACACTGCTGGTGTGTTAAATTTTTTGACATAGGGTGCAGGCAGATTACGGGCCTCACATAGCTGCTGCCAGGCCCCTAATCTGCCATGGGCCCCTATATACCGCCTCCTCATGCTGCTGCCAAGTCTAGAGTCTCTCATGGGTCCCTGTACGGCCTCCCATTGCTGCTGTCTCCATCGCCACACTCTGCTGCCATGTGCCACTTTCAGGTCTCTTCACACTGCTGGTGTGTTTAATTTTTTGACATAGGGTGCTGCAAGATAACGGGCCTCACATAGCTGCTGCCAGGCCCCTAATCTGCCATGGGCCCCTATATACCGCCTCCTCATGCTGCTGCCAAGTCCAGAGTCTCTCATGGGTCCCTGTACGGCCTCCCATTGCTGCTGTCTCCATCGCCACACTCTGCTGCCATGTGCCACTTTCAGGTCTCCTCACACTGCTGGTGTGTAGAATTTTTTGACATAGGGTGCTGGCAGATTATGGGCCTCCTATAGCTGCTGCCAGGCCCCTAATCTGCCATAGGCCCCTATATACCGCCTCCTCATGCTGCTGCCAGGTCCAGAGTCTCTCATGGGTCCCTGTACGGCCTCCCATTGCTGCTGTCTCCATCGCCACACTCTGCCATGTGCCACTTTCAGGTCTCCTCACACACTGCTGGTGTGTTAAATTTTTTGACATAGGGTGCAGGCAGATTACGGGCCTCACATAGCTGCTGCCAGGCCCCTAATCTGCCATGGGCCCCTATATACCGCCTCCTCATGCTGCTGCCAAGTCTAGAGTCTCTCATGGGTCCCTGTACGGCCTCCCATTGCTGCTGTCTCCATCGCCACACTCTGCTGCCATGTGCCACTTTCAGGTCTCTTCACACTGCTGGTGTGTTAAATTTTTTGACATAGGGTGCAGGCAGATTACGGGCCTCACATAGCTGCTGCCAGGCCCCTAATCTGCCATGGGCCCCTATATACCGCCTCCTCATGCTGCTGCCAAGTCTAGAGTCTCTCATGGGTCCCTGTACGGCCTCCCATTGCTGCTGTCTCCATCGCCACACTCTGCTGCCATGTGCCACTTTCAGGTCTCTTCACACTGCTGGTGTGTTAAATTTTTTGACATAGGGTGCAGGCAGATTACGGGCCTCACATAGCTGCTGCCAGGCCCCTAATCTGCCATGGGCCCCTATATACCGCCTCCTCATGCTGCTGCCAAGTCCAGAGTCTGTCATGGGTCCCTGTATGGCCTCCCATTGCTGCTGTCTCCATCGCCACACTCTGCTGCCATGTGCCACTTTCAGGTCTCTTCACACTGCTGGTGTGTTAAATTTTTTGACATAGGGTGCAGGCAGATTACGGGCCTCACATAGCTGCTGCCAGGCCCCTAATCTGCCATGGGCCCCTATATACCGCCTCCTCATGCTGCTGCCAAGTCCAGAGTCTGTCATGGGTCCCTGTATGGCCTCCCATTGCTGCTGTCTCCATCGCCACACTCTGCTGCCATGTGCCACTTTCAGGTCTCTTCACACTGCTGGTGTGTTAAATTTTTTGACATAGGGTGCAGGCAGATTACGGGCCTCACATAGCTGCTGCCAGGCCCCTAATCTGCCATGGGCCCCTATATACCGCCTCCTCATGCTGCTGCCAAGTCTAGAGTCTCTCATGGGTCCCTGTACGGCCTCCCATTGCTGCTGTCTCCATCGCCACACTCTGCTGCCATGTGCCACTTTCAGGTCTCTTCACACTGCTGGTGTGTTAAATTTTTTGACATAGGGTGCAGGCAGATTACGGGCCTCACATAGCTGCTGCCAGGCCCCTAATCTGCCATGGGCCCCTATATACCGCCTCCTCATGCTGCTGCCAAGTCTAGAGTCTCTCATGGGTCCCTGTACGGCCTCCCATTGCTGCTGTCTCCATCGCCACACTCTGCTGCCATGTGCCACTTTCAGGTCTCTTCACACTGCTGGTGTGTTAAATTTTTTGACATAGGGTGCAGGCAGATTACGGGCCTCACATAGCTGCTGCCAGGCCCCTAATCTGCCATGGGCCCCTATATACCGCCTCCTCATGCTGCTGCCAAGTCCAGAGTCTGTCATGGGTCCCTGTATGGCCTCCCATTGCTGCTGTCTCCATCGCCACACTCTGCTGCCATGTGCCACTTTCAGGTCTCTTCACACTGCTGGTGTGTTAAATTTTTTGACATAGGGTGCAGGCAGATTACGGGCCTCACATAGCTGCTGCCAGGCCCCTAATCTGCCATGGGCCCCTATATACCGCCTCCTCATGCTGCTGCCAAGTCTAGAGTCTCTCATGGGTCCCTGTACGGCCTCCCATTGCTGCTGTCTCCATCGCCACACTCTGCTGCCATGTGCCACTTTCAGGTCTCTTCACACTGCTGGTGTGTTAAATTTTTTGACATAGGGTGCAGGCAGATTACGGGCCTCACATAGCTGCTGCCAGGCCCCTAATCTGCCATGGGCCCCTATATACCGCCTCCTCATGCTGCTGCCAAGTCCAGAGTCTGTCATGGGTCCCTGTATGGCCTCCCATTGCTGCTGTCTCCATCGCCACACTCTGCTGCCATGTGCCACTTTCAGGTCTCTTCACACTGCTGGTGTGTTAAATTTTTTGACATAGGGTGCAGGCAGATTACGGGCCTCACATAGCTGCTGCCAGGCCCCTAATCTGCCATGGGCCCCTATATACCGCCTCCTCATGCTGCTGCCAAGTCTAGAGTCTGTCATGGGTCCCTGTACGGCCTCCCATTGCTGCTGTCTCCATCGCCACACTCTGCTGCCATGTGCCACTTTCAGGTCTCCTCACACTGCTGGTGTGTAGAATTTTTTGACATAGGGTGCTGGCAGATTATGGGCCTCCTATAGCTGCTGCCAGGCCCCTAATCTGCCATAGGCCCCTATATACCGCCTCCTCATGCTGCTGCCAGGTCCAGAGTCTCTCATGGGTCCCTGTACGGCCTCCCATTGCTGCTGTCTCCATCGCCACACTCTGCCATGTGCCACTTTCAGGTCTCCTCACACACTGCTGGTGTGTAGAATTTTTTGACATAGGGTGCTGGCAGATTATGGGCCTCCTATAGCTGCTGCCAGGCCCCTAATCTGCCATAGGCCCCTATATACCGCTTCCTCATGCTGCTGCCAGGTCCAGAGTCTCTCATGGGTCCCTGTACGGCCTCCCATTGCTGCTGTCTCCATCGCCACACTCTGCCATGTGCCACTTTCAGGTCTCCTCACACACTGCTGGTGTGTTAAATTTTTTGACATAGGGTGCAGGCAGATTACGGGCCTCACATAGCTGCTGCCAGGCCCCTAATCTGCCATGGGCCCCTATATACCGCCTCCTCATGCTGCTGCCAAGTCTAGAGTCTCTCATGGGTCCCTGTACGGCCTCCCATTGCTGCTGTCTCCATCGCCACACTCTGCTGCCATGTGCCACTTTCAGGTCTCTTCACACTGCTGGTGTGTTAAATTTTTTGACATAGGGTGCAGGCAGATTACGGGCCTCACATAGCTGCTGCCAGGCCCCTAATCTGCCATGGGCCCCTATATACCGCCTCCTCATGCTGCTGCCAAGTCCAGAGTCTGTCATGGGTCCCTGTATGGCCTCCCATTGCTGCTGTCTCCATCGCCACACTCTGCTGCCATGTGCCACTTTCAGGTCTCTTCACACTGCTGGTGTGTTAAATTTTTTGACATAGGGTGCAGGCAGATTACGGGCCTCACATAGCTGCTGCCAGGCCCCTAATCTGCCATGGGCCCCTATATACCGCCTCCTCATGCTGCTGCCAAGTCTAGAGTCTCTCATGGGTCCCTGTACGGCCTCCCATTGCTGCTGTCTCCATCGCCACACTCTGCTGCCATGTGCCACTTTCAGGTCTCTTCACACTGCTGGTGTGTTAAATTTTTTGACATAGGGTGCAGGCAGATTACGGGCCTCACATAGCTGCTGCCAGACATGTAATCTGCCATGGGCCCCCGTACCGACTCCTCATGCTGTGACGTTGCAACAAGGTGGAATTCAACCCTACATATGTTAGACCGCCTTTACGAACAGCTAAAGGCCATCACAGATTTCCTGATGTTAAAAGCGGATAAAGGTACTCCCTGTGTAACTTAGATGTCAGCCATTGGCAGCTCATGTGTGACACCTGCGCTTGCTCAGGCCCTTTGAGGAGGCCACGCTATTCGTGAGTCGGCAGGACTATGGGATGAATGAGGTCAAATCGGCCATGGGCCCCCGTACCGCCTGTTCACGCTGATGCTGGTCCCACAGTGTGACCTGGGTCCCTGTACGGCCTTCCATTGCTTCCACTCTGCCATGTGCCACTTTGAAATCTCCTCACACTCCTGCGGTTGTCCATTTTGTCATAGGTTGCTGGCAGATTACAGGCCTTCCATAGGTGCCACCAAGCCCCATATCGGCCATGGGCCCCCGTACCGCCTGGTCACGCTGCTGCTGGGCCCATAGTGTGACCTGGGTCCCTGTACCGCCTCCCATTGCTCCCACTCTGCCATGTGCCACTTTCAGGTCTCCTCACGCTCCTGCTGGTTTCCATTTTGTCATAGGTTGCTGTATGGCCTCCCATTGCTGCTGCCTCCACCGCCACACTGTGGCTCCAAACACTGGTTTTGGCCCCGTGACTGGCCAAAGGAGTGAAGTGTGCAGTGATTCTAAGATCGACGGCACTCATCTGCATGTCATACTGACAGACAGTATTATTTCTCTTCCCCAGCAGACTCCAAGGGCATTTAAATTAAAGGTACAGTGTTCTGCACTAATATTAAGTCTCTCTGAAGCCTAGAAACACCCTTTTTTAAGTTAAATTCACAGCGAATTTATTCGACTCGAATCGAATATTGTCCACGAATTCGCCGAATCAGTCGAATCGAATTTTTCATTTCTTCGCTCATCTCTAATGATAATAGTAATAGTAATAATAATAATAATAATTAAATGATGTAATAATAATGTAGTATATTTCCATATTTGTATAATATTTTAACTCTCCGGAAATATACTTTCCATTCTAAAATGTGTCATAAGTTTATATTGCTCCTATAAGAGTAATATGTTTCTTAACCTTTTATCAAAAGATATTCTAATAACTGGAATAACTCTATGAAGTTTTAACCAAAAAATATTCCGTATATGAATATGTAAAAAATAAAAAATAATAATAATAATATTAATATTATCCTAATATGGATGTAAGTATCGGAATAAAAGGATTAAAATGTATATGTGACTTATAACAATATTTTCAATAATAAATTATTTTATCGCTAATAAATAGATTTCATCTTGATGAATCTTTTCTTCATGCAATGTCTATATAATATCTTCTTTAAGTTCAGTAAAGTAGAAACATTTTTGTTGAATGCAATAAATCAGTCACAAGTGTGAAGTATTAAGCTCTTGTTCAATCTTCTTCCCATATGAAGATCTCTTCTTTAACGTCCAAATTCCTTAAAGTTGGCTTGTAGGAGATTGTTACGCTTCATATTTGATTTTAGATGTCATTTCTGTAAAGAAATGCAGTATCATTACTTTGGCACAAACATTGCATTATTCTTGCACCTTTTTCAACAAATATGAAAGATTATGGAACAATCAGTTTATGAGTTTGGAACACATATTGTGAAGTATCAATACTTCCTATTTCCTTTTACAGAAAACTTCTATATATCAATCAAAATACTGTCCTAATCCTGTCTAAAATTACCTAAACTAGAATACAAAAGTAGTGTGATATTTAGGTATGACAGGATGCAATATTTCATCATAGGTCATGACCGCAAAACCCCGTTTTACTAAACAAAGAAAGGTTTTGTATCACCCCAGAGATGACAAAGGTTTATGCCTTTGTTCTCATCCCTATAATATTAGAAATATGCGTAACTGTTTTCTGTGCTGATGTCATTACTCTGGTGTTAGAGTGTTTTTCAGTAATACATGTGTTGCTGTGAATGTGAGGTAGAGACTTGTCTGATACAGCTGTACCTATCACAATGTGTTTGGCTAACAGTGCTCTTATCCACTGAGGATACCTTTCACGACATTCTCTGAATGTATCTTCCTCAAGAATTCTTTTTAGTGAACTGTCAGGAGACTGTAATATGATACTATGTGACTTTACTGTGCTTTGTGAAGCTTTGATTGCATAAAAGAAACTCAACAGTTGTTGTGCCTATGATGTAAAAGTTCTTTCCAATGGTGATACATTTCTGGAGAAGTAACTAATTAGTCTCTCATTACCTTCTTTTAATTGAGACAAAGTTACTGAAATTGCATTATCAGATACATGAGTTTTCACAACAAAAGGAGCATTGGAACAAACCTCAACTGTACCTAATTCTGGCGCATTCGCAAATCCTTTTTCAACACTTTTAAAGCATTATTCTCATTTGGACCCCATTGGTCAACTAAGTTATTTTTACTCTTCAAAAGATGATATAATGGCTTAACTTTCTCTGCGAAACCATGTATAAACTCTTTACAATGGTTTATGTTTTTCAAAAATTGTTGCAATGCTTTATGAGTTGTAGGAACTGGAAAGGCAGTGATTGCTCTGACTGTTTCATGTAATAATTGTCTCTTCCCTTGACTAATCTGCATGTGAAAGCATTTCACCTGACTTTTCATCAGCTGAACTCCTTCCGGGTTTAGTTTTAGGCCTGCATCCTGTAACAATATAAATAACTCAGACAAAAGAGTAATATGTTCATTAACATTCTGCGTACTTAGCATAATTGTATTTACATGCTGAAAAATGCATTCTGGCCTTGAAAATTGTGATAGAATTTTTGCTATGGATTCATGGACTATACCATCACTGATGTCTAAACCAGCTACTAATCGAGTGAATGCATAGGTCTCTCTCTGGAACTTGAAAGCTAGCTTGTATTGACAACTTTTAGCTAAGGGGATCGAAAAATGACTGTTATCGATTTCCAAAACAGAAAACACTTTGGATTCGGCCTTTAAATGTAACTTGATATTAGAATGATCAGGAACAACTGCTTTGTTATTTGCAATATGTTTATTCAGTGTCCTGAAGTCAACTGACAAAGAATATGAATTGTCAGCATTTTTGATAGGCCAAATACAGTTATTTACCACTGATTGTGTTTTCTTTAAAATGCCAAGTTGTACAAACTCTTGAATAATGGCAGTGTCAGGGCAGGAGCCGAGGAACGGACAGGCAGGCCTAACAATGTAACGCACTGGCTGACGACAACCACCACCCACAGACCGAAGTCCCTCAGGGCGCGGAGTCTAAGTCTCAGGCTGCCCTTCACCAGGGCCCCTGATGGTGGGGATGGACTTGACGCAGCCAGGAACCAGGTTGCGGCCCCCGAGACACCTCAGCTGCGGTAATGGCCACCGCCAATGGCGTGTAGCTGGTGGAAGAAACAAAAGAGTAGTCAGACAAGCCGGGGTCAACAACAACAGGACAAAACAGTACAGGACAGCAGACGAGAATCACAGGTCACAAGCCGGGTTCAGCAACAGAGGGTCAGATCAAAGGAGAATACAAAGAATAGTCAAGTCACAAGCCGAATCAGAATACCAGGAGAGTCACGAGAGTCAGAACAGAGTAATAGTAACACAAAGACACAAGACACAAGTACAAAGAGCATGTGCGGGCCACAGGCTTATATGTCATCAGCCACGCCCCTCTGGGGGGTGGACCTCAGACCTGAAGGCATAAAAAGGATTCCCATCATGCACAGCAGAATCCAAGATGGACGCCAGCACATGGAGTAACATAACCTCAGGGAAAAGGTAGGACCTTGACAGGCAGAAAGTGGTCCTATTGATTCTTGTGGTAACTCATACTGATTAAGGGGTATAGGATCTTTTCCCTCAATATCAATTCTGTATCTTTCAATGTTCCTATGTCATTTTTAAATTTTGACCACAAACTTGGAAAACGTTGTACCAATTCTTTTAAAGCACAATTAGCATCAGTATCAGGCCATTTTTGTGCTGTAGACATTTTAGAGTTGAAACCAACATCACTGTATATAGAAGGATCCATTAACATTGATTTGGGCCTAGAAGGATTCCTCCAAATAACTTTGGTCATAATATCAATAATCCACTTTTGCTTATTGATAAAATCAATGCCAAGAATATTCTCGGTGGCATTACAATACCAAATATCAATGTTAGTTTTCACTAGCCCAGGTACTTCAAATGTTACATTAGGCACCTGTCTAGCAGTGGAATGACCTGTATTATTAAAACCTTTTATTTTACACATGGGTGAATTTGGTTTCACAGGTATGTTATATCTGGTAAGGCTAATCTCAGATCCGCTGTCAATTAAAAATTTAATCTTTTTACCATTTAGAAATCCTTGTAGAAATGGTCTTCCATTGTCATCCAATACAATTGGAGCGACAAATTCTAACGATATTGGGGATGAATGTGGACGTGATTCTATTTTTGGAACTGGTAATAAACCACTTCTGACAGCCCTTCTCACCATGTTGTCAGAACAGTTGTTTCTAGTCAAAGTATAAATCTGTTTAACTGTTGAGGCATAAGGCAATTCAGTTAAACTTTTATCATTACACAACACAGCAGGTTGTACAAAAGCTGCTTTTTCACTTTTTATTTCCATTTTCTTTATTTGTGAGTCAAGTTTAAACTTCCAACAATGCCGTCTGATATGACCTTGTTTATGACAGTGAAAGCATGTGGTATACTCTTTATGGCTCACTTGCTTGCATCTGTCGTTGTCATTCTTACTGGGACTTGTGGTACCTGGCATAACTGCTGTCTGACTGTTTTTGTCACTTTGAATCACATCTATCTCATAAGTGAGATTGCTATTTTTCAATTTTCTCCGGATTTTGTCAATGAAACTTACTATGTCATTCAAATTTTGTTTTTCCTCTGCTATGACAATGGTTACTGGGTCTAAATACATGAATTTCTTTACAAAAGCTTTGATCATAGCTGAGTCTTCCTCATTTTCTACTCCAAATATAATTTTATATGCTTTGGAAAACGTATTTTTAAACTCAAAAGGGTCTTCGTCAGCAGTAGTCTGAAGTAAGTCTAGCATTTCTACAGAAGGTACGTCTTCACCTGTTGAACATAACAGCAATTGTCGCAGTCTGTCTGTCGCGTCACTATGTTTTTTCTAATCTTTATCGTTAACAACAGAATTTTTAATTTGAGACATAAATTTATTTGGTAGCCATATCGGAAATAAATAATTTATGTCATGATTTGAAATCTGATGGCATTTGACATGCATTTCATATATTTCCATGTTGCTGTAGATATCTTTATCTGAATCATAAGCAGGGATGTCTTTTAAAACTTTCATTAATTGATTATGTATTTGCAACTTAAGTTTTGCAGTTTTACATAACAATTCTTTATGTTTAATTAGTGTTTCGTCATCAGAATCAATATCCGAACTTTCAGAGATATCGGACAGCCGTGGCTCTGATTTTGAATCACTCTGTTTGTCATCTGTGTTTATCATGGCAACCTGTTTACTGTTATTCTGCAGTCTTAACAAAAGATTTGTCTTTGAGTCAATTTGTTCCTCAAGATTCTCTATGTAATTACAAAAAATGTCACAGTTTGGGCAACTAAGAGCATCTTGAGACAAATTTTCATGCTTTTCTGTGTTCTGTACAGTGCTACATTCTGTCTGTTTTAATGTACAAGCTTTTTTAACAGATAAATCAACATTCAAAATCATTTTGTTGAATATTCTTACTAAATTTAAGATGTTAGATATCTTTTTACGCTGTCTGTGCACAGTAAATCTAGATTTATCTATCTGAATATTGGCCTGTAAACATTCGTTATACATATAATGCCACAGCTGACTGTCTTCAGGATATAAAGAAACATCTTTAAACTCTAGCTTGCTTTCATTAACTAAGTCATCAATAAATTCCATAATTGTTACCGTAATCAGAAGATTTTCTCGTTTGACCCGGCTCAGTCACTGGACCTCTCGTCCATGTCTGTTTAATCGCCTTTTCTGTTAGGTTCTTTTCACCGTGTTTTTCCCAAGACTTGACAATCACAGAATTGTGCATTTTTCCCCATTAACGAGGCATGGGAAGACTGGAGAAAAAAACGTCGGCAGTGGCTGGCTCACCAAAATGTTGGATTTTAGACACATAATACTTCTTCTAGTATCTTGAGGCGATTATGAATGAAAGAGCCATTGAAATAAAAAATGAAGTGTGATTTTATTCTATCACACAATGGTGTAAAATAAAAATGTAAAGCGTTTTATGAACAGTTCCATTTAGATAAAACTACTGTAGAAATAACAAGCAAACGTTTAAAGACAAAGTCACCATTATCTGTCATGGCTGTTCTGGTCATGTGCGATTCTCCATGTCCTTCTAATACTTTGTGAAGAAGAAGCCGGAAGTGACGTTAATGATGATCTCTTGTCTTGCAGCACCTGTTCCAGCATCTCAGAAAGTTCTTATGAACAGCCATGTGTGTGTGTGTTATGTATGAAAGAGTGTCGTGTAGCGTGTGAGTGTGAGCGAGTTCCACCTTGTCCGTTGTCTCATGGTCTTTTATGAGGCAAATGTACGTCATAGTTAGTGATCTTAATACCTTCTATGGAAATTATTACTGCTTAGCAAAGCAATTTCATATAAGGAAGGGATGCTATACATATGATGTTTGATGGACAGGAACATATGTATGCTGATGAACCCTCAGCTATATATTTAAAGAATAATATAGCTTAAGAACATATCAATGTATAATCACTAAACTATATATGTATCAATGTTAGAAACGTATACTAAATACACACAGATACTATTAAAATACGTAATGTAATAGTAAGTCACTTCTAATAACCTTGACATAACTACCAACCTAAATATAGTATACTCAGCCTTCAACTGGTATAGCTGTCTCAGCTAACTTACCCATATTTATCAGTCTCAGTTATAATTGTATATCTTTTGGTCTCAGCTATAATTGAAGAATAGTAATACTACCATTTGTCAAAAGACCATTCACACATATTAATATTAATTATGACTAATCATAAAAACCAAATATTTTGCAAGTTTGCCATCAATATAAGTGCCGAATCATAATTTAGATTTATTAACACAGAGGATGCCCCCACAAATTTTATAAAACTTGGTCATGCTGGCTTGATGATGTAGATACTGCCACTGCGGCAGCTGGTGTGGGGAATTGATTGATGGATAGTCGCCCAAGTGCTTTGTCTTTTCTGTTGTGAGCTGGGTTCCCTTCTATATGTTATGGTCCTGTTATATTGTCTATAAATGATTAGGCCTTGAATAATATGTGTGGTCCCCCCTCCTGCCTTATTTTTCTTTCTCTCTGTTGTTGTTTTATGTACACTTGTTCGGCTTTGACCCTGTCCCTGCATGGGTGTCTGTTGTCTGTATGTTTTTATATGTTTAAAATAAAAATTTTTTTTAAAAAAATCTAATTTCCTAATATATTTAGGCAAAAATATATGGAAAAAAGTTATAGCTTCTACAAACTATGGTATATATTCTGGAATTATTTATTTTTTTTAGTTATGGCGGAAATCAGTGACTTATAGTGGGACTGTGCGGCGAGCAATCTGACACTGTGTGGGAACTGACTGATACCTGACAACACCAGTGACACTAATACAGTGATCAGTAATAATACTATACACTGTCATGGTACAAATGACATTGGCTGGGAGGAGGTTAACATCTCGTGGTGCTAAAGGAGTCAAGTGTGTACCTAACAACTGGTAATGTGTATATTATGTGCTGTTTATACTGCTACTTTTACTAAAAATCTATTTGTTCCATCTTCCTGCTGTGCAGGGAGAAGAACCAAAAAAATCATTCACTCTGTACAGAGCCCTGTGTTGTTTGTCAACACAGGGCTCAGGGCTATGATTGGGCTCAGCTTCTCAGAAGGTCCCAGCCATGAATCATTGGCCTGGACCTGCTGACAAAATCCTGCTGAGTCTAATCAGAGCAGGAGTCAGAGGGGGTGTGCACTGAACGTGGAAGAAGGGAGGATGTACAGGTACAGTATGTCGTCATGCCTGTAGGAGCCGCCTGTCCACAATACAATTCAGGCAGGCAGTCCTAAAGTGGTTAACCTTAGTCAAAGTTACACAGTTTATTTATATCTACAGTTACCATTACCTGCATAGGCAGTTTTTTTGGTAAAGGTGAACTAACCCTTTAAGTTAGCCAAGCATCTGAATTCCTGGAAGGCCCAGTAGTCTCTCTTTGAATTTCATCATGAACTATTACATGGGTTTTGGGAATGTTAAGGTAGATGCACTTTTTTCAAAGTATCTAACCCCTGTAATGAGCACCCCATTCTGCCCAAATCATTGTCTATCTCTCTCTCTTGAACCTTTCTCTCTGCTCCAGGTAGCACAGAACTCTGCTCATATCATGACCCCTGCCAACCAGTTGTTTATTCCTCTTCAGCCCTGACTCGGGGTGCTTCAACAGTCACACAATGCCAATTCTGCTGCTCACCATGGTATTCCTAAGATCACTTCTCTTCTGTCTTGTGCTGTCTGGTGGCCATCACTCTGCTAGGACTAAGTCTTCTGCTACGTGCTTACAACTACCTGTTCCCAATTGTTCTTGGACATACCCTTCAATGGATTTTAATGCTGATCTGCCTCTCTCAGAGAGAAAGACTGTTATCTGAGTAAAGTTAAACCACTTTAGTAACTTGGCCATTTCGTGGCCTCTCGGACAGGCAAACCAGATGAGCCTCTTTCCTCCTGTAGGCAGAGTTTGCATGTAACATTTGGATGTACTCCTTCTCTGCATTGTCACCCTTCTTTATGTTTATGGCTTCATTCTCAGGTCCCACTTCTTTTCATCTCACAGTTCCCATTTTCCAGAGATGAGCAAGCACGTGGACTATTTTTCTGCCAATTGGAAATATGTGCAAAAAATCTTAGTATTGTCTTTTTATTATTACTCTCTGGTATCCTCTTCCTTTATAGTTAATTTGATGAAAATTGAGTGTATTAATTGATATAATCTTGCATTTATGTTGAGAATTGATTGGTACAAATTGATTATCTCTTGATTTTATTGCGTTTTTAGTTTGATCTAATTTAAAATGTATTATTTTTATATTTTATTCTAATTTTTATTATATTATATATTATATGTGATATGATTGACTATGTTTTGTTAATTAATGGTCATGAATTCATGTTGGCCACTAGATGGCCCCTTGAATGCCATGTAGGGTTTTATTGTGTTCATTGTAATTAATTTGGAATATTCACCTTATATAATTATTATATATGTATATATATATATATATACACATACTTAATTTGGTTTTAGCATTACATCTGATCTATATTTAGGATTAAAAATCTACTTAGGGTACGGTTTTGCCCCTGTTCCCATGTCTCCTCCCTGGATCCGGGGTTGAGTTTGAGTCTCTATTTTCAGAGCAAGGCTTGGTTTTGCTCCCAAGTATGGATGTGAAAGAGAGGCTTGGTCGCGATGAGTTCACTTCTTAGTCGTATGACCTCTCCTACTTCCGGATACGGGTTTATTCCCAGCCATGCCACTAAAATGGAGGGAGGATTATTCCAAATTGAGTGTTATGTACCGCCCGCCGGTATCTCTAGTGAACCACAGAATGGGATTCCCCAGGGCGCGGAGTCTAAGCCCCAGTCTGCTTATTCACCAGAGCCCCTGATGATGGGGATGGACTTGGAGCAGAACTGAGACCAGGTCGCGGCCCCTGGGTACGCCCAACTGAGGTAGAGAGGACCGCCGGAGGTATGTACAGGAGGAGAGCCTGATGTGAAGAGACTGGCAGGCCCTGGACAGTGGCGACTGGATCCGAGCGGGATGGGTGGATGCCAGTATAGAGTATAGCGGGGTCAGACAAGCCAGGTCGGTTAACAGCAGAGGCAGAACGGTACAAGGCAGCAGGCAGAGAGTAACCGGGTCATGAGCAAAAGGTTCGGCAACAGGAGGTCAAATAATTCAGGGGCAGGCAGAAGAGTAGTCAGGGACGAGCCAGGGGTCAGAGCAGGAGACGGTCAACGGATCAGGGTCAGGCAGGATCGGCAACTAGCAATCTCTCAGGACACAGGATAACAAGAACAGCAGGAAAGACCATACGGCAATTTGAGTATTGCCAGAGCCTGTTTAAATAGTGCGCCCTGTGCACTCATTGGTGCCAGGCACGCATCCGTGAGCGCGAGTGCGCGGCCGCCCAGGTCCTAGCGCCCGCAGGCTAGTGCGCCTAGACAGAACGCGCATGCGCAGACTCACGCGCCGTGGTAACTCCCGGAGTCCCTGACATTGAGGCTTGGTTGTAGCATATATAAATGCAATGGCGAAGAGCAGTCTCTTAGCCCCGGAAGATGTCTGGCATGACAAAATGCGCCGGGCAGAGCCTCCCTTGTGACGTCATAGTGTAAGAATCACCCTTTCTACTGTCCCTTGCTGTTTGATGATTTATGATCGCTATATAGTTCATGATGCTTGTAAGTGCATTTCTGTTTGCTCAGTAAATGGTTTTTTAACTATCTGCACTATGAGAGGCACATTTTTTATTTTTATATGAGTGTAAGTCAACCTCACGAGATTGGGACGGTTTGAGAAGCTTCTGATGAAATATGTGATTTGAGTTATACGAGTCTGGATGGAAGTATTCATAATAGGCATTTGTTGACCCCCTATAGTCAAGGGGTCAAAGGATCTGGTAAGCCTACAATTTGTCATCACAGTGGTGCAGTATTCCCGTTGGTGTCTATAACGGCATGAAGATTTTCAGCTATTCATCAAAAAACAAGAGGACTCTTCTATATACCCTATAAGAACTGCTCCACATATGTTAATCTTATTTCCACTACAATTTCTGGCATTGGTTCACTATTGAGCACCATTTTTTCAGATTTTTATTGGATATGTAATATTTGTACATCATTTGTGCCTTTTTTTTTTTTTTTTAGTTTATGTTTCCCTTAGAGCGGGTGTCGGCAACCCGCGGCTCCAGAGCCGCATGCGGCTCTTTTTCACCTTGGCTGCGGCTCCGGAGCACACTGCCCACCAGGTGACAGGCAATAGGGCAGCAATGGGCAAACTACGGCCCGACGGACCTTTTAATCTGGCCTGCGGAGCTAGGCTCCCACTAGGCTCCTCTCACAGTCCGCCCTGAAGATCGGTGTAGCATGAAAATCTGTCTCCTATGAGGATCTGTCCCCCTCGACGTATCTGCGCATGTGCCGGAGATCGCCGATCGGCTGCTAATGCCTGAAACTGGCACATGCGCAGATACGTCGAGGGGGACAGATCCTCATAGGAGACAGATTTTCATGCTACACCGGAACGGCGTGGGAACACTGCGAGAGGAACGCGCGGAGCAAAGGTAAGTGAATTGACACAGGGGGGACTTGGGGACTTAATATGGGGGATGAATTACTATATGGGGGATGAATTACTATGGGGGATGAATTACTATGGGGGATGAATTACTATATGGGGGATTAATTACTATATGGGGGATGAATTACTATGGGGGATGAATTACTATATGGGGGATGAATTACTATGGGGGATGAATTACTATATGGGGGATGAATTACTATGGGGGATGAATTACTATATGGGGGATGAATTACTATATGGGGGATTAATTACTATATGGGGGATGAATTACTATGGGGGATGAATTACTATGGGGGATGAATTACTATATGGGGGATTAATTACTATAGGGGATGAATTACTATGGGGGATGAATTACTATATGGGGGATTAATTACTATAGGGGATGAATTACTATATGGGGGATGAATTACTATATGGGGGATTAATTACTATGGGGGATGAATTACTATATGGGGGATGTATTTTCAGTTTTAAAAATGTGGCTCTCAAAATAAATTTCAATCGTGGTTTTGGCGAGATTTGGCTCAGTTGAAAAAAAAGGTTGCCCACCACTGACCTAAGGCTATGATTGTGATTATGACAATACACTGTGGCCCTGATTAACCCTTTGCTTACTGGGCCCTTAAACCCCCTTCATGACCAGAGCGCTTTTTGCAATATATGCAGTGTCGGATTTGTTTTAAATGTTGCAATGGTTTTGCGGCTCCCAGTCTTTTTTTCCCTCTCGGAAACGGGTCCAAGTGGCTCTTTATGTCTTAAAGGTTGCAGACCCCTGCCTTAGAGCAACACTAGAGATTTATTTGTATCTGTGATTCAGAGAGGATATCCTCTTGGTGTGTTTGCAGCTTTGTACACAATTAGGTTTGGGTATTTGCACCGTTTTTGATTTATTCTAATTGGAAATATGTGCACAACAACCTTGCGCATGCCTCAGGCTCCTCAATGATGTCTGCTGACAGACAACACGCAACTACTCCCGCCTTTAAGGTTGGTGAATTGGCAGGGATATCCACCTGCCATATCTCTTTCAGGTCAATTCTCAGAACCTAGCCCCAAGATTCCCTGGACCATTCAAAACAGAACATCCCTGTTTGCTACCATATGAAACTTCCTCCCTCCATGAGGATACGCAACTCCTTCCATGTTTCCTTAAAGAAACCAGTCAACATGGATACCATTGTCCCCTCTAAACCTCCAGTTACTGTCAATAGTCAGGAAGAGTAGATGTTTCCATCTCCTTAATCTTGATAAACCTGTTCCTTTGGGAATGAGAGAAGATTATATGATTTCTGTCCCTCTCTCACCGCAGCCCCACCACTCTCCCCCTGGCTTGTATGTCCAGCTGCTCTACAACGTTCCTTCTGATCCTATTGACTGAGAGTTCAGACCCCTTGGGCTGGGTCTTTGTTGTTTTTTTTTTATAATTTAAATATTTATTGATTTTCATTTTAAATACTTTTCAACATCATGATATACAAACTTATATATATATCTATACACCATAGTATCCAACATTTCTACTTTATTTACTTTATTCCAAATTTCCCCCCCCCTCCTCCACCCTCACCCAAATCCCATCTTCCTGCTTTTCCTATTCTCTACATCATTTTATCTCAGCAAGTGCAGTTTTCCTATTATTTTCTTTAATCTTTCCTATATTTCATGTATAACTTAGCTTTTTCCCAATTCTCCCATTTCCTATTATAAATCTCCATCCTATCTTCCTGGACATGGCACAACCTTTCCATCTTTTTAATCTGCTCAACCCCTTCTATCCAGTCTTCTACCCTCGGGGCTTCTATTTGCTTCCAAAACCTGGGTATCAGAGCTTTTTCAGCGTTAATGTAGCACCATATCCCTGATTTTTTATATTTATTGACTGATATGTCCATGTTATGCAAAATACACACTTCTGGGTCTAATCCAATATCTATTTCTGTTATTTTTCTTATCAATTGGGTTATTGTTTTCCAGAATACCTGAATTTTTGGGCAGCCCCACCATATGTGATATGTTGTACCTATTTCACCACATCCCCTCCAACACCACGGTGAACTCTCTTTACACATCTTATTTTCAACAGTTGGTGTAATGTGCCATCTTGTCAAACACTTATAGTTCATCTCTACCTCTCTCATAGAAATGTTTTCGTGGGTTAATCTATATATTCTCCTCTGCTTCTCCTCATCTATCACACTTCCCATGTCAGTTTCCCATTTTATTATATATGTTGGCTTTGTATTTATATCTAGTTCTGTGAGTATTTTATATACCTTAGCAATCCCGTGTTTCCCATCACCTTGTGTACCCAAAACCTTTTCAAACAAGTTCCAGTTGTCTCTTGTCCAGTTTCACCAACAGAGACCGTGGGGCGGAGCCTGAGTATGGCGGCGGAGGAGAGCTCAATGTAGGAGCTCTCGGACGGAGCTCCGTGTCCTGACCTCCCTAGGTCCCCTGTGATCCCCCCGAGACATGTGGATAGTCTGGTGACTTGCCTCTTACCCTGGCCTGGCGGCTCCCCGGGACGGAAAGTGGAGGTGTGCGGGGGGAGTGAGGAGAGTGGCTGGTGAATAGCGGTGAGAGAGCGGTTGGATGCTGGGAAGTCGGCGCGAGCACGTGACCGGCCGCAAAGCACTCCTGGGAGTTCGGGAAGCCGGCCGGCCGGCGTTCTGCGGTGAGAGAGCAGAACGGATCTGTCGGCTGGGGATCGGTGCATTCTCCCTCTATTCCCCTGAGACCCCCAGGGCATAAAGCAAGCTAAGAAGATATCCACTGAGCCCTGGTCAATAGAAGATTAAAGAGCCTCTGAAGGGTCCCCCCCCCCTCCCTCCTTGAACAAAGACCCTATGTGACCTGAAGGAGAGAGCACTCAGCGGGGCCACTGGATGAAATAAACGAGGAGGGTGAGTGACTTTAAGTTGAAACCTTCTATACCCTAACTGTGATGCATTACATGGCTCCCAAAAGGGTAGCAGGGGGTAAGTGAAAGGGGGGACCCCCGGCAACTGCAAAAAAGGTGGAAAAGATTTGAGGACAGAACAGCCCAAAAAGACCAGCCGGGGAATAGTGCAGAGACTAGTATACAAGAACTTTGATTCTCTCCCCCCCAAATCCATGAATTTTATAATAGAAGAACAAAGAATAAAAGTTACAGAGAAAATGAAAAATAAAAGTGTAAAAGGAAGTGGGCTTAAAGGGTCCCAGACTGGTACAATTAAAAAATATACCTCCCAAGGAAACGTAACCCCAGAAAGATCCCAGAATAGGTCTGAAAGAGGAGAAGTTGATCTCAGCATGGAAAATAGCCCAAGAGTATCACTAGGCCTGGACACCAGCAATCAGCAAGCATTAGGAAATACAGAGACGGAAAAAGATTTACAAATACCTAATAAAAAAGAAATGGCAGAAATGTTTAAAGATCTGGAGAAAACAATAAAACAAGAAATGGTAAATATCCGAAGTGACCTGGGACACCTGCTGGTGAGAGTTGAGGAAACGGAGGAGAAAGTTAAAAATCAGACCCAGGCTATCTCTGAGCTTGAAAAAGTAATAATTAGCATAGGGAAAGCCCAAGAAAAATTGAAATATAAAGCTGAGATACAAGAAAATAGAGACAGGAGGAGAAACGTCATGATACGTGGGGTCCCAGAGAACTCTAAGGGAGAAAACCTGCAAGAAGTGGTTTGTAAAATATTAAATATTATAACAGACAGCACTGAAATGGAAAAGACTAAAATAGAAGGAATTTTCAGAAAAGGAAACATCCAGAGATATCTGGGGAAAGAAAGCCCGAGAGACATCATAGTTAAATTTTATGAGTTTCGAGATAAAGAAAAAATTTGGAAGAAGATAAAAGGGAAACCAGCTATTAAGTATGAAGGTGGCGATATACAGATATATGCGGACTTGGCCCCAGAGACTCTGTGGAGAAGGAGAACTTTGAGGCCCCTATTGGAAAGGTTAAAAGAATATAATGTGCAATACAGATGGGGGTCTCCTGAATGTTTAATAGGATGGAAAAATGGGGTTACGGCGCACCTCAGGTTCCCAGAAGATCTGAAACATTTTTGTGACAGTTTAAAAATACAAAGAATGGAAATTCCAGGCTGGGAAGAAGATCAATGGGAATTTAGAATGAAGAGAAAAGAGGATTGGCAACTTGTGGGGGGGAGGGGGCGGGGGGAGAGGGGGAGGGGGAGAGAGGTGGTGGAGGAAAGATAAGGCTGTTTTTTTTTTTTTTTTTTTTTTTTTTTTTTGCTCTTTCCTCTACACTGGTCAGCCCTCACCCTACTGCCCCTGCCTTATGGTGCTGGAGATGAACTTAGGAGGGACCAGGGGAGCTATGAGGAGGCCGGACAAGGGGAAGGTCGTCCATGCCCAGAGTTTTTAGCCCAAGGACTAGATCAAAAGTGGAAGTTTCTTCCATAAATGATCAATAGGCAAAAGATGGGCCTAAAAAGAGGGGGGGGGGGAGGGGGGTGGGGGGGAGGGGGAAAGCTGGGGGGGGTGGGCAAGTGGGGAGGGGGGGTATTTTTTCCTGCAAAAAAAAAAAAAAAAAAGATACAAAAGCAAGTGAGAAGGGAGAAGAAGGGGAAGAGAAGATTTATGGAAGATGGAGGAGATTCAGTTTATAACATATAACGTAAATGGGTTGAACTCCCCTGGGAAAAGATTTAGACTGTTTAAAGAATTACATCATAGAGCAGCCTCAGTAGTATTCCTACAGGAGACACATCTTGAGATAGAATCGAACGTTAGGCTGAGATCCAGAAATCACCCAACATGGTATTATGCTGATTCCCCGGTTAAAAGAGCGAAGGGTGTTGCAATAGGTATGGCAAAGAATACTAGGTTTGAGCTGGAAGATAGAATGACAGACCCAGAGGGGAGATTCTTGTTCTTAAAGGGAAAACTACAGGAGATCGAATGTACACTGGCCAATATTTATTGTCCTAATAAAAGTCCAGAGATATATCTGAAAAAAGTGCTGAGGAAGTTGATGGACTTTAAAAAAGGCTGTTTGATTCTCGCAGGGGATTTTAATTTTTGTATGGACCCACAAAAAGATGCTACCTCCCATGTACAGAGAGAAGGAAGTAGGGCTCTGAAACTCTTGAAGAAAGAACTACATATAAGTCAATTAGTAGATGCCTGGAGAATTACACACATGCAAGATAGAGATTATACCTTTTTTTCAAACATGCATAAGAGGTATTCAAGATTAGACCACATATTAATAGAACATCAATTAATTGACCACCTAGTTCAAATTGAAATAGAGACAATCTCTTTATCGGATCACGCCCCAGTTAGAATGAAATTGGAATGGGGGAAGGGGAAAACAGGAGGGCTGCGTTGGAAACTGAATGAGACACTATTAGTAGAAAACGAAATAGCCCAGAAAATAGGGGAAGAGATTGAACGGTATTTCCAGGAAAACGAGACAGGTGATGTGTCCATAGCTACAGTGTGGGAATCTCATAAGGCATACATAAGAGGAATATTGATAGCGATTGGGGCAAGAAAGAAAAAAGAAAGAAGAGAGAAAATGAGCAGACTCTTAGAAGAAATAAGTATGCTAGAACAACAACATAAGAATAGAATAATAAAGGAAATAGAGTTGAAGTTAAAAAAAAAGAAAGAAGAATTGGAAGGTGTAATAGAAGAGGAGAGGAGAAAAGCATATAATAGGGTTTTGAGTGAGAGATATAGATGGGGAGAAAGACCGGGAAAATACTTTATGAGGGCCCTAAGGAAAAAGAAAAATAGAAATTATATAGAAAAAATAAAAGATGTTAAGGGGAACCTGAAACACTCAAATAGAGAAATCACCAAAGTTTTTATGGAATATTATAGAGATCTGTATAATATAAATCCCCTGCGGGAATCTGAAAACATAGAAAGTGAGAAGAATCAAAAGAGAAAGAAATATCTAGAGAAGGCTGGGTTACTAAAATTAAGCGAAGCCCAAATGAACTCCCTGGATGCAGATATCTCACAAGAGGAAATAAAATTAGCTCTGAAGGGTACAGTGTCTGGGAAAAGTCCAGGACCAGATGGTTATACTGTGAGATATTATAAAAAATATAGTGAAATCTTAGTACCAAAACTTAGAAAATATATGAATGCATTAGGTGGAGAGATGGAAATAAGAAAAGAATCGCTACAAGCTCAAATGGTGCTTATCCAAAAAGAGGGAAAAGATGCTACACAGTGTTCGAACTATAGACCTATTTCATTATTAAACACTGACACTAAGCTATATGCAAAGGTCTTGGCAAATAGATTGAAAGAGCTAATGCCGGAATGGATACATCAGGACCAGGTGGGCTTCGTTCCCGGGAGGGAGGGTAGAGATAATGGGTTACGATCATTGATGCTGATCCAAAAAAGTAAAAAGGGAAAAGAACCGGTGATTCTACTCTCTATAGACGCTGAAAAAGCGTTTGATAGAGTGAACTGGAGATTCATGATGGATACGTTGGAAGTCATGGGAATCGGGCCCACGATGAGAGAGTGGATAGGAAAGTTGTATAGATACCCCTCTGCAGTTGTTGTGGTGAACGGTGAGAGGTCAGAACCCATTGAGATGTCAAACGGTACAAGACAGGGATGTCCACTGTCCCCATTGTTGTATGTTGTATTACTAGAACCACTTCTGTCAACACTACGGCTAAATAGAGATATAAAGGGAATTCAGATAGGGGACACGGAACATAAAGTCGCCGCTTTTGCTGACGACTTGCTGTTCTATGTGAGAAACCCCAGGATGACACTGCCAAACCTAATGAAGCTATTGAAGGAATATGGAGAATTGTCAAATTTGAAGATTAATCCAACAAAAACGGAGATTCTAAATATAAATATTTCAAAAAATGAAAAAGAAAAAATACAAAAGGAATTTCCCTTTAAATGGAAAGATAGAGATATAAAATACTTAGGAGTAAATCTCACAGCTTCATATAAACACCTTTACAAATTAAACTATATTTCACTGATTAATGAGATTAGAGAGGAGCTAAAAATATTGCAAGAGGGAACTCCGACATTGATAGGTCGTATTAACCTAGTAAAAATGATAATAGTACCAAAAATCATGTATAGATATCAAATGATACCAATTAAACTCCCAGAGACCTTTTTTAAGTTAATTAAGAAACTGATAACAAAATACATATGGAGGAATAAAAAACCAAGATTGTCATATGAGTTGTTGAGTAGGAGGAAAGAAAGAGGTGGTTTAGGGCTTCCAGACTTTAAAAGATACTACAAAGCTGTAATATTGGCAAGAACTATAGATTGGACACAGAACTATAAAAAAAGTTGGGTGAGGATAGAGAATGAACTTAGTGGAACAGATTTGGGTAAGGCGATATGGATACCAACACAGTATAGGGGCTTAAATGATAATGTAAATACATACACATTGAATGTTTTAAAAATTTGGGATAATTTACACAAAAGTTTGAAATGGTCTTTTAATTCAACACTGATTTCACTAAAAAACACGGAGTTTTTCCCCCCTGGTAGAGAAGAAATAGGAGGTAGGTGGTTTAAAAAGGAAGAGGTTCAATTAAGAGATATTTTGGTGGGGGATAAAATAGGATCATTTGTGGAATTGAAAAAAAAAGAGGGTGAGATTTTCACTAAATTAGATAAGTGGCGGTATTTTCAATTGAGGAGTTTTGTTGGGTCTTTGTTGTTAAGAAGTGTGTCTACTGCATCTGCCTAAACTTCTCTGCCTTGATTGGATGATGACTGTCCCTTGCCTGGATGGGTGTGCTCTTGAATGAGGCCTGCCCTGAACTTTGCTTGGATAATAGACTCACTGCCTGCTCCTGTATATTACACCTACCTTAAACCACTTTGCACCTTGAAGACACCAGATATGGTAAATAAATTCTCTATCTGTAGTTGCTGGGGAGCATCCAAGTTCTTCAAATATCACCATGTCTTAAGTTCTGGGTTGGCATACACTTACCAGTAAGCATACTAGCCTTAAGGGAAATGTGGCTGCTATAGATGAATCTGTGCTGATGTCTTGTTATTTTCGTGCAACCAGAAAACCTTACATAAAAAGGGTGGCTGGGTCACTGACAATGGCAGACACTGTCAGTGACAGCAATCACCACAAACAGCCTAACGGGAAATAAACAGGGGATCCTAACACAGCCAGCATGCTGCCTACTCACATAACAATAAAGTGGGTCATCAGGGGCAAGTACACTGAAGTACCATGGTTCTGGTCCTGGGGATGGCTCTGCAATTGATACTGCAGATGTGATCTTTGGAGAGACACCTAGACCAATGTCCCATGGTTGGAACAGCAAAACAAACATTCTACTACAGGAACACAGAGAGAGCCTTCATTGTGAGATCACCAATGTTTCAAAACATGGGGAAAGCCTGTGCTAAATGAGAGACTGCCAATGTTTAATATCTGGCACAACAGCAGAGCTAAACGAAAATATCCAATCTTCTTAAAAACACTTGTGGAACCAAACCCTCCTATCCTTTACAACCAAGGAAGCTGCCATCTTTGCCTTTGTTTGACCTGCAGTTGCCATGGTGCTGCATGTGATCAGCTATGAAACTAGCCCTTTGTTGGCTTGACAGTTCAGTTGAGAGCTAACATAAGCACCCTAGTAACAGTTAATAATTTAACCACTTCCCACCAAACGGGCGCATAAATGCAGCCTCACGGTGGGTGGGCTCGAACGCTGAGCGTATGTGTGTCCCTCAGTAAAGACTTTGCTAGGCTTAGAGTGTGCTCCCTGCATGCTCCCAGCACAATAAGGAGGAGGTACTGGAAAGCTCTAAATGTATACTTGCGATCAGGGGCTTTCTGATCAGGTGACTGCCAATCTGAATTCCCATCTCCACCTCCCGGCATTTAGATCCTGCTAAAGTTCCAGGAGGCGGTGTCAGGTAGGGGTTAAGGCAGGGCTCAACAAATTCCAGGCGTCAGGTCGCCATGGCGACTAAAAATCACATCCTGGGCTTTCGTCAGTTCCCACCACGAGCTCGCACAGGGGACAGTTGCCAGGCAGAGGCAAGAGTGCACCACTGTAGAAGGAGATGGGTGGAGTCAGAGCGCGGCAGTTTTGACATCATCTTCCTGCGATGTTTCTCTCTCGGTGTGTGTGAAAAAGAGGAGGCAGCAGCAGGAGAGACACCGAAGGAGCGGCGGGGGGAAGAATAGATGCAAATTCCCCGCTGTACACCAGACATAGGGGCCTCCCCGAGACACAGAGAAAGTAATGAGGGGCTCAGGTGCTGATGGGACGCCACTACCGGGGAATAGAATAAGTGTGCTGGATGGGAAGGGGGGGGATTGGAGGCACAAATGTGCTAGATGGTGGTGGGGGGGGTTGGTTTGGAGGTATAGATGTGCTAGATGGTGGGGTATTGGAAGCATATGTGTGCTGGATGAGGGGGAAGGGGGGGGGGGGTAGTTGAGTCAAGTATGCTGGAAGGGTCAATTGGAGGCACAGATGTGCTGGATTCAGGAGGGGGGAGCTCAGAACAGTAATGGAGGGACTGAGGTCAGTAATGGGGGGCTCAGGACAGTATTGGGAAGGCTCAGAACAGTTAAGGGGGGAGCTCAGGACAGTAACGTTGGGACTGAAGTCAGTAATGGATTTGTGAAGAGGCGATAGCTGTGTGGGTGGGGGGATTTGTGAAAATTGGTGAGAGGGCAATTGGCATAATAATGAATTTCCTCCATAACAGGTTTTTACTGTCATTCTTTCCAGCTGTCACACTATAACCCTGACATAATGGCGTTACGTCAAGGTTATTGGCTGGCCGCTCTGCTGTAAGTTAGGGTTAGGGAGAGCAAATTACTTGCCTTGCCCTGGGCGCTGACAATCCATGCTACACTAAAAAAAACTAGCTCCTAACTTTTTAGCTGGCTCCTAGATTAAAAGCAAATTTGTCAAGCCGTGAAGTGTTTCTCAATCTTTTTTTCAGTCAAGGCACCCTTTAAAATTCTGCACAATTTCAAGGTGCCCCATTCTAAGATGTTAAAAAAAATATATATATATATTTACGTATTGCAACAACATCCACGCATGTAGAACACCCAATATTTGAGGTGATTTATTCTTCCAAAGAAAATACACCATTGCCCGACATCCTCCTTATCAAACAATGATGGAATGGTGTACAATGAAAACCTGTGGCTTTGTGTAACGAAAAGGCATGCTGGCTTGAATACAATTTTTTGTAAATGTTTAGGCATTTTGCCAAGGCACCCCTGAAGAAATCTCGGTACCCGGAATGAAAAAGGCCAATTTAAGGCAATGCCTTTAATTTAAAGTGGAGTTCCACCTGAAAAAAAAAAAAAAAAAGTCTGCAGCTAGAAAAATTGTAGCTGCTGACTCTTAAAATACAACCACTTACCTGTCCCTTGGTCCAGCGGTGGTAATTACACCGCTGGTTTCACCGGCCGTCTTCTCTCACTGGCGCCGGGATCTTCAGTGTGGTCACCCGGCTGTGATAGCTTGCGGCTTCACATCCGGGTGCCCACTGGGCATGCGCAAGAAGTGCTGCGCTTTGTGAATGGCCCCATAGTCTTCTGGAACCTGTCACATGTTGCATAAGACTACGGGGAGGGAGGGGAGGACAACTTCCGCTTCTGATCGCCTAGGCAATCGCGGCGGAAGTGGGAGCGAGTAACTGTCAAATTTGGGTACCTTACCTGCTTCCCCCAGTTCCCCAAAGGTGCCAATCCTTAATGGGGAGCAGGGGAACAAAGGCTTAAAGCGGAACTTCTCCTTTTGGGTGGAGCTCTGCTTTAACTGTTTTCAGAAAGTTACATTAGCGGTTTTAGTTACGTTTTAAGCAGGCTAGTAACGGTAGGGGTTATGGCCCCTAATTTTTCTGTAGGCGGCAGTATATAAAATGGATCTTCACCTCTCTTTTTTTTTTAACCCCTGCTTACCTTGTTGCTGGTTTTCCACAATTTAGATACCTAGTGGATCCAGCATTTTCTTGTCAAGATCCTCTTCTATGCAGCCGCTGCCCCGGTCCCATGCTGCCATGTATGTGCGTGATGTGATTGGGAGGCTACCAGCTCTTCTGTGTCTTTCCAATGATGCTCTGCTGGGCCTGCCCCTCTTCCTTCGTGAATTAAAGACTAGGCCTCCTGGGATATGTGACATGCATATCCTAGGAGGCACAGCCAGCACAGTACATGACATTCACCTAGGAGGTGGGACTGAACATTTTTCAGTAAAAAAAAGAAAAGGTGATAATATATCAGAGTAGTGGAAGGGTGGAGAGTGGGGACTTTTGATTATTTTGGGGGTGAAGATCTGCTTTAAATCAGTAATAAACCAATAATACAATGTATTATATTGCATCTTACCAATTCTTAGATGTGGTGGCTACATTGATTGGCTTTTTAAAAGGAAAAGTTCACCTTTGGAACATGTTCCATCTGTTTTTAGGGTGGAACTTGTAACATGTTGCCATAGCCGCACCCCCCCGACAGATAGTACGGGAAACTTCTCCCCATACTGAAAACAGCGCAGCTGTGTGGGGCTCCACCCATTCACAGTGTTCTGTGAATGAGTGCCTACTAGTCCCAACAGCCTTGGTGGCTGTCAGCTTGTAGCTTTCATTGAACTACCATGGTGCTGTGGAGCACCGTGGTAGTTCATGGATTCTTCCTGTCAGTACATCTGCTTGACTGTACATCCTGTATGGCAAGCAGATTTTCTGACAGGTCTGCAGGAGACCTGCATGGCACCAGCAATCTACTGATCAGTGGTGCAATGCACTCCAGGCTCCTGCAGACAGAAATAATAAATGCACATTGTTTTACCTGCAAAAATATGTACATTTATTATTTTTGTAAAAAAGGTGAACTTATCCTGTAAAGCTTTTTTCTCATTTATTTTCACCTTATGATCCTGTTTGTTAATTTTGAAATTCTCTTAAACACATTCTGCCCAGCCACTGTATAAATATGGCGGCAGGACGGCACAGCTGGGCAAAACCACGTTTTAAAACGTGTGTTTTGTAAACAGGTAGGGGGCGCGAGCGAGGCGCGCTGCCGCCCTACCTGTCCCGCCGATCACAGCCGCGGATGTCAGTTGCCAGGTCACAGCCGGTTGTTACCGGCTATGTCCCGGCGATCGGCGGCAATCGCTGACAGAGAGCACAGCTGCAGTAGCTGTGCTTTCTGTCAGTTCCTTGACAGCTCCAGGACAAGCTGATCGGGACAGAAGAGTTTCTCTCTCCTGATCAGCAGTGTCCCGTGCAGTACACACCCCCGCCCCCTAGTAAAACACTCCCCTCACACAGTTAACCCATTCCCTGAAAAATAAACTTAACCCCTTCCTCCCCAGTGCCATTAGTAGGTCAGTGTTTTTTTTTGCACTGATCACTGTATTGGTGTCACTGGGGATGTCAGTGACCCCAAGTCAGTACCCGCCAATGTCAGAATGTCCGCCGCAGTCCCGCCATAGGTCGCTGATCGCCGCCATAAGTCGCTGATCGCCGCCATTATTAGTATAAAAAAACCTAAAAATCCCAGTATCTTTCCCGCCATTTGTAAACGCTATAACTTTCATGTAAACCAATTAATTTACACGTATTGGGTTTTTTTTTTTTAGCAAAGACATGTCGCAGAATGCATTTTGGCAGAAATTTATGACTAAATTTGATTTTTTAATTTTTTTTTACTGGACATGTTTTATAGCAAAAAGTCCAAAATATTGGTTTTTTTCCTCAAAATTGTTAGCCTTTTTTTTATAGCGCAAAAAATAAAAACCGCACAGGCGATCAAATACCACTGAAAGAAAGCTCAATTTGTGGGAAAAAAAGGATGTAAATTTCATTTATGTACCGTATTGCATGATCGCGCAATTGTCCATTAAACTAGCGCAGCGCAGTATAGCAAAAAAAAAAATGGCGTAAATTCCATTATCTATACTATAGTTTGTAGACGCTATAACTTTCACACAAAGCAATCAATATACACTTACTGGGATTTTTTTTACCAAAAACATGTAGCAGAATACATTTTGGCCTAAATTTATAACCAACTTTGAGTTTACTATATATTTTTTATAGCTGAGAGTAAAAAATATTGTTTTTCTTCAAACTTTTTGGCCTTTTTTTTGTTTATAGCGTGAAAAATAAAAAGCGCACAGGTGATCAAATACCACCGAAAGAAAGCTCTATTTGTGTGAAAAAAAGGACGTAAATTTCGTTTGGGTACAGCATTGCATGACCGCGCAATTAGTTCAGCGCCGAGTAGCAAAAAGAGGCCTGGTCAGGAAGGGGGGTAAATCCTCAGGAGGTCAAGTGGTTAACAAAATTTCCACATTCTTCAGTCAGCCACTGAGCAGACAAGTTCAGTACTGGCGGAAGATGGCAATTGGCTGTAACGTTTGGACTCCTCGTGTCCCCATCACTTCCGTGTCTTCCTGCCCTCCGCCCACATGGTGGCGTCTCCTAGGTTTCGCGTCACCTCCAGTTGGAGTTGTGTCCGGAGTGCGACAAGCATTGGCAGCTGCCGGGTCCTGGAGGACAGGTACACGGATACCCGCCATGGATACCCACCGGGTACAGATGTGGGCGAGGGTGGACCCGTTTCTAATCGGAGTCTTGCAGTTTCCTCCGCCGGCTAAATTCAACCTGCATTACCTGAGGAAGATGGCAACGTACGTACGGACTCGGTCAGTGGATGGCTGCTTCCCGCGCCTCTGCTGGACTATGTGGCGGCACATCGCCTGCGGGAAGCTGCAGCTGCTGGAGGACGTGGCGTGGCTCTATTTCGAGGCGTTCCACAGCCTGTCCGAGCGCAGCGCGCCAAAGAGCCTGGAGTGGGCTGAGGCGGCGTCCAGCTGCAAGTCGGTGGAAGAATACGAGAGAGTCAGGAGTAAGGTGACTGCTAGTAGTGCGCAGTGCTCTACCCCATCCTTCTATGGAGGCCCAATGGGTCTGAATGTATGTCTTCCCCAGAGGCAGCAGGCTCTGCACTTGTGTACATAGGAGGGCAGAGAGCTGCTCCTCCTCATACACATTGGCTGGCCTGCACCCTCAGAAGAGAAGTATGACCAAAGCTGTTCTTGTGGGTCACAGGAGGGCAGAGAGCTGCTCCTCACACATTGGCTGGCCTGCACCCTCAGAAGAGAAGTATGACCAAAGCTGTTCTTGTGGGTCACAGGAGGGCAGAGAGCTGCTCCTCACACACATTGGCTGGCCTGCACCCTCAGAAGAGAAGTATGACTAAAGCTGTTCTTGTGGGTCACAGGAGGGTAGAGAGCTGCTCCTCACACATTGGCTGGCCTGCACCCTCAGAAGAGAAGTATGACCAAAGCTGTTCTTGTGGGTCACAGGAGTATGTTGGCTTTTAGCCGCCATTCACACTGTGGCACGGGCATACGCAACAATGGCGATCATTCTTCTGTATGGTGTGTGTACGCATCAATGTAGCATGTCTTTCTGAAAGTGTGCAGGTGTGTTTTTCTTTGCTCCATAGACTTCAGTAGGAACTCATGTACCCACATTTTTCATGCATTTTTGTCAGTTTTGTGTATAAAATACAGTCTCCTTCAACAGAATAACAAAGCACTTGTAGACCGCAGTACGTAGATATATACGTCAGCACTGGTATACCTGGATGATGTCTGCAGCTCCAGGGATCATCCCAGTATTGGTTTTTCAGCAGCCAGTTCTGCTTTTTTAACCACTTGCCCTCCTGAGGATTTACCGCCCTTCCTGGCCAGGGCGTTTTTTGCGTTACTTTGACAATTGTACAGTCATGCAACGCTGCACCCAAATGAAATTTAGGCCCTTTTTTCCCCACGAATAGAGCTTTCTTTCAGTGGTATTTGATCGCCTGTGCTTTTTTTTTTTTTTTTTTTGTGCTATAAAAAAAACCCCCAACAATTTTGAGAAAAATAACTATATTTTTGACATTATGCTATCAAACATGTCCAGTAAAAAAATGTAACCGCCTCCCACCAGCCATATAGTCCAATGACGGATGCAAGGTGGTTCTCTCGTTCTGGGAGGACGTCATATGACGTCCTCCCATTCTTACCGCGCATGCACGGCTCCGGGAGTGCGTGGTGATTGGCGGTGCGCTGTGTCCCTTGGACACAGTGGATCACCGACCCACGGAAAGAGCTGAAGATGTCGGCTCGGTCGTGTGGTCAGCTGTGTCCGATCACAGCTGATCGCATGTAAACAGGGAAATGTCGGTTATCAGCATTTCTCTCCTCACGAGCTGTCACTGTGACAGCTTGTGAGGAGAGCCGGTAATCGGCATTCCTCGGAGGGGACATGTTCCCTGATGATCAGTGTAGCCCCAGCAGTGCCAGCTCTCAGTGCTCATCCATGCCACCTGCCAGTGCCACATGAATGCCACTTATCAGTGCCCATCTGAGCTGCCTTTCAGTGCCACCTATTAATGTCAGTGATGCCTGTCACTGCCCATCACTGCAGCCTATCAGTGCCCATCACTGCAGCCTCATTAGCGCACATCAGTGAAGGAGAAAAATCACTTATTTACAAAATTTTATAACAAAAACCTAAGAAAACTTTATTTCAAAATTTTCAGTGGTTTTTGGTTTGCTTAAGAAAAAATAAAAAACCAGGAGGTGATTAAATACCACCAAAAGAAAGCTGTATCTGTCACAAAAAAATTATAAAAATTTCATATGGGTAGTGTTGCATGACCGCGCAATTGTCATTCAAAGTGTGACAGCGCTGAAAGCTGGAAATTGGCCTGGGCAGGAAGGGGATATAAGTGCCCTGTAGGCTAGTGGTTAAAAAAAAATCAAATTTCTTCATAAATTTAGGACAAAACGTATTCTGCTACGTGTCTTTGCTAAAAATAAAATCATTATATATGTAAATTAATTGGTTAACGTGAACGTTTTAGCATTTACAAATGGCAGTATATTTACTGGGATTTGTTTTGTTCTTACAGGTAATGGCGGCGATCAGCAACTTATAGTGGGACTGCGGCGGACATTCTGACAGTGGGGGGAACTCACTTGGTGTCACTGACATCCCCAGTGACACCAATACAGTGATCAGTGCTAGAAAACAAAAAGCACTAACACTGTACTAATGGTACTGGGCACGAAGGGGTTAACATGATGGGCGATCAAAGGGTTCACTGTGTGCTGGGAGTGTTTTACTAGGGGGGCGGTGTCAGTGTGCTTGACTGTAAGCACACTTGTTTGGATGGTTGTGCTGTGCACAGCCATCCAGAGTAGTGTGCTTGAGCTGACAGGGAGAACGGTTAGTAAACAAAACAGTTCTCATCCCTGTCGGAAATCACCAGCCGCGGGTGAGTAATCACCGGCCGTGACCCGGTGATTGGCGGCTGCGAAATTTCTCCTACCCGGAAATGCAAAATCACGCATATATACGTGATTTTGAAAAAATGCTGCGCTACTTGAAACAATGGTATAAACCATTATATAACCAAAAAACAAAGTGAAGAAATAAATATATATTAGAAGAAAAAATATTAATATTGAAATAAAATTATAAATATATGACTATATATATATATATATATATATATATATATATATATATATATATATATATATATAAAAACGTGTGTGTAAGTGTGTGTGTGTAAAATAAACTGTGGTTTTTTATATACAGTGAGAAACAGAAGTATTTGAACACCCTGCGATTTTGCAAATTCTCCCACTTAAACATCATGGAGGAGTCTGAAATTCACATTGTAGGTGCATTCCCACTCTGAGAGACAGAATTTAAAAACAAAATTCAGGAAATCACATTGTATGATTTTTAAAGAATTTATTTGTCTTGCACTGCTGAACATAAGTATTTGAACACCTGAGAAAATCAGTGTTAATATTTGCTACAGAAGCCTTTGTTTGCAATTACAGAGGTCAAACGTTTCCTGTAGTTCTTGACCAGGTTTGCACACACTGCAACGGGGATTTTGGCCCACTCCTTTACACCGATCTCCTCTAGATCTGTCAGGTTTCGGGGCTGTCGCTGAGCAACATGCAATTTCAGCTCCCTCCAAAGATGTTCTATTGGATTTAGGTCTGGAGACTGGCTAGGCCACTCCAGAACCTTGATATGCTTCTTACGGAGCCACTCCTTGGTTATCCTGGCTGTGTGCTTCGGGTCGTTGTCATGTTGGAAGACCCAGCCACGACCCATCTTCAATGCTCTGACTGAGGGAAGGAGGTTGTTGCTCAAAATCTCACAATAAATGGCCCCATTCATCCTCTCCTTAATACAGTGCAGTTGTCCTGTCCCCTTTGCAGAAAAGCACCCCTAAAGCATGATGTTACCACCCCCATGCTTCACAGTAGGGATGGTGTTCTTGGGATGCAACTCATCCTTTTTCCTCCAAACACGACGAGTGAAGTTTAGACCAAAAAGTTCTACTTTGTTCTCATCTGACCACATGACTTTCTCCCATGCCTCCTCTGGATCATCCAGATGGTCATTGGCAAACCTCAGACAGGCCTGGACATGTGATGAGCAGGGGAACCTTCCGTGCAATGCATGATTTGAAACCATGACGGCGTAGTGTTCTACCAACAGTGACCTTTGAAACTGTGGTCCCAGCTCTCTTCATGTCATTGACCAGCTTCTCCCTTGTAGTTCTGGGCTGATTCCTCACCTTTCTTATCAGTGATACCCCACGAGGTGAGATCTTGCATGGAGCCCCAGTCCGAGGGAGACTGACAGTCGTCTTTAGCCCCTTCCATTTTATAACCATTGCTCCAACAGTTGATCTATTTTCACCAAGCTGCTTGGCAATTGCCCCGTAGCCCTTTCCAGCCTTGTGGAGGTCCACAATTTTGTCTCTGGTGTCTTTTGACAGCTCTTTGGTCTTGCCCATGGTAGTAGTTGGCGTCTGACTGACTGCGGGGTGGACAGGTGTCTTTAAAGAGCTCAGACAGGTGCTACTAAGTTAGATTAATGAGTGGAGTAGAGGTGGACTTTTTAAAGGCACAGTAACAGGTCTTTGAGAGCCAGAATTCTTGCTGTTTCTTAGGTGTTCAAATACTTCTGTTCAGCAGTGCAAGACAAATAAATTCTTTAAAAATCATACAATGTGATTTCCTGAATTTTTTTTTAAATTCTGTCTCTGAGTAGGAATGCACCTACAATATGAATTTCAGACCCTTCCATGATTTCTAAGTGGGAGAACTTGCAAAATCACAGGGTGTTCAAATACTTCTGTTCCTCACTGTATATAAGTATGAATCAAAGTCATTCAAAAAATGAAGTTCAATCAATACAGAGTTCATTCAGTGAACCCTCCTTTAGATAATGAAAAATATGTGCATCTGTAATCAATTTCCGCGCAAAGACATCCTCCACCATATATCTGCTCACCTAACGCAATGTGACCTCACATTATACAATGTTATGGTCTAAGATCAGCTTGCTGAATGAAGACTCCAAAGTAAGCTCCCTCCTCATAAGCGTCTTCGTATCGGCCGCATTCCTCATTAAAAAGAACTTGACATAGTGCTTTATCCTTTTTAAACATTTATTCATCAATTAAAACATGAAATACACTCACGTTCCGGAGGTGTATTTTGCACCAGGTATGATGAAATTCCAGTGATGTACTGATTAAACACAAGATGGCAGTATCATCTCAGTAGCAGAGTCCTGTACAAGCTCAAAACAGACACCATCCGTTATATAATGCAAGGCAAAGCACGGGCCCACTTAATGAATGCTGTTGCCTGCTGTAATGTCATTTCAAGAGCCATTTGTAGAGTACTACAAGACGCTATCCCAATGAATGGCAACGTTGTGATGTCATCCGCACTAGCTGACGCGTTTCGTCACTAATCATGTGACTTTATCAAGGGGATACAATTGAACCGTCGGACAATCAATTTATGTAGTAAACCGGTGCCATTTTGTTGTGGACTGCCCTAGCACATGGTGGAAAAGCCAGTCGGCGCCATTTTATTAAAAATAATTTTATGCTAATGTTCTTTTTCGTTTTATTATTGTTAGTGGGTGGCTTTCCAGCTTGCTTAATGAGCATCACGTATGAATTGTACTGAGGACTGTGGATGGTGAATGGGTGTGCAGATGACGTCACGACATTGCCATTCATTGGGATAGCGGCTTGTAGTACTCTACAAACGGCTCTTGAAACGACTTTACAGCAGGCAATAGCATTCATTAAGTGGGCCCGTGCTTTGCCTTGCATTATATTATATGGATGGTGTCTGTTTTGAGCTTGTACAGGACTCTGCTACTGAGATGATACTGCCATCTTGTGTTTAATCAGTACATCACTGGATCTTCATCATACCTGGTGCAAATACACCTCCGGAACGTGAGTGTATTTCATATGTTTTAATTGATGAATAAAAGTTTAAAAGGATAAAGTACTATGTCGAGTTCTTTTTAATGAGAAATATGGCTGATACAAAGACGCTTATCAGGAGAAAACTTACTTTGGAGTCTTCATTCAGCAAGCTGATCTTCTGAGTCCATATGGGACCAAACGTGCAGTTAGACCATAAGATTGTTATAATGTGAGGTCACACTGCATCAGGTGAGCAGATATATGGTGGAGGATGTCTTTGCATAGGGATTGATGACAGATGCACATATTTTTTGTTATCCAAAGGAGGGTTCACTGAATGAGCACTTTACTGATTGAACTTGATTTTTTGAATGACTTTGATTCATACTTAAAATATATAAATATTTATCATTTTATTTCAATATTATTTTTTTCTACAATTTTTGTTTTCTTCTAATATATATTTTTCTTCTTTGTTTTTTGGCTATATGATGGTTTGTACCATTGTTTCATGTAGCGCAGCATTTTTTCATTGTTTGATTGTATAATTTGCCCCACTGAGACATGGGTTGTGTGCACTAGCGGCTACAGCATTTAATTGTAATGTTTTGTTTTTATTTCACCATAGTTAGCACTTGAGTTATTCAATTTAGTTTATACGTGATTTTGCGCACCCCTGCCGCCCAGTAGCAGTATTTCTGCTATAGGGCGGACATGAAGCGGTTAATGAGCCACTGCATTGCTTTTACCGGCAGCTGAGGGGGGGTCGTCCAGTACTCCCTTCCGCCACTCTCCAGTGCCTCTCTGGGCTCTCCCATCCCACCAGGGAGCCCAGGACTGAAGCTGGCAGTTACGACAACTTACCATAGAGTTGATCGGGAACTGACACATCCCCAATCATCTCTATGGTATGGGAAGCCAGAAGCAATGAGCATTTTGTTATGTCAACAAAGCCATTTTTGGTTTGGGAAAGCATCTGATCACATCAGTCTCGGGTTGATCAGATGCTTTGTAGGATAGAGGAGACATCTGGGGTCTAATAAACCCCAGATGTCTCAGTAAAGACTACCTGTCACTGCTTATTGCTGTCACAAGGTATGTTTACTTTTCTTGAGATAGCAATAAATGTAATAAAAAAGTTTAGGGTCAATGTACAAATAAAAAAAAAATGTTAAAGCACAAAAATGTTAAAGCACCCCGTCCCACTGTCCTTGCATGCATCAGTCCTCGCGTGTATTTAAACGGCGATTGCATCACACGTGCACTGTTGCTGCGAACGACAGAGCAAGAGCAATAATTCTAGCACCAGACCTCTTGTAACATGCAACTGCATTTACTGGTGATCTGCTGTGTCATTGGAAACAGCTGATTGTGGTAAAAGGCCGCTGTGATTGGCCTTTTACCACTTCACGTGATCGGCTGTGTCCGTAGGACACAACGATCATGGAGATCGCCAGGGGCACTCGAGAGGGTGCGTTATATGAGGACATTATATAATGCCTTCCCAGAACTGGACAACCGCGCTGTAGCCATCATTCAGCTATAGTGCGGTTGACAAGTGGTTAAGGTGGTTCAACATGAAAACGCATTAAAATTACACTCATCATACAAGCAGCACTAGTGTAAACCTAGGCTTAAAGCGGAACTTTACCCATAACAACTTGATTTAAAAGTGTTCTTTTGCAAGGAACATACATTCTGCATTAATAATTATGCTACAAAAATTAGTGTGTGCTGTAAATTGCCTCCAGCACTGTTCCTGTTTTCACTTTCTAGAGGCTGTCATTTTGCCAAAGCCCAGAGACCCCGAACAGCAGGAAATACTTAGGCCAGTGTTTCTCAACCTTCTTCAGTCAAAGCACCCTTTTAAACGTCCACACAGTCTTGAGGCACCGCATTCTAAAATGTAAAAAACTAAAATATAGTGCACCAACGTTCAGACATGTAGGACACCGAACATTGGAAATGATTAATTTTTACAAAGCAAATACACATTTGTACCCTGGTACTGACTAGTATTCCAGCATCAGCTAAAGTGACCTCATTGCTGATGGAGAGGGGCAAACAAGGATGCAGGCACCTGATATCCTCTTTCTCAACAAATTACATCATCGGTTGCTAGGATGCTAGCAATTCTGCAATCTCAAATCGCCCAGGTGTGAAGGGAGGCCATCCTGGTTCACTGGATTTGTTTGAAACTCACAGATTCGCATGACAGGCTAGATATTGTGTTCCTATTGAGGTGGTTCACACGGATGCGTTCCACACGCATTGTGTTTTGAGTGCCATTATGAAAATGGTCATGTGTGAGTTTATTACTAAGGAGTCTGGAACTCACCGTTACAGAGTGGCATGTGGAGAGAAGTGTTCTCATAGGATTGCTATTGAAAAGAGTTTTCCCACTGAAGTCTGTGGGAGGCAGTATGTGAACCCAGTCACCAGGATGCAATTTCTAGTCACCATGGAGACATGATGCCTGGCATTTGTCGAGCCCTGATCTATAGTCCCATGCGTTGTCATGCTCACTCTTTTCTCCTGCAGCTACACTGGCTATCATGTGAATGGACCAGAGTGGTCTGAAAATAAGTTAAGTATATACATCTTTCTTACACAGGTTAGCATAGGTTCTGTGGAAGGGGGGAGGCACAGGGGCAGTTTTAAGGCTAGTTAGTAGGGATACACTTAAATTTTGGTGGCCAAAACATTTCGACTGGAAATACCCTTATCGGCCTTTGGCCCATATAAAAAATAGGCACTGATACAGGTGCCAAAAATAGCCCCGCCGCCGCTCAGTGGTTCTCAGCCTTACCTAAGAACCCATCCAACAATTCCGGCACTGTGCATAGAAATCAGTGAAGGAAAGATGACTTCCACTCATCTCTATGCCCTTGAGGACCGGAGCGACATCGTTACATCACTTCCGGTTCCAGAAACGAGGCCTTTATTTTTAAAAGTACTAGATCAATGCTTTTTTTTTTTTTTGATCTAATGCTTTACATTGTAAAGGAGAGATATGGGGTCTTATCTCCCCATAAAGAGGACCTGTCGCTGCTTATTTCTATCACAAGGAATGTTTGCATTCCTTGTGATACGAATAAAAGTGATAAAAAAAATAAAATTTAAAGATACAGTGTAAAAAAAATAAAATAAAAGTTTAAAGCGTCCCCATGCTCGCACTCAGTGGTGAATGCTTATATAGGCCATGCCCACAAATGTATCAGGGTATGGAGGCACAAAAGCATAGTCTTTCCCGTCCATGAAGTGCTGGTAGAAACCATAAAAAGGGATTGGAAGGATCCGGAGAGAGAGCCTTTCTTTGCCAAATTTGTCAAGCGCAGGTTCCCGTTTGATGAAGACTAGTCCGCAGTGTGGAATTACAGCCCCAAGCTGGACGCAGCTTTTTCCCAGGTAGCCAGGAAGATGTACCTTGCCTTTGAGGACATGGGGGTCTTGTCTGACACCATGGATAGAAGGGCGGATCCCTGGGACTCCACACTATCCAACTTAAATCCCGCCATGACCACTACAGTGGTAGCTCGGAACATGGAATATTGGCTCACACAGCTACAGGCCCATATCGTGGTGGGATCCCCGAAGGACAAAATATTAGCCTTCTTCCAGACTTTAATGCAGGGGGTGGGCTTTATTGCGGACGCCTCAGGTATCCAGGCCGTGTTCCTAAGAGAATCAATGTCTGTATTGGGCCTGCTAACCTCGTTCATCTCAGCCCCTCCAGCTGTTCATTTTGGATGTCTGGGATCACCGGCAGGTGTCTTTAGACTCCTAGATACAGGTACCCCCCCGGTGAAGGGGACCCTCTGGTGGTGGAGGAGGTAAGCCAATCTGACCCATGGGCTGCTATGGGCCTTACCCATCTCCAGGAAAATTGCAACGGACGCGAGCGTCGGGTTGGGGAGCGCACATAGGGGGGTCTATTGCGCAGTGTTCTTGGCTACCAGAAGAGAGGAACAGATCCTCAAACTAGAAAGAACTCAAGGCGGTAATGCGGGCCCTTGTGGCCTTCTGGGAGCAGCTACGGGGCCATCTTGTGCGGATCCTCTCGGTCAGCTCTGTCGTGGCGTATGTCAACAGGCAAGGAGGGACTCGAAGCAGGACTCTGTGGTCCCTGGCCTGGGAGCTGCTCACCAGGGCGGAGACAAATGTAGCCTCCTTATCCGCCGTCCACCTGAAAGGGGAATCTGAACCAGGTGGCAGACTTTCTCAGCAGGAGGCCGCTGAGGGAATCAGAATGGGTGCTCAATGAGGACATATACCAGGCCATCATAAGGGAGTGGGGGTCTCCATCCATAGACCTTTTTGCGTCGGGCCAAAATACCAAAGGTTCCATTTTCTTCTCTCTAAACCGATGGGACGGGGCGTTAGCAGTGGATGCACTAGCGCAGCGGTGGGACTTACCCTGTGTTATGCCTCCCCCCCCAGTCTCCTTATTGTCAGCAGTTCTAAGGAAATTCAGATCTGAGCGAACTTCCCTAATCCTGATAGCCCCACACTGGCCCCAACGAGCTTGGTTTTCGGCCCTGGCCATCTACCCCCTTAGATATTGCCGTGCCGGGAGGACTCACTGTCTCGGGGCCCGGTTCTATGTCCCCAGGTATACAGATGGAACCTAGCGGCCTGGTTTCTGAAGAACAGCTCCTGAGAAGCAAAGGGTTTTCAGCTAGGGTAGTATCCACTTTCCTAGATAGTAAGAAAAAGGAGACCCGTTCTATCTACCTTAAGGTCTGAAAGCTTTTTAACAGATGGTGTGCCCAGACTTCCCTGGAAACATAGCGGAGTTTCAGTCCTAGAATTTTTGCAGGCGGGAGCCTACAAGGGGCTATCGGTGAGTACGCTGAAGGGCCAAGTGTCAGCTCTTAGCGGTTTCCTGGAGTCCCCCTTAGCCAGGGAGGATCTGGTGGCTAAGTTCTTTAAGTCCTTGACCAGACAGAGACCTGTAAGAGAAAGGCCCTTTCCAAAGTGGAACCTGACGACGTTACTTAAGATGCTGACAGGCCCCCCGTTTGAGCCTCTGGATTCAAGTTCCCTCAAGATCTTAACCCTCAAGACAGTATTCCTGGTAGCATTACTACAGCGAGGAGAGTGAGTTGGAAGCCCTGTCAATTAGAGCCCCCTTCCTCCAGATTTTTGCAGATAGGGTGACGTTTAGGACAGACCCGGCCTTCTTACTCAAGATAGCCTCGAGATTTCATCGAGGCCAAGAAATTACTTTACCTTCGTTTTGTCCTATCTCCTTGTGTGACCAGGAAAGGAAATTTCACACGTTGGATGTTAGATGTGTTCTTCTTTATTTAGATAGGACTAAAGGGATTAGGAAGTTGGATTCCCTTTTTGTATCATTTTCAGGAGCAAGCTAGGGTTGTAAAGCCTCTAGGCCAGGGGTGGCCAACCTGCGGCTCTCCAGCTGCTGCAGGACTACAAGTTCCATCATGCCTCTGCAAGTCAGTAACTTCCCATCTTTGCAATGCCTCATGGGAAATGTAGTTCCACAACAGCTGGAGAGCCACAGGTTAGCCACCCCTGCTCTAGGCAAACTTTAGCTAGGTGGCTGAGACTGGCAATTAGACAGGCGTATTTGACTGAGTGTCTGGGAAGTCCCGGAGGGCATCATGGCGCACTCCACCTGGGCCATGGCGACCACGTACGCTGAGCTGGCTGGTACAACCCCAGGACAGATCTGTAGGGCTGCTACCTGGTCCAATTACAGTACCTTCGTTAAGCATTACAGACTTGATCTGGTCTCGGTAGAAGAGCAGGCCTTCGGATGCAAAGTTCTACAAGCGATGGTCCCGCCCTAGGGGTGAGTGCTTGTATATCCTCTCGAGGTGCTGTCCTGAAAGATGGGGAGGGGAAAAATGCAAAATTACACTTATGGTAACACCTTTTCCAGGAGTCTTTCAGGATAGCGCCAGTTAACCACCCTTTGTAGCATTTGGTTACACAGTATGGTTCTTTTTTTTTTTGTGTCTTGTATTGTGTCTCCCCTGGTGACCGGAGGTGCCAAGTCATGAACTGAGGTCAGAGTGGGGAGGCCGTACTTTTATTCTGGGTGGAGGTGTTTCCTCAGGTGGGGAGGAGCTGAGGTCTCTTGAGGTGCTGTCCTGCAAGACGCCTAGAAAAGGCGTTACCGTAGGTGTAACTTTGCTTTTTTTTTTTTTTTTTGCTGTGAATGGATACTGCTATCTGCTAGGTACCGCAGAGCTTACTGTATATTGCACCTGTGTTTTATGACCCAAAAAGTGTGCCTGTGTTAGAATGAGAATGCTGAAGGAATGTCTAAGCAGGCAGTGTACAGGAGAGGAGAGTGCAGGGTATGCTAGGGAGCAATATATGCAGGAGAGGAGCGTAGATGATTTTGCAAAGGGCATTATGTCTAGTAGAGCTTTCTGCAGGTAAAATCTTCCTGTAAATGGCTGACTATTTTGTTCTGAGAACAGGACAGGAAGACCTTGTACTGCTGCTGGAACACAGTGCTGCATACAGTTTATACAGCTCTCACAGCCACTGTATGTGTTCTTAAAGGATATAGATCGTTTGGACCATCTTGGTCCAAACTATATTTAACCACGTGAGCTCCAGAAGGTTTTACATTAGGTATAGAAAAGAATTCCCCCCCCCCCCTTTAAAATCACATTTTGTTGCCTCACAGCCTGAAATGAAGACACAGTTTCTGTTTTGCACAGAGCAGCCCTGATTCGCCTCACTGGTGTTTGGCATTCCTGATTGCACTAGTTACAAACACCAGGCTGTTCCAGAGGTCGCAGCAGTTTGACCTCAACTTTCACTCAGAAGCCATGTAAAAAGTAAAAAAAAAAGCACATGATTTTACAGGTAAATTAAAAAAAAAAAAAGCATTTGTGTTGGGGCTGTTTTTTTTTTTTTTTTTGCCTGAAGCCTGCAAAGCATTGTACCCACGATCAGTGGATCGCAGGCGCAATGTCAGGCTCCTGCAGACATTGCTGACAGTTGTCTGCCGTACCTCAGTATGGGCAGACAGTTACTGGGCGCTAGTGAGTGCTACAAGCCCTCTGCCGTGGTGGCAGACAGGGCTTGTAATTCATTCATTCACAGATTACTGTTTTTAACCACTTGACAACTGGGCGATAGCCGAATGATCTCCGTGATCGCTGTGTCCTATGGACACAACTGATCACATGATGTGGTAAAAGGCCAATCACAGAGGCCTTATGCCACGTGATCAGCTGTGTCTAATGACACAGCAGATCACCGGGTAAATGCAGTTGCCGGTTATAGGCTGCACTTTCCCCACGCTGTCATAGCATGAGGAAAGTACTGCCGATAACTGGCAATTGTCAGAAAACAGATCGGCACTGGTCATCAGGGCACTGATGATCTGTGCCCAGCAGTGCCACTGTCAGTGCTGCCTATCTGCGCCACCTCATCAGTGCCGTCTATCAGTGCAGCCTTATCAATGCACATCAGTGAAGGAGAAACATTACCTGTTTGCAAAATTTTATAATAGAAACAAAGAAAAACTTTTTTTTTTTTTAATTTTTGCTTTTTTTTTTGTTTATAGCACAATAAATAAAACACCCAGTGGCAAATAAATGCTACCAAAAGTAAGCTCTATTTGTGTGAAAAAAATTATACAAATGTCATAAGGGGCACACTGTTGCATGACCGCGCAATTGTCACTCAAAGTGCAACAGTGCTGAAAGCAAAAAATTGGCCTGGGCAGTAAGGGGTTTAAGTGCCCAGTAGGCAAGTGGTTAAACAGTGACGGGTTCAGGGAAAAGCACTCCTTCCTGCTGTGAGGGAGGGGATGTGCTGTATAGTAACGTTACACCCTAATACATGGGTGTAACATGATAGTAAAGTGAACTTAACCTTTAAGCCTCTTTCACATGGCTGTTTAGCTGCATACACTGGATTCTTGCAGCTGGGATGACAGGTGCATGCGAATAGCTGCGGCCGCTCAGCCTGTACAAAGTATTGACAGGCTGACATCAGTCAACGCTATTTGCATGTAGCCAGTAACCTGCGGTCAGGGATGGGAGACTGAGCCTGCATGCAGTCCGATGTCTTCCCATGATGTTTGTTGTACTTATGCTCTTTGGTGCTATCTATCCTGTACCACAGTGTTACACTCCCAAATAACTATGTAGGTTGTGTGGTGGTGTCTGTTGCTGCAGAAGTTTAAGACGTTCTTGCATGTCTTGTGTTTACAATGCTTCATGTGTTGCAACCCAATATTGCTATAGTACTTGGTCTTTTACATCTTGTTTATTGTACTTGTGCACTGCTGGTGGTGTCTACTCTGTACCACAGTCGTAACCTCCTACATCATGTAAATAAAACCATTTACTACAGAGGTATTTTTAACTGCTTCCCGACCACCCTATAGCAGATATACTGCTACAGGGTGGCACGGGTGCACAAAATCACATATTTATACTTTATTTCGCATTTACGGGTAGGGGTGTGCACATGCCCTACCCACGCCGCCATTCAAGCTGCGGCTGTCAATCACCGGGTTCCGGTCGGTGATTACTTGCCAGTGCCCGGTGATTGGTGAGCATCTCCGACAGAGAGGAGAACTATTTGTAAACAAAACAGTTCTCCTCCCTGTCAACTCCTGCACACTGCTTTGGATGGCTGTGCACAGGGCAGCCATGCAAAGCAGTATGCTTACAGTGAAGGACACAGCCCAATGTAAATCGCCCCTCATGTTAATTCCTTCCTGCCCAGTGCCATTAGTACAGTGTCAGTGCTTTTTTATTTTATTTATTTATTTTTTAGCACTGATCACTGTATTGGTGTCACTGGGGATGTCAGTGACACTAAGTGTCAGAATGCCCGCTATAAGTCGCTGATCGCTGCCATTACTATTAAAAAATAAAAAATCCCAGTATCTATACCGCCATTTGTGAACGCTATAACTTTCAAGTAAACCCATTAATTTACACTTATTGGGATTTTTTTTTTAAGGACATGTAGCAGAATACATTTTGTCCTAAATTTATGCCAAAAATGAGATTTTTAACATTTTTTTACTGGACATGTTTAATAACAAAGTCAAAAATATTGTTTTTTTCTTTCTCAAAATTGTCGGTTCTTTTTTTTAAATTTTTTTATTTTTTTTTATAGCGCAAAAAATAAAACACGCACAGGCGATCAAATACCACCAAAAGAAAGCTCAAATCGTGGGAAAAAAAGGACATAAATTTAATTTGGACACAGTGCTGTAACGCAAAAAATAGCCTGGTCAAGAGGGCAAGTGGTTAAGTGGTTGTCTTGTGTTTACAATGCATCACGTTTTGTAGGCAGTTAAGGCAACACTAAACTGAGCCTCTTCCAAATTCCTTTTTACAGGTTTAAATGACAGGGCCATGAAGTAGTGGATACAGTATGTAGTGTCTTTGCCTATACACTGATTTTGCTGGGAATACAAGAGGCAGGTTTATTGCCCTTACTTGTTTGTAATAGTTGTATATCTTTGCATTGTCTGTGCATGTATATCTGTGGTGCTTATAGCTAGCCATATCGAAGTATTTTAATTTCCCAAAATGTTAGGGCTCATGCCCACGGGCCACCTAATTCCATGCAACATAGGATTCAGGTGCATTTTCCTAGTATTTTCCTTTTTATCAAATTTATAAGTAGTCTTCTTGTGTAACTTTTTTTTTTTATTATACCACAAGTTTAACAGCTCTTACTATGAAGCTCTTCCATGTCTGGCAACCATTTTATAGTATTCTCCCCAATCAAGATTTTCTATATTTCTTTTACGTTCAATGTACATGTTTTGCTTTAAATGCAGTACCAATATCTAGCCTTCCTATACTGCTGTCTTCTTAACTATTTAACCTTCTGTATTTTGAACAGACTAATATTAGAGGGGAAACAAAAACTCTGTTTTATTTCCTGCACTCTCCTTTTACAATAAGGCTACGTGTACACAGACATTTACATGTTGAAAAGTCTGATAGCACAAATTCTACAATGCTGCATCCGCATTCACCACACATATAGCACAGAAGTGACACGTTTGTGTGTACACTATGCATACGGGTAAATGCCAATGCATAGGCGATCTGTGTTTACACAAGTACGGCCATGCTCAGCTATTCACTTGTATTGAAGGCTCCCCAGATATAGGACAACGCCAGGGATTATACACTAGAAGACTTTCAACATGTAAACGTCTGTGTATATGAGGCCTTGGTATATGAAATTATAAGTGGATTAAAATTGGAAAATTCAGGCATATGATCTTTCGTATGATCTTTGTTTAATAAACATCCTCATGGTTTTTTTTTTCCCCACAGCTGTCAGTGGACACCTTGAAGTTTCTTCTGTTTCTCTATATTCAGCAAATAAATAAGGTTTCCTTACGAACTTCTCTGATTGGTGATGAGTGGCCAAGCCCTAGAGCTAGATCTCCTAATCCTGATTTAGCTGGACAGTCTAACTTTCATAATAAGGTAAGTTCTTAAGTATAGGTATTTTAACATCTATTCATGTTCACACCTGCAGATTTCTAAAAGTACACCTGTCATGAAAAATCAGCTTGATAGCTAGGCATCTAGCATTTTCAGACAGAGAGATCAGCTGTGGCAGCCACTCCTTCACTAATATCACAGTGTAGAATTTTTTTTTTTTCAATGTGGACTTTAATGTTTTACAAACTGTAATGGACATCCTGCCTTTGACTCAAACTGGTATGTAATATACATGGTAGCTCTTCAGTCTTTTGTGCCTAAAGCCCAAGTTTAGTAAAAAAAAAAACAAAAACAAAATCCGCACAAGGGACATTACAATGCGATGTGTCCCTTGTGCTCCTGGCTGAAGATCTAGTTGAAATCTTTTATCCTCTGAAAGACTATGGCGGTGGGGGTTAATAGAACCAAAGGGCCTGTCATATGTACTCATCATAACAGACTATGCCTGCCCTATCTGACCACCTTTTCTAATACTATAGCATTCTATACCATATTCTGTGCATGAACAACAATATATGAATATGAGGCAAGCCTTTCATTCATCTGGCTGTCCTCCATTCAAAGCTCATTGTTTTTTTTCATGGAAGCTACAGTACAGCATCTATGAATGGAGGAGGGGAGCAGAAAGGGTAATCATGGTCAGCACTCCTGATGAGTCCCTCGAATTTACTCTCCCCTGCCACACTGGAAGATTGTTGTAGGGGGGGCATCGGAAGACAGATGATATCAACTAAGTTTGCATCCAGCAGCACAAAGGACCCATTGCATTAACTATAAGTAATGTACCTTGTGCTGAAGTTATTAAAACCTTTTTTTTAACTGTAGGTACTACCATACATATTTTTTTTTTTTTTTTTTGTTCTCTTTAAAATTTCTACCTTAAGGAATAAGTTTACCTACAAAATTGGAAAATTTCCTATCAAATATATACTGTAACGTTCTGACAGACTCCATGACAGCATACTTTTTGAGAACTAATTAGCACAAAAATAAGGGTGGGATGACGAAAAAAGTAGGGGTTCAATCATAGCACTTAGCCAACAGAAACCTTTATGGATAAAAAAATTTGACAGTATAAGGAATCTGTCTACACACCACAATGAGCCAGAACAGCCTTAATGGAAAACATGTAATCTCCCTACAAATATACCTGGTGCCCTTTCACAGGGAGCCCATGAAGTCTTCTGGTTAACTGTGTTGTCACAATTTCTGTAGGAACCAAACCCTATAAGCCAGTTGGCTTGCCGGAGTGACCCATCCAGCGATGATCCTGGATGATATTATGTCCTGCTGGTTCAGCTAGAGAGGGTGATAAAAATGTTCTAAGCAAAGCTGTAGCTTGTGAGCATGTTTGAAATATCCCAAAATCCATGGCATGAAGCCAGAGCAAATCTTGTGTTCTCATAGGATGCCAAAGCCACCTCAGATTGCAACCCAGTATGGATATAAACACTACCCACATCAGGCAGAATTCCAACAAGGATCCCTCATAGCCTAAGGCCCAGATCCTGGCAAACCTGACTAAGAAAAAATCCCTTAGGGTGTCTTCATGACCAAGGATTTTCTCAAAACTGGACTGAAAGTGATCCAATCTGGAACAGCAAGCCTCCAAAGGATCCCAAAGGCCCTGATGCTGGCAAACTTCCTGGCTGAAGATGTAGCTCTTAGAAAGATTGTTGTCATTGCTCAATCCTTACTTCAACTGGACTGAAGGTGATCCCACCTGGAGCTGAAAATCACCAAAATACCCCTCCTAGCCTAAAGCCCTGATCTTGGCAAACTTCCTAGCTGATGAGCCCGTAGAGTGGCTGTCTTCATAGCTCAGTCTTTTCCCACACTGGACTGAAAAAAGATCTCATCTGGAGCTGGGAAGGAAGTCCAGAGCAAGTAGTAAATCCCACATAGAGAGTCTTGGCTCTCCCTCGAGTCTCAGATGTAGCCCTCCATTAAGGTATTGGTTGAGTAGGGGGTATTCCACCCATGAGAGATTGGATATGACAGGGACTGCAGAGATCTTCCTTCTAAAAGCTTAAAGTAATTCTAAAGGCTTTTTTTTGCACTGTGTGTCCACACACACTGAGCTGCGACTCGGCCCTGGCCCCTCTCTCTTCTCATTGGCTCGCTGGCTGTGATTGACAGCAGTAGGAGCCAATGGCTTCTGCTTCTGTCTCCGTCAGTGAGAAGTGGGAGTCCTGGGATAGCCGCGACTCCAGTGCACATCACTGGATGGAGTGAGGGCTTAGGTCAGTATTGGGGGGGCTGCTACATGGAGAAGGTTTTTTACCTTCCTGCATAGAATGCTTGAAGGTAAAAAACCTTAAGCCTTTAGAACCACTTTAAGATCAGTTTAAGTCCAGAATGTACCTGGCATGAGGACTGAGGCAGAAGAAAACAAAGCAGTCCAAATTGAACAAGCTTTATTCAACTCCTTTTATAGGATTTATAGATAACCGCTTAGAGAAAAACAGCCAAGGCTGATTAGTCTCTTCCTTTCAGAATGAAAAACTAGAAAAGAGGTGAAAAAGGGGGGAGTATTGCACTCTGCAGCACAAGATCTCATCTGAGAGAGAGGACTGGAATCTGATAACCTGGTAAAGCAGGGAATCAAGGCCTGTTTCACCAATAGGGAATTACTGTGATGATTGACACGGTCATTCGCAATAGACCCCCAAAAAAACTATATTTGGTTTGGACTGGAGGGATAGCATATGGCATGTGAGACCTTTCCTGATCAGTCACAGCAGCTACATCCAGGGTTTTGCCCATGCTCCTCAGAAAAAGGCTTTCCAGCTTGTAATAGTAAGAAGATGCTAGCAGATCTAACTGAAATCTTGAGTAGAGATGAAATCCACTTGAAGGAACCTGGATGTAGTAACCGCTTGTTGCCCAATTGGGTCACAAAATATGGATTTTTTCCAGAAGTTCTAAATGTAGATGAAATGTTAGAGATTTCTCTCTACCCAGGTCACAGTCATTTCTTCCTCTTTAAGTAGCCTGACTCTGCAGGTTCCAATCTGCCCCTTGATGTAGAACACAACTGAGATGATGTTCAGCCTCTTCAGAGATTAAAGAGCCTACTGTCAGGTGATGAAAGGCAAAGGGAGCACATAAGAACTGGCCAGAAAACGGGAATGTTCATAACTTCCCAATAGGGGGATTCTACTGGGCAAAGCTCTGCAGATTTACAGCACCCAAGGCTTCATCTGACTGCTTGCAAGTCATGAATAGCTTGGTGCATGTCTAATGTTGGAGAAAAAAAGCCCTTCAGGACAAGAAGCTTCTCCCATTGAGCCCACCTTAATATAGGGATGAGAGAAACCATGGTCCTGATCATCAGGCATTGAAACGCAGAAAGGAGGTAAGCCAAGATAACCCAGCTTCCTACCATCAATATGCTCTAGTGACCAAAACGGTTTATCCTGAACCTTGATGAGTTAGGCAGATACACAAGGATTTGCGTAGAAGTCAAATGACCTTTTTTGAAAGATTAGGTAGGGTGTTTTTATTTTTTGCGCTATAAACAAAACAAAGCGCAAAATATTTGGGGAAAAAAAAGTTTTCTTTGTTTCGATTATAACATTTTGCAAACAGGTAATTTTTCTCCTTCACTGATGTACATTGATGAGGCGGCACTGATGGGCACTGACTGGGCATCACTGATGGATGGCACTGATCATCAGAGCCCTGATGATCAGTTCCGATCTGTTTTCTGACAATTGCCGGTTATCGGCAGTACTTTCCTCACTCTGTGACAGCGTGAGGAAAGTGCAACCCTCAACTGCATTTACGCGGTGATTTGCTGTGTCACTGGACACAGCTGATCACGTGGTAAAAGGCTGCTGTGATTGGCCTTTTACCACATCACGTGATCAGCTGTTGTCCATAGGGCACTGATCACGGAGATCGCTGGGTGCGCGCCTCTGTGGGGCGTGCAGGAGGGTGCGTTCTGGGAGTACGTCATATGACGCCCTCCCAGAACTGGACAACCACGCTGTAGCCGTCATTTAGCTATAGCCCGGTTGTCAAGTGGTTAATATTCTTCATCCCAACTTCCCTTGAATTGGAAGAGAGGGAAGGGTTAAGGCAGGTTAACCCCTACGATCAAGACCAACACAAAGTTTCTAACAAAAGATACTGCACTCCCTCTGAAGGACACAGAATCCTCCAATGGCAACTCCATGCATCTGTCTAATCTCAGGAAGGCCACGGCAACCAAATAGATGACTCCTTTATGCTGGAAAACCTTTTCCTCATAAGTGCCTAATCTGACATCCTGCAGTGCAGGTAGAAGTGTCCTGGTTGGGGTTTGAACTGAGCAACCCAGTGCTGCAAGGTAGAAGTGCTGAACACTACGGCACTCTGCTGCTCTTTCCTTCTGTTCAGTGTTGCACCACTCTTCTAGGACAAGCTTCTAGCTTAAACATCATGCAACACAATCCATTGGAAGTGCTAAAAATACTTGTATTGTAGGTACCTCTGTAGAATATTACATTTTAATCATCCTACAGCCTTACAAAAGAGAAGTACAAAAACCTGCATATAGCTCATCCTCATCCTCTTCTTCCTTTTAGGAATTGTTGGAAGAGGGTTAAATTGGCCAGTGGACTGGTCCTGGAAGAAAACAAAAGCTTACATTGTCAGAGTAGAAAATCCTTGCACTGGGAGTTGTAACAAACTACTTTAGAGTGTCTTGGCTACTTGTGACAACCTGTTGGTCGTTGCCATCCTCCTCCCTGGTTGCCTGAACAAAGCAGGAAATTCATACAGAGTTTTGCCTGCCAAGGCAAGAGGAGCAAGGGCCCAGTTTATGGTGTGCATAATGCATGCAAATCTGAAGGGACTTAATAGCAAGTGCCCATTAGTCAACTTCCCATACACCTGAAAGAAGAAAAAAAACTTACCAGACAAAATGTCCCTTACCTTCTTGGCAATGGCTGACTACAAGAATGAAGTGAAAATCGTTTGCCCTAACCAGTAAGCAGACATCTTGGCAAAAAACTGGCGATAATAAATGCAAGAAGATAAGGAATGTACAGCTTTAAGAGGCCTGCAGAAGGGCTGTTAAACCAGCTAAAGTAACCGCTAAGGAATACATTGCCCTTCTTCAGAAACTACTGTGCAAGGAGCAGGCACAGCATATAGACTAGACTGCCAACTGCACAAGGACCTGTCACTGTAAAAGAAACAAATTCATCATTTTCCCAAATCGATCTTCAGCAGTTCAAGCTTCCTAAGCTGTCAGAAAAAGACAATGAAATAGTTTTCTGTTTGGTAGGTAAGAAAAATCCCTAAAGGGTTAACCACTGCTAAAGGCATACTGACACTGCAGTTTCTCACAACAGATCACTGTGATTCTACCAGGTGGATAATGAACCAAACCCTGCCAGACAAAAAAACCATGTTGAAAGAACAGACATATATCTGTTTAGGAAAGAAAAAGATAGAAAACTGCATCAAACATTAATAAAAATGCTGCAATGTACATTGATCACCCGGAGAGCATAGTCCTCTCCATTTTGATTTTGTTTTGGTTATTTTTAGCACAAGTGGAGTTACCCCCTAACAACCTCTTCTAAAGGGCAATTGATGCACCTGCAGGAATACCTGGATCCCTGTGGCAGGAACCCAGCCGCTGTATTCACACTGGGCACACTTAATTGCCACCTGCTGATAGCAGGGCTCCCAACCAATGCACACCGATAGCAGGGCTCACTCTTCAAGCATTGATCTTTTGCATATGTGTGCCGCTGATAGCTGGGGACATGGTAATAACTCGAGTTGTCCTGTTTGAAGGTGGAAGTCTCCTGGATGATGCAGGAACCCCCTTGTATCTGCACAGCTGTTCCCAGAAGAGACCTGGCCACTGACACTTCCAAAAAAGGCAGGAAAAACTCCAAACACCAAGGATCCTATGAGGGGGACAAAAAGGAACGTGGACTCTGGCTCAGCGTCAAAATTTATGGCAGTGGGGTTCTTTGGGGTAGGAGCAAGGGCAGAGCTACCCAAACGTATGCTGCCATAGAGTCTGTCAGGAAAATGTTTTTAAGGAGCTTAACAAGCACAGCTTACTTAATAAAGATAAACATAAGAATGTACAGTTGTGCTCAGAAGTTTGCATACCCTGGCAGAAATTGTGAAATTTTGGCATTGATATTGAAAATATGACTGATCATGCCAAAAAATGCTCTCTTATTGAAGGATGATGATCATATGAACCCATTTATTATCAAATAGTTGTTTTGGATCCTTTTTAAATCATGATAACAGAAATCGCCCAAATGGCCATGATCAAAAGTTTACATACCCTGGAATGTTTGGCCTTGGTACAGACACACAAGGTGACACACACAGGTTAAAATGCCAATTAGAGGTTAATGTCCCACATCTGTGGCTTTTTAAATTGCAATTAGTGTCAGTGTATATATAGTAAATGAGTTTGTTAGCTCTTACATGGAAGCACTGACTAGGCTAGATACTGAGCCATGGGGCCCAGAAAAGAACTGCGTAATAAGGTAATGGAACTTTATAAAGATGGAACAGGACTTAAAAAGATGTCCAAAGCCTTGACTATGCCAGTCATCACTTCCACTAAGAAGTAGAAAATTCAGGGACCTCTTGATACCAAGCCAAGTACAGGTAGACCAAGAAAGATTGCAGCCACAACTGCCAGAAGAATTGTTTGGGATACAAAGGGAAACCCATAGGTAGTCACAAGAAAAATACAGGCTGCTCTGGAAAAACAATGTGGTTGTTTTGAAGGAGCACGATATGGTGACACTTGAACAAAAATGAGCTGAATGGTCGAGGTGCCAGAAAGAAGTCTTTACTGCATCAATGACAGACAAAGGCCTGGTTAGGCATGTCAAGGTGTTGTCAGGCATGTTGTAACCGGGCTTTTTTGTGACATTGGAGCAGTAAAAGCTTCCTTCTGGCACCTCGACAAAACAGCTAATTTTTGTTCAAGTATCACTGTATTGTACTCCTTAAAAACAACCACACCATCTTTTTCCAGAGCAGCCTGTATTTCTTTTGAGGTTGCCTGTGGGTTTTTCTTTGAATCCCGGACAATTCTTCTGTCCGTTATCGCTGCAATCTTTCTTGGTCTACCAGACCTTGGCTTGGTATCAAGCGATCCCCACACTTTCCACTTCTTAATAGGTGATTTAACAGTACTGATTGGCATGTTCAAGGCTTTGGACATCTTTTTATGTCCTTTTTTCCATCTTTACAAAGTTCCATTACCTTGTTACGCAGAATTTTTGACAGTTCTTTTCTGATCCCCATGGCTCAGTATCTAGCCTAGCCAGTGCTTCCACGTAAGAGCTAACAAACTCATTGACTATACACTGACACTAATTGCAATTTACATTCCAGGGTATGTAAACTTTTGATCATGGCCATTTGGGTGATTTCTGTTATGATTTAAAAAGGAGTCAAACAACTATTTGATAATGGCTTCATATGATCATCATCCTTCAGTAAGAGAGCATTTTTTGGCATGATCAGTCATATTTTCAATGCCAAAATTTCACAATTTCTGCCAGGGTATGCAAACGTTTGCGCCCCACTCTAGCTGTTGCTAAAGAAATGCTGGTTTAGAGCTGGTGTGTGGTATCGGAACCATTAGGGCCTCACATTGTGGCATTTTTTTTTTTTTTTTTTTACCTTCTCCCTGCTCACCCCAGTATGCAGTTGTGCAGTGCGATAACCTAGATTAGTATTTCTCAACCTTTTTTTCAGTCAAAAACCCTTTAAAATTCTGCACATTATCAAGGCGTCCCAATAATAAATTTAAAAACTAAACCGATAGTTTTACATAACACTGCAACATCCGCACATGTAGGACACTCAACGTAATTTATACTTTCAAAGCAAATACACCTTTGCAAACTGTACTGACTATTCTTGCAATGTTTCTCTCCCTCACTCAGCAAGTGTGACCTCCGTGCTCATGGAGAGGGGCAGGGGAGGTGCAAACAAGGATGCTGTCAGGCACCCAACATCCTCTTTCTCAACCAATGACGTCTGGTTGTGAGAAAATTGGCGGCTAGAAGGTGCGCTAGAAGGCTAATGGTGCGCGTTGAAAGCCTGTAACTAAAAGGCAGTCTTAATCTACCTACTGGCTTGTATACAATTTTTTTGCCAATTTTTAGGCACTTTGCTAAGGCACCCCTGAAGAAACTTGGAGGCACGCTGGCTGAGAAAGTCTGACCTAGATCATCGCCAAAAAAAGTGTTTAAAACTTGCACTTATCCTAATCCGTTTTAAATCTTTTACATTTTCTAGCATGGAAATCCTGCTCTGCTTTCTTTTTACAAAGACTAATGCAATAAACTGTTTTTTATAGGAAATAATTCATTATATATGCTTCAAATTGGGATAATGCTTAGTTTATATTTTTTAATGTCTCCATTCATATAGCATAACTTAAAATATTTTAAAATTGCTGCTTACCTTTTTACATGCTGTATTCTGCAAACTCTAGCACTGTAAAATTCTACTAATTCTGTTTTTTTGAGGGCTGTGAACTGTTTGCCTCAGGTACCCTATCTGTACTGTGCTGGCAGATATCACCTCATCAGTTGTAAATTAAATTTAGAGCAGAACTCTGGGCAAAAACTTATTTACATGTCCTTGTTGCTGATTTCCTACCTTCACTGAATATGTCATCTACCTTTTGGTTCACTCAGTAGTTGCTCTGAAATAGCCTATTCATTTTCAAATCAAACCGTCAGTTCTCTTTAGTTTCCTGTTTGTAAAATCAGTGGCTGCTATGCCACCTATTCCCCCAGTCACTGGTCTTGGCACATCCCCTCTGTAGTTCTTTCTTCAACAATGAGTGATGTAATTCAGCTCCACTTGCAGTGGTGGGTAGACTGAGACTCTCAGACACATTCAACATGTACAGACCTAGTGTACCTTCCCACATTCTCTACAATGTAGGGGGTTGTACTAATGGGTGATTTTGTTGCCTATTCCAGAGTCCTTCGTTAAGCACTTTCTCTCTTAACAAAGGGTTAAACATTTAGAAGTTGGGCTATATTTCATGGTATGTTAATGAGAACTGCATTTAGCCAGAGCTCAGCCTTTTTATTGGGACAGATCAGTGATAATCTTGAGAAATTCTTGTCTTCAGCCATGACACCTTCTTCTAAGAGATGTCTAAAAAATTAAGAATTTTTTTCTTTTTATTTTTTTCCTTCATTTCAATATGTTTTGTGAATAGAAACACATAAACATATAGATGGTGGAAACTACATCCCAATAAAATGTAAACTTTAGTGTATTTCCACTTTTGAACATTTAGAAATATATTTATATATTATTTATATTTATTGGACACACTTGGTAGTGTAATGCATTGTTTGCACACATTTGTATTTTATTTTTTGTTAGTGTTTTGTTTGCACAGGTGTATTCAAAACATTTCTCAGCAAATGAGTATGGTTAGAATGGCACGTTAACACATGTAGATATATGGTAAATAGACATTGAAATAATTATATTTAATCTTTATTTTGTTATTTTCACATATTACATAAACCCCTCTCCCAATTACAGACTTGATATATCATCAAACTGTCATAGGTTACAAAAACTAGTTACAGCATAACAGCTCTTCATGCTTTCATTCAAAATCACTAAGATTCCTCAAAATATTTACTTTAAAAGCTTGATGGGTAAAATCCAAGCTTTCCCTTCGTAGGCCCTAACCCTTAATGGTTACAGTTAAACTATATTACTAGTACGCATTAGAACATGCATTCTTAAGACTCATATATCAACCTACAACCCAAGAATAATTCAAGTAAAAAAAAACAACAACCCCCCACGTCCAGATTTTGCCAAGAAACCCACCCAAGCCAGTTAAGAGACTATATTTAAAAAAAAGGAAGGGAGAGGGGTGAAGGTATACCATCTATAATCACCTTCACCCTCATAGGTATTGTGAAAATGTAACGAAGGTTGAAAACGTTCCCAATGCAGCCACTCAGCTGTATCCTCTCTTCAGTATGGATCATCTGCTCCATTGCCCGGATCTCGTTTGTTTCTCATACCCATTCCGCTGTCCAAGGGCAGACTGCCTTTTGCCAATTGCGAGTTATAACAGTCCGGGGTGCATTAAGCATATGATGTCAGATGCTTTTTCTAATATGTTTAATAGAACCTGGAATGAATGATAGTAAGGTAATATTAATAACTAATTGAAGAGAAGAATCTGTAATTTCTTGCAAAATGTGAAATATTTTTGACCAAATTGGGAGTGTACATTGGTGATAAATCTGAGACATGGTACCCCGTACAGTTAAACATCTCTAGCAGGTCTCTTGATTACCAGAATCTATATTATGCAAATCTACCGGACATCGATACCATCTGGCCATGATTTTATAATTCTGTTGGTGTTTAGCTGACATTTGATGATTTATGAGTCAATAGGAAAGCTTTATCCCAATCTGAAGGAGAAATCAGCAAATCCATCTCATATTCCCTTTTGGCCAGAAATACTAAATCAGATAGATGATTATCACAAAGCAACAGTTTATATACATTGGAAAGAAGATGAGTCGGTCTCTGCTCCTGTATTAATAATTGTACAAAATTCATCAAAGGTCTATGTATTGAAGAAATCTGTGATAAAGAACGAATATATGTAAGAAGCTGACAGTACTGCATCCATCTGGACTTCCCGCAGGGTCCCATACAAGCGTGGGGGCGAGTTTGCCATCAACTAGGTTCTGGACCAATCTAATGTCTTCTATATTTTGCCATTTCAGAAAGGATGGGGCATATAGCGCTGGGGGAGATTCTGGTTTAGAAAATAAAGGTTTCATAGGTAGAAAGACACCCTTAAGAGAATCCCAGACTTTTAGCGTGGAGGAAATTAAAAAGGGCCTATCTTGCATTGAAGGATGGAGATGATGGGGTAAACATGGTAACGATTTAAGTTTCAAAGAAACAATCTCTCTCTCCAAGGCCACCCACTGTTTAAAATTTGCATTATGAAACTAGTCCACAATGGTCATAAATGTTACACGTAAATATAGAGTAAAATCTGGGAGTGCAAGACCTCCCTTAGATTTCGCTCTAATTAAGGTAGTTCTCTTAATTCTGGAGGGTTTGAGCCCAAATAAATCTCCTTAGAGCTTTTCCTAGTTGGTTTAGCAAATTAGATGGAGGAATTAAGCGGACTGCTTGGAATACATACAATAAATTTTCACTATATTAATCATACCTATCCAGAAGAAAATGATATATTGTATGTTTGAAGCAACTGCATAACTGTACAAAATATCGGTGAATAATTTAATTCTTGAAGTTTAGATAGATCCTGGGGGGTATAAATCCCCAAATACTTAATAGCCATTGTTTGCCATTTAAAATAAATTTTTTATTGAAGGTTCATTAGAATTCTGTTGCTAAAGATATTATTAAAGCTTATGATTTATCTTAATTAACCTTAAAATTACTCAAGGCTCAAAAGCAATTAAGTTCTAATGTTTGGAATAGTCACCACAGCATTAGTGATTATCTAACAATAAATTATCCGCATAAGATGACATTTTATGTTCCTCGTCCTTAATCGTAATCCCTTGAATATCAGGATTATTACGAATGGCCGTATTCAGATGTTCCATAAGTAACACATAAAGGAGGGGTGACAAAGGGCACCCCTGCTGAATGCCATTTGAAATCCTTATTGAGTCAGAATTCTGTTTGTTCGTACTCTAGCTCTCGGATTAAAATATAGAACCATGATTTTCTGAAAAAGGTGGGGACCTATCCTGAATTGTTGGTATAGAGATCAAAGAAATTAGTTGACGTAAAGCCCGTGGAAGAAGGCTACCTGGTTTATTTCCAAGTTTTATCACAAAGCCGCAGATCATTTTTACATAATAGTCGTAATTCTGTAAGTTTATCCGAGAGACCCACTAAATTATCCAAAGTGGGATTTTGCTTATGAATGGTCTTTAACGTTGCAATTTCCTTTAACAGAGAAGATCTTTTACAGGATTTATCTGCTTTCAGTCTAGTACCATGTTTGATGAATAGACCCCGTAAAGCACATTTTAAAGCTTCCCATTGCAAGGAAAGGGAAGTTAAATCGGTTTCATGAATCACTATAAAATCCAGGATCGCTTGACCAATTTCTGACAAATATTGAATCCTTAAGGAGATTATTTAATCTCCAAGACCAACAAAAAGTTACATAGTCCGGAAGAATCAATTCCCAAAAAACAGGGGCATGGGCAGAGCATAGAAAATTTCCTATTGATGACCTAGGGGTCATAGTCAGACCAAATTGACCAATAAGGAAAAAGTCTAGTCTATGATATGTATTATGCGCCACCAAATAGAATGATTAATCTCTACCTGCTGGGTGTAAGATCCTCTATACATCAATCAACTGATGTCTGTCCAAAGCACATTTACATTTTTTCAGTTGATTGATGGCATGGGGAGGATGAGAAGCAATAGTGTCCAGACTTTGATCAAGGATGAAGTTAAAATCTCCCCCAATAAGAATAACCCTTCCGATCATTGAGGAGGTCCAAAGACCGTTCTAATTTGGATGACATTGAAATAATTATATTGTAGACCAGCGCTACCTTTTTTTTTTTTTTTTTTTTTTTAAGTTGGTTTGGGTTCCAACAGAATAGCAGCAGCGTCTCAGGACTTTATTGATGTTTTCACAGGATTGGTTTCCTTCACGTGGTAAATAGATATGTGTAAGACACTATTATTTTATAGAATTGGCACTTAGGTCAATTTGGTTCTGAAATCCTGAAAACGTGCTGTGGCGCTGTTCAAAATAAGATTTCATTTGTAGTGTCCACTTTGCTTTTAAATTGCTGCTACTAAAAATTCTGGTGTTCATGCAAAAGGAGATCACTATTACTTGAGGTATTTTCTAATTTAAATTCTGTACACCTTTAAATGTGAATATTAATGTTCATCTTTACTAAGAACCGCTTTGGTATTGCTGGTTTGTAGTGCTTTTAACTATAAAACAAGCTATACTTTAACCATATAACTGTCATTTGTCTGTTTTTCCTTACTAGAACTGGGATGATTATAGCCACCATGCATTTATACAGAACCATATGTCCTATCTATTGGAGTTGCTTTTGGATCCAGATCAGCTTACTAAATCCTACCACTCAAGTGAATGCAGCCTGTTGTCCATTGGTGCAGCGCGAGCATTGGGCTTTCTTATTGAGGGAACTATGGATAAGAATAGGACTGTCCATCCTTTTGTTGATTTAGCTACCTGGCAGCCTTTACATTCCAAAAGTGGTTACTCTAAAACAACCGAATCATTTTCACTGAGCAAGCTACAGGCATGGATAAAGGATAGTTTCGTGATAAACCCATTTGGAATGTCAGCCTGTGTCAAGTCTGGTAAAACGTTAGCATGGGCAGAGCAAAGTAAGTGTTTAATATTTGTTGTATCTAAGCTTGATTGACGTATAAGTGTGATGTGTTTCAGATCAATTTTCACATACTAGGATGGAAATAGAGCTGGGGATCCTAGTAGATCACAGGTTCAGTAATAGCATGCAATGCCAAGCTGCAGCAAGCAAGGTTAGTAGACTGTTTGCATTAAAAAGGTTATTTACCCAAGAGATAAAAATATAGTTCTACCACTTTACAAAACTCTGGTTAGGCCACATCTTTAGTATGTCATCCAGTTCTGGCTACCAGTCTTCAGAAAGGATGTCCTTCTGTTGACTATGTTACATGTATTTGTGAATACACCCCAATCCTTGTAGGAGTATTTACATGTACACCGCTAGATCTGAGAGTTCCTACACAAAATAGGTAGTTCCATCTGCAATATACATTTATTGATAGAGGTACATAATATATACAAATTACACGCTAAGCATTATTTACAACACAATGTACAGTTTAAGTCTCTTGACTTATACGATATTTACAATTTACCCACAAAACCATGTTTAAAATACAACGTACAATACAAGTAAGAAGTTAGTTTTACCTCTCAACTTCAGGTTTAGTCATCCTGCCTGCTGTGTGTCTCATCACCAAGAGCGCTCCAGCTGGGTGACCAGGCCTTATATCCCCCCTCCTGTCTGTACTGTGGCTAATATAATGCTCACTAATTGGACACTGTACCTAGCCAATGTATATTGGGCGCAGCCTGATTGGAAGTTCACAGAAGGCTGCTGTTTACCACTCATGTGAGATATGCTAAGGGAACAAAAGGCCAGAACTTGTAATACAAGTTTGACGTTAGAAAGTTTTTATGCTGCAAAACACTCAATGGTTTAAATACTGTATATTTCCATCTAACTAAAATATACTTGTAATTATAACATTATTTACATCCATTAATGGAGATTTCACATAAACTCATTATCTAACACTTCTCTAGACTCTCCAGTTCCAGCACAACAAAGCTAATAAAGGGCACTGGGGGGAGCTCAGTTATAAGGAAAAACTACAAACAACCTTATTCTCCCATAGAAGAGACATTTAGGAGGGGATATAATATACAAATATCTAAATGGTGATCCTAGCATAAGGAAGAAACTATTTATTCAGTCTAAGGTCTCTAAGACGACACGTGGCCACGTAATGAAATTGGGTTGAGAAGTGGTTTATCTTTAGACTGTAAGGGGTTCTTTACTGTAGAGTGGTGAACGCCTTTCTACAATTGATGTTGTTAGCAGGGAGTGTTGACAATTTTAAAATGTTTTGTGGACATCCTAGTGAACACAATATACAGAGATATGGGAAATGATAGTGATTGACACACACGTGCTGAACTGGATGGACTAGTGTAGTTATTCAACCTTAGCAACTATGTAACTGTAATCCATAGGGGAATGTAGAATCCTTTGCAATAGATACAAATTGCCCCTAATTTGGTCATGCATCCAAATTTTAGCAATGTCAAATATAAAGCAAACAATCCAAATTAATCCAAACAGATTACCAACCAGAAGTCATAAAACCATTAAAGTGAAACTTTCTAAAAACCTTTTTACTTAGAAAAAAAATATAAATACACTATATTGCCAAAAATATTGGGATGCCCCTCCAAATCATTGGATTCAGGTGTATAAAATCCAGCAACTTGGCATGCAGACTGCTTCTACAAACATTTAGTGAAAGAATGGGTCGCTCTCAGGAGCTCAGTGAATTCAAGCGTGGTACCGTGATAGGTTGCCGCCTGTGCAGTAAATCCATTCGTGAAATTGCCTTGCTACTAAATATTCCATGGTCAACTGTTAGGGGTATTATAACAAACTGGAAGCAACTGGGAACAACAGCAATTCAGCCACTAGGTGGTAGGCCACATAAAATGACAGAGCGGGGTCAGCACATGCTGAAGCACACAGTGTGCAGAAGTCGCCAACTGTCTGCAGAGTCAATAGCTAAAGACCTTCAAACTTCATGTGGCCTTCAAATTAGCACAACAGTTCATAAAGATCTTCATGGAATGGGTTTCCATGGCCGAGCAGCTGCATCCAAGCCTTACATCGCCAAGTGCAATGCAAAGCATCGGATGCAGTGGTGTAAAACATGCCGCAACTGGACTTTAGAGAAGTGGAGATGTGTTCTCTGGAGTGACCAATCAAGGTTCTCTGGCAATCCAATGGATATGTCTGGGTTTGGCGATTGCCAGGAGAACGGTACTTGCATGACTGCATTGTGCCAAGTGTAAAGCTTGGTGGAGGGGGGGGGATTAAGATTTTTTTTGTTTTTCAGGTTTTGGGCTTGTCCCCTTCGTTCCAGTGAAGAGAACTCTTAAGGCGTCAGCATACCAAGACATTTTGGACAATTTCATGCTCCCAACTTTGTGGGAACAGTTTGGGGATGGCCCCTCCCTGTTCCAACATGACTGCGCACCAGGGCACAAAGCAAGGTCCATAAAGACATGGATGAGCGAGATTGGGCTGAAGGAACTTGGTTGGCCTGCGCAAAGTCCTGACCTCAACCCAATAGAACACCTTTGGGATGAATTAGAGCAGAGACTGCAAGCAAGGCCTTCTCGTCCGACATCAGTGCCTGTCCTCACAAATGCGCTTCTGGAAGAATGGTCAAACATTCCCATAGACACACTCCTAAACCTTGCGGACAGCCTTCCCAAAAGAGTTGAAGCTGTTATAGCTGCAAAGGGTAGGCCAACTCAATATTGAACCCTACGGACTAAGACTGGGATGCCATTAAAGTTCATGTGCGCTTAAAAGCAGGCATCCCAATACTTTTGGCAATATAGTGTATATTAGTAGTCCCCAAAATAAGGTCCTTACTGCCCTATATTGGTAAGATTATGGCATCAAGTGTTAATCATGTTCAGTAATTACATTGTATCATTCAAATACCTGTGGCTATTACGAAAGAAACCTTTTTTTATATGTTTTTAAATACGTTTGTATGTGCTATTTGCTATGTAAAAATGAGTAACCTGTATAACAAAGTCTTATAGTATTAGTGACTTTAAAAGATCTCCATAGAGATTTTGTTCTGATACAGTATGCATTATCAACTGTGTGGCCTATTATAGAGAGGTGAGTGTGTGCCTTTCAAAATCATTTCCTAACAATCAAATTCACCAAAGGTGTACTCCAATCATGGTGCCGAAACATCTGAGCTATGATTAAGAGAAAGGGGAGGCACCTCAACTAGTGGTGTTTCAAACGGTCTGAATACTAATGCCAATGATATTTCAGTTTTTCTTTTTTCATAAATATTTGCAAACATTTTCAAAATTCTTTTCTCACCTTGTCACTATGGGGTACTGAGTGTAGATTAAGGAGGAAAAAATTTTAAACAACTGAAGTATCAGGCTACAAAAAAAATAAAATTAAAAAAGTGAAGGCGGTCCGAGTACTTTATGAATGGTGTGTGTGTGTGTGTATATGTATATATATATATATATATATATATATATATATATATATATATATATATATATATATATATATATATATATATATATACACAGTGCCTTGAAAAAGTATTCGTACCCCTTGAAATTTTCCACTTTTTTGTCATGTTGCAACCAAAACCATAAATGTATTTTATTGTGGTTTTATGTGATAGACCAACACAAATTGTCACATAATCCTGAAGTGGAAGGAAAATGATAAATGGTTTTCAAAATTGTTTACAAATATCTGAAAAGTGTGGCGTGCATTTGTGTTCAGCTCCCTTTACTCTAATACCTCTAATTAAAATCTAGGGGAGCCAACTGCCTTCAGAAGTCACCTTATTAGTAAATCTCACCTGTGTGTAAATTAATCTCAGTATAAATACAGCTGTTCTGCGAAGTTTATTAAGGTTTATTAAGAGTTTATTAAGAGAACATTAGTGAACACACAGCATCATAATGGCCAAGGAACACACCAGACAGGTCAGGGATAAAGTTGTGGAGAAGTTTAACACAAGGTTGTGTTATAGATAAAATATCCCAAGCTTTGAACATCTAATGGAGCACTGTTCAATCCATCATTGGAAAATGGAAAGAATGTGGCATATCTGCAATACTACCAATACATGGCCGTCCACCTAAACTGACAGGCCGGGCAAGGACGGCATTAATCAGAGACCTAGCCAAGAGGCCCATGGTAACTCTGGAGAAGCTGCAGAGATCCACAGCTCATGTGGGAGAATCTGTCCACAGGACAACTACTAGTTGTGCACTCCACAAATCTAGCAGTTATGGAAGAGTTGCAAGAAGAGAGTCATTTTTGAAAAAAAGCCTTAAGAAGTCCCGTTTACAGGTTGCGAGAAGCCATGTGGGGGACACAGCAAACGTAAAAAAAAAGTTGATCTGGTCAGATGAGACAAAAATTTAACTTTTTGACCTAAAAGCAGAACGCTATGCGTAGCAGAACGAACACTGCACATCACCCTGAACACACCATCCCCACCGTGAAACACGGTGGGAGCATCATGTTGTGGGGATGCTTTTCTTCAGCAGGGACAGGGAAGCTGGTCAGAGTTGATGGGAAGATGGATGGAACCAAATACAGGGCAATCTTAGGGTGTGTACCCAAGATATCTATCAGGGCCCACAAAGGGCCTCGAATCCGTGGATAATATAGCAGATGCCGGGACAGGAAGAGCCATCCCGAAGCCCATCCAAAATTCAAGATTTGGCGTTGTAGGATGCGCAATGTGTGGGATGGAATACAAATGGGGAGTACCTGTAAGGGATGAAGTAATTTAGGGAGGTACGACATATTAATTGCGTGAGCTCGGCCGAACCAGGACAGTGACATAGCGTGCCAAGATGAGATTAATTTGTTCAGGTGGTGAAGTAAGGGTGGGATATTTGCTTGATATAATGAATCATAAGATAGCGTGAGTAGTACGCCCAGATAGGAAAGTGTAGACGTCCATTGGAATGGAAATTGCATTTGAAGATGCTTTTGAGTCGACAAGGGGAGAGAGAGATTCATAGGCACCAATTTAGTTGGGTTAACATGTAGGCTTGAAAGATGCGCAAAGTGTGTGAGAAGCTTTATAAGATTGGGAAGAGAGACGTGTGGGAGGAGAGATATAATAAGATGTTGTCCGCAGAAAGTGCAACTTTGTGGTGTAGCCCTGCCAACTTTAGACCTTTGATGTCTGGGTGAAACTGTATGTGAACAGAAAGGGGCTCTAGGGCCATAATGAAAAGGATAGTGTTAAGGGGACAACCCTGACGGGTTCCCCCCTGTATCGGAAATAAGATTCTACCCCATGGTATTGTACCGTCACCGAGGGGGTACAATAAAGCTTGTAGATCCATTGCAAGAGGTGGATCCATCCACTGAAGTAAAATTACAGCTTTTTTGATAAAGCCCATCATTCTGTTGTTTTCAGAAAAAAGCAATGAGGCCTTTAAAGAAAAGAATACAGTCAAATATGGTAGATGTTTACTGATGTTTTGGGGTTGCCTTGCTGCTTCAGGCACTGGATGTCTTGACTGTGTGCATGGCATTATGAAATCTGAAGACTACCAAAGATGCCGGGGTGCAATTTGGTCCCAGTATAAGAAAGTTGGGTCTCCGTCAGAGGTCATTGGTCTTACAGCAGGACAATGACCCAAAGCACACGTCAAAAAGTACCCAGAAATGGTATAATGCAAAGTGTTGGAGAGTACTGGCCAGCAATGAGTCCAGATTTGAATCTCATAGAGCACCTGTGGAGAGACCTCAAGACAGCAGTTGGGAAAAGGACCCTTCCATTCAGAGAGTATTGGAGCAGTTGGTGAAAGAAGAGTGGTCCAAAATTCCAGTGGAAATGTGTAAGAAACTCATTGATGGTTACAGGAGCGATTGATTTCAGTTATTTTTTTCCAAGGGGTGTGCTTCAAAATATTAAATTAAGGGTGGCAATAATTTTTTCTAGTCCATTTTTGGAGTTTTGTGTGGACTATGTCAGATTTGGCTTTTTCTTTTTTGGCTTTTTGTGTCATAACAATACAAACAAAAGAAATAAACATGAGAATACCTAAACATTTATAATTGCAACAGTTTTCTGGGCGAAGTGGTGCATTATCTGACAGAAATGCAGGGGTGCCAATATTTTTGGCCATGATTGTATGTGTTTTACAGTTGGGGGAGGGAAACTCTGGTGCCATTCCAATGTTTTTTGTTTTTTTTTTTTTCTCCCTATGTGACCACATGTTCCTGTTATCTATGCTATGTTATCCTCAACCTACACAAACCAATATCCTTTCTTTCAAATATAAAAACACTTATTTGCATAATTTCTCTCTGAGCACTCCTTTCATTCTCTTTGGCTTATCTCTTCCACACTCCTGCCACAGTAGTAGCTGACGCAATAAGCCACTGCTGTTTGGTTTTCTTTAGCCCAAAGGGGATTCTTGTAGCATAGTGATACTATAATACTTCCCATGTGTCGGCATCACCTCCCTATTACATCTTAAAACTTTGCAGTGGCACCCTATTCCTAGAGTCTATAGCAGGGTTCAGCAACCTTTTAGGCCTCTTGCACATTGCAGCTTGAAAACTCTCAGTTAATCTAAAATGCACCCATTGTTTTTACAATGCGCCTCTACACTCAGGTGCATAAACAAGCTATTCATGTTGATCAGTAAAAAAAGAAATCTGAGTTGGTGGTCAGTATTTACTCACAAATATGTGCATACGTCCTGCTTGTGTGTGCATACCCTCAAATGCTTGCAAATAGGTGTAAGTGATCTACAGCCCATCCTCCCATTTTTTTTTTTTTTGCCAGGAATGTCTGATGCTCACACATCAGTACAGTGTGCAAGAGGTCTTTCGCATTAGGTGTCAATTTACAAGCATTAAACAAATGGTGCTAATGAATAATAGTGCACCGTTGTAAAAAAAAAAAAAAAAAAAAAACACTATAAATATATATATATATATATATATATATATATATATATATATATATATATATATATATATATATATATATGCGTGGGGTTTTGTTTTTTTTTTTTGCACTTCATTAATACCAGCCCTAATTCATGCACCCTCAGATCAGCCCTAATTGATAACCTTTAGACCTCAGATCAGCCCCAATTCTTTTGTCTTTAGACATCAGATCAGATCAGTTTTACACCTACAGAATGTGGGTTAGCACTAGTTCATGCTCCTACACCAGCTCTAATTTCTGTGCCTTCAGATCTCAAATCCGCATCAATCCATATACGTCAGATCGTAGATCAGCCCCAGTTTATACATTTCTACCTTAAAGTGATACTAAAGGCATATTTAAAAAACCAAAAAAAACTTACCTGCTGTGTGCTGTGGTTTTGCACAGAGTGGCCCCGATCCTCATCTTCTCGGGTCCCCTGCCAACGCTCCTGGACCCTCCCTCCTGTCGAGTGCCCCCATAGCAAGCAGCTTGCTATGGAGGCACCCGAGCAGGTGCATTACTGAGATGCTGCTCCGTGTGTTCATTTACACACAGAACCGCGACTTCGCCCCGGCCCCTCTCTCTCTCTTTGATTCACTGACTTTTACAGTTGCAGCCAATGCTATTGCATACCAGTGCAGAAGGCATTGCATGCTTGTCCAGGCACACATACCAGGGGTTTCTGACTCCGATATATAGGATTGTAGTGACAGCACAATTGTATGGTGTGACATGCTTCACAGAAAAGAAAAAAGTCCACTCGTGCCAGAGTACCCCAAAGAGCTGTAGAGACGAGAGGTAAGCAGACAAGTGAGAGCTATAACCATTCATCTACTACAATCTGCAGACATAGGCATGTGATTAATTGCATGCCACCAGCAAAGGTGAGAGGACAGCTTCTTCTTTTTTTTTTTTTTTTTTTTTTTTCTTTTTTTTTTTGTTTTGTTTAGCTGTTGGGAAGTTTTAGATTGGTGATGTTCTGGTGTAAGAGAGTGCTCCATGAAAAGTGGCGCAGTATACCTTTTTATAATGTTTAAGGATTGGCATTGTGCACATATGGCAACCGTGAAATGGACATTTTAAAGGATGATGCATATGTTAATGAAGTGTTGGGACCTTGTACTGCTGAGTAATAAAAGGTACATTCGTACAGGAATTAGTGACAGCAGTGAAAAAGACCTTGGGGTTGATTTACTAAAACTGAAGAGTGCAAGCTGTGCATGGTATCCGATCGACTTCTAATTTTAGCTTATTTGGTTAAGTTTGACCCAAAAAAAACCCCTGAAAGCTGATTGGTTTCTATGCACAGCTGCACCAGATTTTGCATTGTACCGTTTTAGTAAATCAACCCTTGTCATGACTTATTAAACCTATCACTTCTACTGCTTGTCCTCTACATTGCCACAATCACCTTTTCCAAGATTTACTTTCCAATGGTAAGATGCTTAATGTCCTAACTTTTGTAACTGGAACCATGGCTTGGGGAAACCCACTGTCTCCAGGCATCATCTTGAGCACATCGCTCTGCTGAGGACAGGCACACCACAGCCGCTACTCTGCTTTAATTGGTGTATTTATATATAGCATTGGTTTATAATGGAATGTGTTAAAACCTGACTTGTTTTTCACTTTGTTTTAGTTGATGGATCAAGTAGAAGGGCAAAGATTGCTTGCAACATTTACAAAGTTCCACCTGGTAATCATATGGTTGTCATGAGTTACATATGCAGACAAACAATGGCAAAAAGTTCTGAAACGCTGGTCAATGCACGTGTAAAAATAGTTAACTGCAATGAATCCTATATATATCTGTTGTCTCCTTTAAGGTGAGATTGTTATACATAGATAACTGGTAATATTTTAGCGTAAAGTATTTTATACATACATTGTATTGAAACAATAAGTATCTTCAATCAATTTGATCAAATATTTCAGCATGTATACCGAATTACAAGCTTGTCTTTATTAGTAACAGGAAATTTATTGAACATTTATTGTGTTCATTACAAGAATATCTTTATTTTTCAATGTATTTTTCATTTTAGCAGTGTTGCAGCTGGACAACTTTGATTTGGGGATATTGGGTACATCTGGACACGAGCACAAAGTTATGCCTTTTCTGAGTATTTTTATACATCAAACCTATCTGAAGTTTGGTTACTTAATTCTTTAAGGTACTTTAACCAGTTCTCTACCGCACTATAGCTGGAGGACGTCTACAGAGCGGTTTTCTGGTTCTGGGACGACGTCCATGGATGTCATTCCAGAACACGCCCCCAGTGGCACGCATCCAGCGCGCTGGTGATTGCTGTGTCCTATGGACACAGCTGATCACGTGATACAGTAAATGGCCAATCACAGCGGCCTTTTACCACGTGATACAGTAAATGGCCAATCACAGCGGCCTTTTACCACGTGATCCGCTATGTCCAATGACACAGCAGATCACCGGCTAAATACAGTTGCCAGTTATTGGTTGCACTTTCCTCACGCTGTCACAGCGTGAGGAAAGTAATGCTGATAACTGGAAATTGTCAAAGAAGTGATCGGCACTGATGACCAGTGTCACCCACCTGTGCCCTGCAGTGTCACCCACCTGTGCCCATAAGTGCTGCCTAGCAGTGCCACCTCTGCTTCCTATCAGTGCAGCCTCATCAACGCACATCCGTGAAGGAGAAAAATTACCTGTTTGCAAAATTTTATAATAGAAACAAAGAAAACCTTTTTTTAAAATATTTAGCTTTTTTTGTTTATAGAGCAAAAAATAAAACACCCAGCGGTGATTAAATACCATCAAAAGAAAGCTCTATTTCAGTGAAAAAATTATAAATTTTCATATGGGTACAGTGTTGCATGACCGCGCAATTGTTATTCAAAGTGCGACAGCTGAAAATTGGCCTGGGCAGGAAGGAAGTATAAGTGCCCAGTAGGCAAGTGGTTAAGTAGAATAAAACCCAACTAGTCTTAAAAATGTCCCTGATGGTTTAAAACGAGTGGATAAAAAAATGTGAAATAATATGAAACCACTTTCAACAGGCTTGTGTTTACTTCTCTCCTGACTGCTATATCTCTCCCGATATAAATCTATGGGAGTGCAGAAGTCAGGTCAACTGCACCTGCAATGAATTCAAAGCATCTTAAAATCATGTTCGAATACTAATCAGCAGCCCAACCGCTGACTGAGAAAAATGTTCCAACAATCCCACTCAACAAAAGTAATTCATGAGATAGACATGTGTTGAGTGGGAACGACAACACATAAATCAAAATTCATGCGGTCCCTGAAGAACTGGCCAAATTTAGTTCCATTTATGACCAGCCTTAGAGACCAGACAAATTGTATATGCTTCCCAGGAGGTTTGTGCAGTAGTACCAAGTAAAGGAAGACGATCATTCTAGTGATCTTGGTGTCCACAAATTGTCTTGGTACTAGAACACCCTTGGACCCCTGGGAGACACTTCAGACCAAGGTCTAGTCTTCCATCTTGCTCCACATTTGCTGGCTTTACCAAATTGGCTGTTAAAACCTGTGTCCTAAAATATGGGGGTCTCTGACATTTCTATGTTGCTGAAGCCTAGAAAATCGACCTGTTGCAAGGTGTTTTGCTGCCCTTTAAGACTTTGGATAGTGTGCAGCACAGACATATCATTGTAGATGATCCTACGTGGAACATATCCTTTTCTTTCTCCAGTCTGGGCTGGAGCAGCATTTTGCCTTGAGTACAATGCCCCTCTGTTTGTTCCCCTGGCTTGCTTTGGGATCTCAATTTGGTCTTGTCGTTTCTACAGAAACCTTCTATTGAGCTCATTTGGTATATTCCCTTGGTTGATTTTGTAAGGTTCTTTTTCTCATGGTCTTTACGACAGCGAGATGGTTTCAGAACTGCTGCCTTACCCTGGTTCTTCAGATACAAGTTGGATCTGAGGCTTGGGGCTTCTTTCCACCCTAAGATGCTTTTATCCTATCACCTTAATCAATATTTTGTCACACTTTCTCTGCTTCCTCTTGCTAAGCACCACAAAGATACAGTATATCTCTACATTGTTTGTTTAGATGTGGTATGTGCAATGCCATCTGAACTTCAGATTCTCTATTTGTCCCGCCTGCGGGCCCTCGTAAAGGATGTCCTGTATCTTCTTCCACCATTTTTAGTTGGTTTAGGCAGGTTATCACTAAGACTTGCATCTTGGACGATAGGACTCCTCCTTTCCCTATTAAGGCTCACTTCACTAATTCAGTCAGTGCTTCTTGGTCTTTTCAGCACCAGAAATCTTTTTCTCGTATTTTGCAAGGCTGCCACCTTGGTCCTCTAATCACACGTTTGTGAAGTTTTTAATGGGTATGGATGTTCAGGCCTCTGCTGACACCAGCTTCAGCTGCAACGTGCTTCAACCCGCTCTTTGCGGTTTCATGCACAATAGTGTTTTTTAAGCTCCTATAAGCTGCTATTAGCATTTTTTTCTGCTCCTAGAAGCTAAATGGTGTTATCCTATGTGTCCATGCAAACTATGTTAGATTATTAGCATTTTGTGAGCTTCAAAAATAGTTTTTGTAGAGTTTTGTGGAGCGTTTTTCCAGCAGAAAAAAATGCTTAATGCTACTAAGAAGCCCCTAACGGCTTTTTTGTAGCTTTTTTTTTTTTTTTCCTACATATACTGTAAATTATGACCTGAGTGATGCCCTGACATCTTACCTACTTTTTTTTGTTTTTTTTTTAGCAGTGAACATACATTCCACATTAATAATTATGCTACCAAAATTAGTGTGTTCTGTAAATTCCCTTCTGCATGGTTCCTGTTTCTTTATTGCTGGAGGCTGTCATTTTGCTGAAGCCCAGAGCCCTTGAGCAGCAGTAAATCTTTAGGCTGTCAGTAAATTGGCCAACACATTTTCGTTACAGTCCTAAAAAATAGAGATCAACTAAGCATGTGCAGAGCAGGGTTAGTCAGTGTATTACTAGATTTAAACAGCATACAAACTTATACTTTTTAATGTTTTACATTGCTATACCTGCAAAAGGGACCAGACTCCAGTGACCTAGCTGGACATAATTTTCTGACTAAAGTTCCACTTTAAATGTTTGAATTTGCATTCCAGCCATCTGGAGGCAGAAATCCCCTCCTACTTTACCTATTTGGTTTGCAAAAATCAATGAGCTGCAACATATGGAAAGTCTCACAGCCTCCTTGAAAGGTAGAGAGGAGAAATGTCGACATATCTGGTTCTGCTAGATGGAGCTTATGAAGCCATTTTGGATCAGATAGATTTCTACCCTTTGCTCACTTGTACGATCTTTTCATATTTGTTTTTTATTTCTTTAACCACTTGCCCTCCTGAGGATTTACCCTCCTTCCTGACCAGGCCATTTTTTGCGTTATGGCGCTGTGTTATTTTAACTGACAATTGCGTGGTCATGCAATGCTGCACCCAAATTAAATTTATGTTTTTTTCCCCCACGAGCTTTCTTTCGGTGGTATTTGATTGCCTGTGTGTCTTTTATTTTTTGTGCTATAAAAAAAATACTGGCAATTTTGAGAAAATATTTTTGACTTTTTGCTATTAAATATGTCCAGTAAAAAGATTTAAAAGAAATCAAAATTGTCATAAATTTAGGCCAAAATGTATTCTGCTACGTGTCTTTGCTAAAAAAAAAAAAAAAAAAAAATCCCAATATGTATAAATTTAATTGGTTTACGTGAAAGTTATAGCATTTACAAATGGCGGTATAGATACTGGAATTTTTTCTTAATATTTTTATTTTTTATTTTTACTAGTAATGGCAATCAGCAACTTATAGTGGGACAGCGGCGGGTATTCTAACACTGGGGGAACTGACTTGGTGTCACTGACATCCCCAGTGTCACCAATACAGTGATCAATGCGGAAAAAAAAAGCACTGACGTACTAATGGCACTGGGAAGGAAAGGGTTAACAAGAGGGGCGATCAAAGGGTTAACAGTGGACTGTGTGTTGTTTTACTATGTGCTGTCTCCGTGTGCTTCACTGTAAGCACACTGCTTTGCATAGCTGTGCACAGCCAAGCAAAGCAGTGTGCACGAGCTGACACGGAAGAGAACTGTATTGTTTACATACAGTTCTCCTCCCCTTCGGAGATGCTCGGCATTTACCGGGAGCCAGCGCGTAATCACTGGCCGGGATCCGGTGATTGACATCCGCGAATAGTGGCGCAAGTAGGGCGGAGGCGCCCCCTACCCACGAATGCACAATCACGTGTATACAGGTGAAACTCGAAAAATTAGAATATCGGGCAAATCACAATCATGGGAAAGACTGCTGACCTGACAGTTGTGCAGAAAACCATCACTGACACCCTCCATAAGGAGGGAAAACCTCGAAAGGTAATTGCAAAAGAAGTTGGATGTTCCCAAAGTGCTGTATCAAAGCACATTAATAGAAAGTTATGTGGAAGAAAAAGGTGCACAAGCAGCAGGGATGACCGCAGCCTGGAGAGGATTGTCAGGAAAAGGCCATTCAAAAGTGTTGGGGACTTTCACAAGGAGTGGACTGAGGCTGGAGTCAGTGCATCAAGAGCTACCACACACAGACGGATCCAGAACATGGGCTTCAAATGTCATATTCCTCTTGTCAAGCCGCTCCTGAACAAACGTCAGAAGCGTCTTACCTGGGCTAAAGAAAAACAGACCTGGTCTGTTGCTCAGTGGTCCAAAGTCCTCTTTTCTGATTAGAGCAACTTTTGCATCTCATTTGGAAACCAAGGACCCAGAGTATGGAGGACGAATGGAGAGGCATGCACTGCAAGATGCTTGAAGTCCAGTGTGAAGTTTCTACAGTCTGTGTTGATTTGGGGAGCCATGTTATCTGCTGGTGTTGGTCCACTGTGCTTCAATAAGTCCAGGGTCAATGCAGCCGTCTACCAGGAGATTTTGGAGCACTTCATGCTTCCTTCCGCATATGAGCTTTATGGGGATGCTGACTTCATTTTCTAGCAGGACTTGGCACCTGACCAGACTGCCAAAAGCACCACAACCTGGTTCAATGACCGTGGGATTACTGTGCTTGATTGGACAGTAAACTCGCCTGACCTGAACCCCATGGAGAATCTATGGGGCATTGCCAAGAGAAAGATGAGATACATGAGACTGAACAATGCAGAAGAGCTGAAGGCCGCTGTTGAAACATCCTGGTCTTCCATAATACCTCAGCAGTGCCACAGGCTGATAGCTTCCATGCCACGCCCCATTGAGGCAGTAATTGCTGCAAAAGGGGCCCAAACCAAGTACTGAGTACATATGCATGCTTATACTTTTCAGAGATCCTATATTCTATATACAATCCTTGTTTTATTGATTGCATGCAATATTCTAATTTTCTGAGATTGTGGATTTGGGGTTTTCATGAGCTGTAAGCCATAATCGTCACAATTATGACAAATCACGGCTTGAACGATCTTGCTTTGCATGTAATGAGTCTATTTCATATAATAGTTTCACCTTTTAAGTTGCATTACTGAAATAAATGAACTTTTGCACGATATTCTAATTTTTCGAGTTTCACCTGTATATACGTGATTTTGCACACCCGTGCCGCCCTGTAGCAGTACATCTGCTATAGGGCAGTTTGGAAGCGGTTAACCACTTGCCCTCCAGAGGATTTACCCCCCTTAATGATCAGGCCTCTTTTTGCTACTCGGCGCTGCACTAATTCAACTGATAATTGCGCAGTCATCCAATGCTTTACCCAAACAAAATTTGTCCTTTTTTTTTTCACACAAATAGAGCTTTCTTTCGGTGGTATTTGATCAACTGTGCGCTTTTTATTTTTGGCACTATAAACAAAGAAACTTTTGGAAAAAGATTTTTATTTTTTTTTTTTAAAACAATATTTTCTCATTTCTGTCATAAAAAATATCCAAAAAAACTAAAAAAATTCATCATAAATTTAGGCCAATGTGTTCTGACAATTGCGCAGTCATAAATGAAATTTATGTCCTTTTTTCCCCAAAAATAGAGCTTTCTTTTGGTGGTATTTGATCACCAGTGCGCTTTTTATTTTTGGCACTATAAACAAAAATTTTGGAAAATTTTTTTTTTTTTTTTGAAAAAACAATATTTTCTCATTTCTGTCATAAACAAATATTCAAAAAACTAAAATTTCATCATAAATTTAGGCCAAAATGTATTCTGCTACATGTTTTTGGTTAAAAAATCCCAATAAGTGTATATTGATTTGTGTGAAAGTTATAGCGTCTACAAACTATGGTATAGATAATGGAATTTACACAGCTTTTACTTTCTGACTGCCCATCCCATTTCTTGAGGTGCTAAAATACCAGGATAGCACAAACAGCCCCAAATGACCCCTTTTCAGAAAGTAGACACCCTAAGCTATTTGCTGAGAGGCATATTGAGTTCATGGAAGATTATTTTTTTTTCCACAAGTTTCTGGAAAATACAAAAACATTTTTTTTTTTTTGTAATTTAAATGATATTTTTCTCACAGAAGCCATGGGTATATGTGGAATTACACCCCAAAATACATTCTGCTACTTTTACCGAGTATGGGGATACCACATGGGTGAGACTTTTTGGGAGCCTAGCCACATACAGGAGCCCAAAATCCAATGACCACTTTGAAAGCCTGAAGTTGCGTAACTTCCTCATTTCACTTCCTCACTACCTATTACAGTTTTGGAGGCCCTGAAATGCTAGGATAGCACCAAACCCCTCCAAATGACTCCTTTTTTGGAAAGTAGACACCCCAAGGAATTTAAAAAGAGGCATGGTGAGTATTTTGCATATCTCATTTTTTTCTCACAAGGCTTTAAAAATATAAAAAAGAAAAGGAAAAAATGTGTTTATTTCTTCGTTTTCCAAAAACTTGTGTCAACAAACGAGATCTGCAAAATACTCACCATGCTTCTTATCAAATTCCTTGGGGTGTCTACTTTCCAATAAGGGGTGATTTTGGGGGGTTGGGGGCATTTTATGCCCAGCATTAGAAGTTTATGCCACACATCACTCATTCTTCTAACCACCTGAAGATCAAGCCTTTTCTGACACTTTGTTCACATGAAAACAAATCTGTATTTTTTGTTAGGAAATTATTTAAACCCCCAAACATTATATTTTTTTTAAAGCAAACACCCTAGTGAATATAATGGTGGGTGCTGCAATTTTTTATGTTACATAGTACTCACGCAGGGATTTTTCAAACGCAGTTTTAAAAAAAAAGTACACTTTTTTTTTTTTTACTTTTAATGCACACAAATACAATATATTGACCAAATATTTGGTACAATATAAATGATGATGGTATGCCGAGTAAATAGATACCAAACATGACATTATTTAAAACTGCGCATGCCCCGTGCAGTTGCGACAAACGTTTTTTATATCTATAGGCAATGGTTTAAAAGCCTTTAATAGCTACCATTTTAGATTTATAGAGGAGGTCTAGTGTTAGAATTACTGTCCTTGATCTGATGTTCACGGCGATACCTCACATGCATGGTGCAACCGCTATTTACATACCAGCACAGGGTCAATGCTCGCGCAACTTTTTTTAAGTTATGTTTATTTTATATCACTTGTAATGCTATCACAGGGAATGCAAATATCCCCCATAACTTCAATGGGAATTGTCATATATTCTTTTTTGAGAAATCTGGGGGCTATCAGACTCTGGATATCTCCTCTGCCTTTACATTATCTAATCAAACCAAGATCGGTGTGATCAGATGCTTTCCCAATTTACAAATGGCGCTGTTTATATCCTGCAAAACGGATGTGATGAAATGCTCGTAGCTTCCGATTTCTTATAGAGACTATAGAGATGATTGGCACCATTCTGGTCTCCAATCAGCTGTATGGTCAGCTGGCAGAAACACTGGCTGCATTTTTAGGTTCCCCCGATGGCATGGGACTGCCCTGGAAGGCAGCGGGGGAGGGAAGGCATCATCTCCCACTTCTTGTAATAGCAATCCTGCAGCTAATTAGCCACTAGGATTGCTTTTACATGAAAGCCAATTGCCGGCTGAAAAATACGATACCAGGATGATGCTAGCAGCTGTAGGCATCATCCTGGTATAACCATTCAAAGTCCAGTGATGTACCAGTATGTCGCTGGTCCTTGTTGAGTTGAATGAAATAAAGAGAAGAAATCTCTGCCAGAAAAAGTGTGTGGTATGCCCACCATTAGAATATACTGCCCTGCATCCACCCACTTCTAATGGTGGGCGCAGATTTAGGTTGCACGGTGCCACATGCACCAGTTCCAAGATTGTACAAATGTCTAAATAGTGGCACGCTTGAATAAAAATTGTCCACGTATAAGTGGTACCCCATATTGAAAAGAGATGAAACCAAATCCCAAACTATCTTGCTGCTGCTCCACGTGACTATCTTTTCCCTCGTAAATCCGAAACTTATATGTATAGCCTGTTGCCCTCTCACAGGCCTTATACATCTTGACCCCATATCTGGCAGGCTTGCTGGGGAGAAATTGTATGAGTGCAGGGCAGCCAGAAAAATTAATGTGGGACTAATTAACACAGATGTTTTGCTGGGGAGTATAGACATCTGCAAATTTTTGGTTAAGGTGATTTATGGGGGGCTGAATTTTGTAGAGCCGGTCCAATTCAAGGTCACCTCGAGGATGACACAGTGTATTGTTGTTGAAATGCATGAAACGCATTATACTCTCATATCTGTGCCTGGCCATGGCAGCAGAGAACACGGCATATGATGAATCGGGTCTGTGGACCAATACAACCGTAAAAAAAGGCCCAAAAAAAAATTTACATTCGGAAACCGTAATGGGTTTTCATGTGAATGGTCAGGCAAGGTTTGAATTTGGGTTGGTGGCAATAAATTGCTGTGCATATAAATTGCTTTGATCCACAATCGATGCACAGATCTTCCGTGAAAAACCTTTCCCAAAAATCAAGGGGAGTAGCTAAATTCGCTGTTTCTGCCTGAATTCTGGGTTGTGCAGTGGATGGGGGAAGTACGGGAGCTGCAGAATTTGTGGGCTGCCAATCGGGATTTGCAAGCACATCCGGAAGGATAATAGGGGCTCTACGGGCCTGTGTGCGATTTCTTGGTGGTCGCGGGACAGTACTTGTGCTCACCACCACTCCAGCTTGTACTGTACTTATGGGACTTGCCCTGTCACCAAGTGATACTGCAGTGCTGGTATGTGAGAGACCAGGATGTACTAGGCTGCTCGTGCTTGCCAGCTCACCAAAAGGTAGAGCGGCACTAGTACTGGCACTCTGCTGCATATAAGAGTCATCAAAATTTACCAGCAAGTGCCTCAAGATTCTGCAAACACTGCAGTTTTGTGTGCAGTATATCAAATGACCGTGGCCTACTGACACTGCACTTGCTAGGGGAGAAGGGGGGGGTTAAGCATAGGGGCTAAACGCAGGTTCTGGCAGGTGCCGGGGCTGATCCCGCTAGTGCTGCGTTTTTGGGGACGCTATACGAATGTGAACGCTGGTATAGTACTGATCTGATCAAAGATATTGATCTGTTCAGACACTATACTAGCAATGGAGGTTTGTGTATGAGCGTGTTCCTGGCAATCAAGGGGTTAAATGTGATTACTGGTGTACTGACAGGCAATCTGACGCTATCTAGGAGGGGCGTGAAAACCATGGGTATACGAATCATATATATATATATATATATATGTGTGTATATGTGTGTGTGATTTTGCACACCTGTGCCGCCCTTTAGCAGTATTTCTGCTATAGGGAGGTCAAGAAGTGGTTTGTGTTACAGCACTGCGTTACCTTAACTGACAGTTGCGCGGTCATGCAACGCTGCACCCACATTAAATTTCGGTCTTTTTTTTCCCCCAAGAATTGAGCTTTGTTTCGGTGGTATTTGATGGGCTGTGCATTTTTTGCGCAAAAAAAAGACAATTTTGAGAAAAACAATATTTTGGACTTTTTGCTATAAAACATGTCCAGTAAAAAAAAATTAAAAATCAAATTTAGTCATAAATGTAGGCCAAAATGTCTTCTACGACATGTCTTTGCTAAAAAAAAAAAAAAAAAAAATCCCAATACGTGTAAATTAATTGGTTTACGTGAAAGTTATAGCGTTTACGAATGGCAGTATGTATACTGGGATTTTTTTTTTTTAATACTAATAGTGGCGATCAGCAACTTATGGCGGCGATACGGGACTGCGGCGGACATTCTGACACTGGGGGAACTGACTTGGGGTCACTGACATCTCCAGTGACACCAATACAGTGATCAGTACAAAAAAAAAATGACACTGTACTATTGGCACTGAGGAGGAAGGGGTTAACATTTGAAGGCAATGCTCAGCGATCTGGACCAGTGTGCTCAAACTTACAGGGAGGAGAGCTGCAGTGTAAACAATGCTGCCTTCCTCCCCGTCAGTGTTTGAGGGTAATCACCGGCCGGGACTCGGTGGTTGATACCCGCAGCGGTGATCAGCGGCGTGGGTAAGGCAGTCGCGCGCCTCCTACCTGTAATGCAAAATCACGTATATATTCGTGATTTTGCACAGTGGTGCCCTTCTGCTGCAGTAAATGTACTTTGGCTGGTCGGCAAGCGGTTACTATTGGTTGGACTTATACTCTACTGTAGGTATGCTATTATTCCCCAATCCCTTTGATTCATAGAGTGCGGTGTTAATAGGACAAATCAGGGGGAGTTTGTCTTGGAAGGATATATATGTAATGCTCTTTCATATCATCTGAAAAGTTGTTACGCTGTTATTGTCAACTTCTATATTCCATACCTGTGAAATTTATGAATGTATGACTGTAACCTGCGTTTGTATTGAAAATGGAAAATAACTAAAAACAAAAAAACAGGAGGGTCTTTTGACTTTCCTATAAAGTCTTTTTCATGGAGTACAGCACAGGACACTCTCCCCTCTGTCCTGGTGTTTTCCACTGATTGCTGGATAAAAAAACTGAGATCTAGTGGTAGGGGTTATTGGGGCTGGCCTTACAACTTTGTTTGCCATTGTCCTCACTTGAAGGTGGCAGCACATACCCCATTGTTAAGACTAAAAGAAGCCTGTGTTCTATACTGTACTCTTAAGAAAAAGGGTTTAAAGGAAAGTCAAAAATCCTTATTTATGGCTGTAGCAAGGTCTTTTAGTACCCTTTTACAAATGACTATCCACTATTCTTTTCTAACTGCTGAAAGTTCCAATAAATGGGCCCACTTATGTGTGACACTCTCTAAGCCTCAACCCTTGCACAGAAAATATTTATGCACCAGAAGGAAAGGTATCTGTACAGGGTTTCAGTGTCTGTGTATTTGCTTGGGAGTCCTGTATAAGCATGTATATCTTGGTATCTGACTGTTCTTCCAATGTAATTGAACCTGCAGACATGCCCAAAAAATAAAATTTCCAGTGCTGGTATTACAGTTCCAGTATATTGGAGGCATTGAACAGTTATTCTTAACCATTAGCCGCCCGGCGGCTTCAAATGCGTCTTTACACTCCGGGTGCATGCCATTTGGCGTGCTCCCGCACATGCGCAGTTTGCGCTAATGCAGAGCGGCGCAGCAGTGCGATCTGTCACCGGCCGTGCACCTCGGACACGGCCGATGACAGATCCGAGTACCAGCTCCCGTTGCTGGTATCATGTGACCTGCTGTGACCAATCACAGCAGGTCACATGACAGTTGTATACAATGGATGGCTTCATTCATGATGCCATCCATTGTATACTAGTGCCTAGCTGTGAATGGTCACAGCTAATCACATGCACATGTCATGTGATTAGCTGTGACCAAATCACAGCTAAGCACACAAAAAAAAAAAAAAACTGAATCGATTTCATTCAGGTAAATGCTTGCTTATAGCAAAGTAATTCTTTGCTATAAGCAAATTGTGTAAAAAAAAAAAAAAAAAAAAAATACTGATCACTTCCCCAAAGTAGTACATTGTTACTATGGTAACATTGTACTACTTTGGTCATAGTAAAATATGAAAAAAAATCTTAAAAAAAAAAGTAATAAAAAATTAAATATAATAAAAAAAATAAAAAAATTAAAAAAAAATATATATATATTTTTTTTTTCATACTGTCACCAGTCAGTGTCCCTGTTCACCGCCATGCCAGTTATATGATGACACTGTACTGCACTGGTGACAGTATGTAAAAAAAAAAAATAGTGAAAATAATTTTTTTAATTTTTTCATTTTCCGAAAAATTATGACAAAAAAAATACAACTTCAAAAAACTCGCCATGCCTCTTATGAAGTACGTCGGACTGTCTACTCTGCAAAAAGGGGTCATTTGGGGATATCTGTACTATTCTGACATTCTTAGACCTCAAGAAATTAGATTGGCTGTCAGTACTTCAGGATTGATCAATATTCAGATCTATACCATAGTTTGTGAACTCTATAACTTTCCTACAAACTAAAAAATACATCCTAATTTTTGTTATTTTCACCAAAGACATGTAGCAGAATACATCTCGGCCTAAATTTATGAAGAACAATTATTTATTTGTAAACTTTTATAACAGAAAAAAAGAAAAATGTGTTTTTTTTCTCAAAATTTTTGGTCTATTTTTGTTAATTTAGCAAAAAATAAAATCCCCAGCGGTGATTAAATACCACCAAAAGAAAGCTCTAGTTGTGTGAAGAAAATGATAAAATTTTAGTTTGGGTACAGTGTTGTATGACCGCGCAATTGTCATTCAAAGTGTGAGAGCACTGAAACCTGAAAAATGGCCTGGGCAGGAAGGTGTAAAATTGCACGGTATTGAAACGGTTAAGATAAACTGTTCTAAGAAAGTGAAACAAAATTTAACCGTGGAATATTTAGTAGCAAGGAAATTTCACGGATGGACTTACTGCACAGGTGGCAACCTATTACGGTACCACGCTTGAATTCACTGAGCTCCTGAGAGCAGCCCATTCTTTCACAAATGTCTGTAGAAGCAGTATGGATGCCTAGGTGCTTGATTTTATACACCTGTGGCCATGGAGGTTGTTGGAACACCTGAATCCAAAAATTTGGAGAGGTGTTCCAATACTTTTGGCAATAATTGTGTGTGTGTGTGTGTGTGTGTGTGTGTGTGTGTGCATTAACATGAATGCATAGTAGATATTTGTGAACATTAATTGTACCAAAATTTTAGAAACTATAAAATATTATGTTTTAAAATTATTACTTTGTTCTTCTAGGTGTGTGACCATTGAAAAATGTCGGAATAGCACATTTGTCCTCGGACCAGTGCAAACTGTTGTTCATGTGCAGATGTGTGACCATGTGACAGTCATAAGTGTTTGTCAGCGATTGTCCTTGTCTTCTACAACCAGTTGTACTTTTCATATTCTTACTCCTACAAGGCCTCTTTTATTTAATGGAAATCAGGGTGTAATTTTTGCTCCATATCATACTCACTATGCAATGCTAGAAGATCACATGGGACAAACTGGTTTAGCCACATTACCGAACTACTGGGACAGGCCACAGTTTTTTTCTGCAGAAAGTGACTCTCAAGTTTGGAAACTCATGTCCCCTCGCGAATTTTATACATTTTCTGTGCCTTTTGAAATGGAAGGTGATACAACTGAAATTCCTGGAGGCTTACCCCCAGCATTTCTTAAGGCAGTGGATCAAAGGCAACAAAAGATACAAATGTGGCAGAAAACTGTTAAAGAAGCAAAATTAAACAGGTAAGCTTGATCATTAACACTTTTTGATGTATGTATTTGACCTTGCTTGTATTATGTTTATTTAGTTAACCAGCTAGTGATCACCTGCTGCATATGTGTTCTCATATTATCTGCTTAAAGTGTTACTTAACCCACAACAGTAAAATCGGTCTGTATATGCAGGAAAGCGTGCTTCTTATACTCATGGTGGAACCTTATTGGTTAATCCTCCACATATGTGAAAAAGCTGTTTGATCCTGTCTTCTCTGATCTTCCCCTTCTACTGTCCCCAATCCACTTGCTAATAATACAGAGCTAAAGGAGTCACTCTGCACATGCTCAGTTTGGTGTGTATTGCTAGAGGTTTTTTTTTTTCTTTGGAAGAGTGCATGTGATCAGCACAGTGCCAATCAGCACTGCCTAGACAGAGGGCTAGGGGTCCAGCAGCCTCATAGGACAATCAGGGGAGAATGAAAATAACTCCTACAAGCTATAACCGGTGCTCAGCTGGGCAGTGATAGAAGTCACAAGACTGCTATATACTGCTGATGAGGAAATGTGTTCAGTTTATATTTATTAAAATAATTGCATTTCTATGTACTGTGGGAGGCCAGATATAGTGAATGCATGGTCCTGGGTCTAGTAACACTTTAATAGCCTTATATTATTGTTAGTTTATTGATTTTTCTTAAAGCATTAATGGCTTTAGTTTTTAAATACAGATGGATTCAAAGAGCACATTTAGCCTCTTGGTGTTTGTCTACCACATCAACAACCATGTAGCTGAAAGTGACAATGTGTTCTTAATAAAAAGAGTTTTTGGATTTACAAAAAAAAAAGAACAAGATCACAAGTTACAATGCGCAACATATTTGCAAAAACAGGTAAACATGAATAAACTTTTATCTTGCAATACAAGGTCATAAGGTTATAACAATGTGAAAAAGTAAGATCAGTTCATACGTGATCCTGAGTTTTATTTAGTGAGTTTATTGGTTTAACCTCCCTAGCGGTCTGATTATTTCAGATTTTTGGTGCTGAAAGCGGTACCATTATTTTGCATGGAAATATGTAGTTTTTTAGTCTAGGCTGTAATTTTTAGGAATTACTCACTGAAATCTGTCCGAACAAGAGTCTAGTAAACATCCCGGGTATGATAAAATTTGAAACACGAAATCATAAATTATAATTTAATAATCATAAAAAATAATAATACATTTAATTCAATAATATAATCAAACCAAAAACACTGAAATTTGAAATAGAGCGCCAAGTTCGCACATTGCTGAGCAAAGTCGCAAAATCGTTTTCAGTGTCTGATGACGAATTTCCCCACGAATAATCACTCAATTCTGCAAGTGGTCCTGATTTACTATCGCTGTTCTCTAGCTGATCTAAACCCGCTTTTGACCTAAAGGGACACTTTTTGGACGCCATGGACTTTTCTCAGTTTCCAGGCAGAAGGAACAGACAAAATGAAGGCAGGGCACAGGACAGAGTACTGGGGACAAAATGTATGTGAAATGGGTTGAAACAGCAATGTTTTGCTATGTAAAATTTGTTTGGAAAAAATGACATTTTTTAAAATGTTCAAATTTCCCGCCGCCGACGGCGCCCGTACGTCCCGACGTCACAGGGACCGGAACACAGAAGCCGGATCCTGGCATCGGCCGGAGGAGATGGCCAGGGACGCTGCAGGGGACACATCGTGGGAGTGAAGGGCAAGGTAAGCTCTGCAGGGACTCCCTATGCAGCGCCGCATGGTAAGCCCGAGTGTAGCTCGGGGTTACCGCTTTTGGTACTGACATTTTACCCCGAGCTACACTCGGGAATACCGCTAGGGAGGTTAATTTGACCAATAAACAGGTGGAATTAGCTACGGACTGAGGAAGTCAGTGTGGAAATACAATATGCACCTTTATAGATTGCATAGCATAGAATGCTATAAATAGAATATAGCTCTATAATGACAAGTTAGGTCTACAATTGAAGGAACCTCTGCATAACTAGTTGAGATGGGGTCAGCCCCGGTACGTCTAGCCAACCCTGCCAGATTGATTCAAATTTACGCTGGGCGTTCCGGTGGCATTAAGTGAGTTGTTCTCTTAGAAGTAGGGGGTTCACATATTCTATCCATTGTTTACATCTTGGAAAGGAGAATGACATCTAGTATCTGGCAGTAGGTTTTTTCTAGCAAGGTATAGCAGGCGAGAAACCATAAAATATAGTCCTGGTTGGTACTGTTCAGCATCTATTGCTCCTATGAGGCATATGATGGGATCTAGCTGAACAGCTGATTGGGAGACTAAGGATATTGTAAATTTAATCTCAGTCCAATATATAGTGAGCTTTGGACAACACCAAAACATATGAATGAAGTCTTGGAGGTGTAGTTTACATTTTGGACATAAGGGTGTGTCTCTCCTGCCCCAGTTATATAATTTCTCTGGAGTCCTATAAACTCGATGGAGTATAAACCGTTGAGTAAGCCTGTGCGCTGCAGACAACGATTATGGGTACAGATTCCAGCGCCATGTCCCATTGCTCACCACCAATCTCCCCTATGTCTGTCGCCCATTGGGCTCTACTTCTAAGGATAGCATGATTTTGTATAGTGGAAATCCTTCCTTCCAGTTTGGCCAGTTCTGGATATGACGGATTACTCCATGGGAGTAGTATCCAGGTATCCTGTGATACCTAAGGAGGACTTAAGAGCTCTCCAAACCTTCTGCAATATGATAGCAGTGGGACAAGTAGGAGGCAAAGTGGGCAATGCTATCTGCAGGTGAGAGATTGCTGAAAGAGTGGGATCGGTTAATGTAGGTAACGTGTTGACAGGGTCCACATTACCCACCGTCCCCCAGCCAGCCAACTGCTGGAACTATGTCACTAAAAAATATGTTCTAGGGTGCAGAATGGCCAACCCCCACCCTTGTCTTTCGCAATTTGCAGTGTCAAAAGCAGAATTCTAGCCTGCTGTTTTTTTCCAGATTAAGTCCCTAAATTGGGAGTCTATACGGGTAAACCATCTTTTGGTATCCAAATCGGGGAATTGTGATTATATATATATATATAAGTTGTGGAGCCCAATTCATTTTTATCAGGTTAACTCTCCCCACCCCAGATAGGAGAAATTTACACCAACTTTCACATTTCACCTTATGTTTATTCAGCAGGGGAGCCAAATTCAGTGAGAGGTATTGGGCTGGTTCCGGAGAAACCACTATCCCCAAATATTTGAAGGAAGAGACAATGGGAATCTGTTGGGCATAATCAGGCAAGGGGCAGTCAAGGGATCTAAAGGCATAAGGGCGGCAGATTTATTCCAGTTGATGGAAAAACCGGAGAAGTTCCCATATTTTTTAATAAGCGACATCAGAGCTAGTAAGGAGGTATTAGAATCATCCAAATAGTGTGTCATCAGCATACAAGGAAATCTTTTCTTACGAAACCCAACTATATCAGTAGACCCCCAGACCATAATGGCCAGAGGCTCCACAGCCAGTGCAAATAGTAGGGGCGGTGGGGCATCCCTGCTGAGTGCCTCTATGCAGGTGGAAAGGTGCGGAAAGGCCATTGTTTATACGCAATCTGGCCCTAGGAGCGAAGTACAGTACCCAGTTGATAAACTTGTCCCACTGTCCAAATCTAGATAACACCTCCCAGAGGTAGGGCCATTCCTCACTATCAAAAGCCTTTGCAGTGTCCAAGGAGAGGATAGCTCTGCCCCCTGGATTGTCCACTGGCTTCTGCAAGTTGTGAAATGTCTGTTATTCTATGTCGACCTAGAGGGGATAAACCCTGATTGATCCCTCTGTATCAAGTTGCCTATAACCTTGGACAATCTGGTAGCCAGGACCCGGGCCAGTAATTTGATATCTGTATTTAATTGTGAGGACGATAAGACTCAGGGAGCAATTTGTCTATCCCCGGTTTTGGTAGAACTATTATAATCGATTCCCACATGGAGTCAGGTAAGTCTCCCGTTACTGATGCAGCCCGCAGGGTTCGCAGTAAGGGTGGAAGGAGAACATCTCCAGCTGGGAGACCATCCAACCCAGGAGATTTATTAGTAGGAGCAGCCACCAAAGCCTCACGAGCTTCTCAGTAGTAATAGGAGAGTTAAGCTTAACCCGCTCTTAGCCAGACAATTTAGGAAACGGGCTCCCTGCTAGAATATGTGAAAGTTCATTGCTGTGGTGGCATATTTAGAAGTGTAAAGGTTCTCATAGAACTGGTGAAATGTACCCAGAATATCAACTTGAGAGGTATGGAGAATGCCATATAACGACTGGATAGCATCTATAGAGGTGGTGTCTTGTTGGCCCCTGGCCACCAGGGCCAGGAGATTATTATTATTATACAGGATTTATATAGCGCCAACGGTTTGCACGGCACTTTACAAAATGGAGGTAGACATTACAGTTACAATACAATTTGGTATAAAAGGAAACTGAGGGCCCTGCTCATTAGAGCTTATAACCTTGAAGGAGGGGTTGAGTGATACAAAAGGTAATAGCTAGGGGGGTGAGCTGATGGAGGAAATAAATGGTGGTTTTACTAGGTAGAAGCTGGATAGGCTTCTTTTAAAGAGAGAGATTTTCAGGGATAGTCTAAAGGTGGATAGATTAGGAGACAGCTGGACAGATTGGGGTAGGGAGTTCCATAGGATGGGAGAAGCTCTGGAGAAGTCATGGAGGCGAGCATGGGAAGAGGTGACACAGGAACTTGAGAGCAGAAGGTCTTGGGAGGATCGTAGAGAGCAGTTTGGTTGATATATTGAGACCAGGTTGGTGATGTAGCTGGGGGCAGAGTTGTGGACGACTTTGTATGTTGTTAGTATTTTGAATTTTATTCCTTGGGATAGTGGAAGCCAGTGGAGGGATTGGCAGAGAGGGGTAGCAGACACTGAATGGTTGGTAAGGTGGATGAGCCTGGCAGCAGTATTCATGATGGACTGGAGGGGGGATAGCCTATGTAAAGGTAAGCCAATGAGCGAGTTGCAGTAGTCGAGGCGAGAGATGACCAGGGAGTGAATTAGGAGCTTTGTGGTATCATTGGTTAAAAAGGGGCGTATTCTGGAGATGTTGAGACTGCATTATTTGGACAGAGATTGGATGTAGGCTTGAAAGGATAGTTCAGAATCCAGGGTTACCCCTAGCACACTGGCATGCAGGGGATGGGTTGATAGTGGTGCTATTGATCCCGAGAAATTAGGGGAAGAGGCACTTTGGGGAGGAAATATGAGCTCTGTTTTGGATAGATTGAGTTTTAGGAAGTGGTGTGACATCCAGTCTGATATGTCTGTTAGTAAATCGGTGATATGTGAGGAAACTGATGGGGAGAGCTGAGGAGTAGAGAGGTAGATTTGTGTGTCATCAGCATAGAAATGGTATTGGAAACCATGGGAAGTTTTTTGAGGAGGAGGGGGTGGTCAACTGTGTGAAAGGCAGCGGAGAGGTCCAAGAGCAAGAGTACAGAATAGTGACCATTGGTTTTAGCGGTTAGTAAGTAGTTTGTGAGTTTTAGGAGAGCAGTTTCTGTGGAGTAATAATAGAATAGGTGCAGCGCTAAAAACAAATTATAAGTATAAATATTTCTCTATAGAATAAAGATATAAATATCAGTGGTCAAAACAGATATGCCACAGAAGTGAATAGTGCATTGAGTCTATAAAGAGTGCTGAGAGCACACAAAAAGTCCTCGTCCCAGGGTGATGGTAGTATAAGGTAAAGGAAATCCTGGAAAAACAGATGGAGTGCGCACTCACCAGAAGTGCGTTAAAATAACGCATATAAGGAAGTAGCTGCTGCAAGATCTCTCCAGCATCAGGGCTCTGGTCAGGTCGCACTGCGTCCTATCCTCTGTCTCACCGCAAGGAGAGGTGGCCAAGTGGCATCCGAACGTGTGAGCGTCAGGGAACTCCTTGGTCCAAAGTAGTACTGTGGGAGATGGTGCTCTCAGAGAGAGCCCAATGAAGGACGCCACATAGTGTAATACTGTTTGACTTGCGTTTATTAGTCAAAAAAGGGGTTAAACAAAAAAGAGTACTGACCATAGATAGTTGGCCACATACAGTGGCTAGATGTCCATGAGCTGTAGCCCCCCCTGACGCGTTTCGTGCGATGCACGTCCTCAGAGGGTCAGGGCTTACAGTAGGACATCATTACTCATCTATTTATATGGAGAAATGGCAATCGCGCTAGTCACGGCGGTCATTTTGCCGGCGTCTCGCGCATGCGCAGTAGATCGGCGCCATTTTGCCGAAGATCGTTACGAGGGAATGCACTGGAATAAACTAATCCTCCTAGTGACCTGATGTATATGGTGTATCCCAGGCAGGCGCCATGATATAGGTGGGGAAAGAGAAACAAACGACTTTGTCAGACAGCAAATGAACTGCTGACACAACTAACTATGATGAACATAAATCGTGGTACAAAAAGGAGCATTGTACTTATCCACTGACATTGACTGCACACCAGGATGAACATATCCACATGGAACTGGATAATTTGGTGGCATGTAATAAAATACTATATGTATATGTATGTAAATGCTAATTATAAAATTTACATAGTGTAAAATTACAGGGGATTGCTCCATTGCTTTACTGTTACTTTGGTTCAGCAAAAATAAAAATAAGGAAATCATAATAATGAAAAATTATAGATGTAAACGATTGTAAAGAAGTTGTGCGATAGCCATTTCTACTGCAGTAAATAGATGAGTATCAATACATTTAAAATTCAATAAGTTTTAATAATATATTTAAAATAGGTCAGTACGGTATAGTATATTTCATATGGTCAGCAAAAAAACTCATAAAGTTCAATAATAATGCATAAAATAGTGCATGAAATACTGAATTATAAAATGTATAATAAACATTATACCTAAAAGGCTAAAATACTAGAATAGAATAGAATTCACAATGACAAAATAGTATTGATGTAGATAAAACAGAGGTGTTGTCCACCACATCCATTCATACAAGAAAAGATATCAGGGCAAAAAAAGGAGTGATCTCAGGGTACTGTAACTGCACATTAGCTGTCATCGATAAAGCAATTCAAATCAAATTCAATGTTAAGACCTTTTGGGTGTAAGGATCCAAGGTCATATATCCACTTGGACTCTAATTGTGAGATAGCTCTTTTCTTATTTTGGCCTCTCCAATGTGCATTTATCATTCCTATACCCATGAAAATTAATGACGAGGGATCTTGGTTATGATGCGTTTTATAGTGCAGGGATAGCGAATGGTCCTTATAGCCCTTTCTAATATTGTTCACATGTTCTTTTAGACGGTCCCTCAATCGTCTAGTTGTTCGTCCAATATATTGTAAATGACAGGGACACTGCATTAGGTAAACAACATATTTACTTGTGCAGGTAATACAATCATCAATCTTGAAGGTTTTACCATTTACTGTAGAGTTAAAACTTGTGTGTCTGCTTGTAAACTTGCTGTTAGTGCAGATCATACACTTTTTACATGGGTAAAAACCTTTAATTTGTGGGAAGAGACGAGTGTATACAGGGGGATCAAGAACATTTGGGGCTATTCTATTCCCAAGGGGGGTGGCTTTCCTAAAAGCAATCTGCGGTTGATCTGGTAAAAATTGTCTTAAAACTGGATCTGACATCAGAATCTTCCAATTGTTGCGAATTATCCTGGTAACTGATTTATATTGGGTTGAATAGTTTGTCACAAAGGGACAAACTCTTTCAGGTCTCTTATTAATATTCTTTTGCAACATCACATCTCTGTTGGAGATGCCTACTTCTGTCATGGTTTGTATTAAAGTGTTTTCATCATAACCTTTCTCAAGGAACTTGGTTTTAATGATGGCAGCCTGTTTATAGTATGTATTGACATCAGTACAATTGCGTCTGATTCTGGTAAACTGTCCCTTAGGTATATTTTTTAACCATGCCGGGTTTAGGAATGCCACCCCCCTTGGGAATAGAATAGCCCCAAATGTTCTTGATCCCCCTGTATACACTCGTCTCTTCCCACAATTAAAGGTTTTTACCCATGTAAAAAGTGTATGATCTGCACTAACAGCAAGTTTACAAGCAGACACACAAGTTTTAACTCTACAGTAAATGGTAAAACCTTCAAGATTGATGATTGTATTACCTGCACAAGTAAATATGTTGTTTACCTAATGCAGTGTCCCTGTCATTTACAATATATTGGACGAACAACTAGACGATTGAGGGACCGTCTAAAAGAACATGTGAACAATATTAGAAAGGGCTATAAGGACCATTCGCTATCCCTGCACTATAAAACGCATCATAACCAAGATCCCTCGTCATTAATTTTCATGGGTATAGGAATGATAAATGCACATTGGAGAGGCCAAAATAAGAAAAGAGCTATCTCACAATTAGAGTCCAAGTGGATATATGACCTTGGATCCTTACACCCAAAAGGTCTTAACATTGAATTTGATTTGAATTGCTTTATCGATGACAGCTAATGTGCAGTTACAGTACCCTGAGATCACTCCTTTTTTTGCCCTGATATCTTTTCTTGTATGAATGGATGTGGTGGACAACACCTCTGTTTTATCTACATCAATACTATTTTGTCATTGTGAATTCTATTCTATTCTAGTATTTTAGCCTTTTAGGTATAATGTTTATTATACATTTTATAATTCAGTATTTCATGCACTATTTTATGCATTATTATTGAACTTTATGAGTTTTTTTGCTGACCATATGAAATATACTATACCGTACTGACCTATTTTAAATATATTATTAAAACTTATTGAATTTTAAATGTATTGATACTCATCTATTTACTGCAGTAGAAATGGCTATCGCACAACTTCTTTACAATCGTTTACATCTATAATTTTTCATTATTATGATTTCCTTATTTTTATTTTTGCTGAACCAAAGTAACAGTAAAGCAATGGAGCAATCCCCTGTAATTTTACACTATGTAAATTTTATAATTAGCATTTACATACATATACATATAGTATTTTATTACATGCCACCAAATTATCCAGTTCCATGTGGATATGTTCATCCTGGTGTGCAGTCAATGTCAGTGGATAAGTACAATGCTCCTTTTTGTACCACGATTTATGTTCATCATAGTTGGTTGTGTCAGCAGTTCATTTGCTGTCTGACAAAGTCGTTTGTTTCTCTTTCCCCACCTATATCATGGCGCCTGCCTGGGATACACCATATACATCAGGTCACTAGGAGGATTAGTTTATTCCAGTGCATTCCCTCGTAACGATCTTCGGCAAAATGGCGCCGATCTACTGCGCATGCGCGAGATGCCGGCAAAATGGCCGCCGCGACTAGCGCGATTGCCATTTCTCCATATAAATAGATGAGTAATGATGTCCTACTGTAAGCCCTGACCCTCTGAGGACGTGCATCGCACGAAACGCGTCAGGGGGGGCTACAGCTCATGGACATCTAGCCACTGTATGTGGCCAACTATCTATGGTCAGTACTCTTTTTTGTTTAACCCCTTTTTTGACTAATAAACGCAAGTCAAACAGTATTACACTATGTGGCGTCCTTCATTGGGCTCTCTCTGAGAGCACCATCTCCCACAGTACTACTTTGGACCAAGGAGTTCCCTGACGCTCACACGTTCGGATGCCACTTGGCCACCTCTCCTTGCGGTGAGACAGAGGATAGGACGCAGTGCGACCTGACCAGAGCCCTGATGCTGGAGAGATCTTGCAGCAGCTACTTCCTTATATGCGTTATTTTAACGCACTTCTGGTGAGTGCGCACTCCATCTGTTTTTCCAGGATTTCCTTTACCTTATACTACCATCACCCTGGGACGAGGACTTTTTGTGTGCTCTCAGCACTCTTTATAGACTCAATGCACTATTCACTTCTGTGGCATATCTGTTTTGACCACTGATATTTATATCTTTATTCTATAGAGAAATATTTATACTTCTAATTTGTTTTTAGCGCTGCACCTATTCTATTATTATTGACTATTGCAAGGAGGATTGGTTGCCTTTTTGGTGTTCTAGCTGCTCGTGCTCTTGTGCCTGTAGCGCTCGCTATATATTTTTTTCACACGTTTGTTTTACCAATATTGAGCTTGAGCAGCTACATAAGGTTACCATAATGGCAGACATATTTGAGATAAGATCAATGCGTGGTAAAATCTCTGATGAAGTATTTACCACGGATCACCCAACAGATAACCTCATAAGTACATTTACACATTTACAAAATCTCACATCAGCTGAAATTAGAGCTCTATGGGACATCTCCTTCCTGGAGAAATACATCAAGGAAGGGATGGTCCCAAGATCTTTGAGGTGGGAAGTATCCCCAGAATTTGAGGATACAAATGGAACTGGGGACTGGTATCAATTTTTTAATAAAGTTGGTCTTGAGTTGCTACGTTTCTTGGTCTTAAGGAAACAGAAAAAACTACAATACCTAGACGATGAAATAAACAAGGTTAGAGAGAAACTCACACCTTTCAAAGATAGTGAGGAATACAAAGCAGAGACTAACAAACTGCGAATCCATATGGAGAACATAGAAAAGGAACAAAAAATCAAAAAGAGAAAGAAATACATTAGAGATGTTGAGGATTACCAAAATGAACAGGTGTTTAAATGGCAGTATAAACAAGAGGAAGTAACCTCTACACAAATTCCTCCTAAGCCAAACAACACCTATCATCCCAACAAACCTAAAAAAACCCCTTGGCAACAAAGGGGCCCAACGTCTAGATTTAACAATCAGGGTCAATCACCTGCCAGACTTGATTACCAGTATAACATCCCTATTCAGAATGGTTACGCCCCCTTATTATCAGAAGGTGCTAATAATATAGGAACACGGAATCTAGACTGGCACCCTAGACCTGAATACCGCAATAACTATCAAAATAATTATAATTACAATCACAATCAGAATCGTCAATATTCTAAACCTACACAAGCCCAACAGGTATACTACAATAATAGACCTTACTCTTCACCTAGAAACAACATGAGAAATTCTAACCACTCTACGTGGAGAAATATGAATTATGGACCAGCACCACAGTCTAATAGACCTGATTACAGAATGACACAGACACAACAAACTCTTGTGGAACAGCCCAATAGAAATTATCCGCAGCCTAATTTTTTAGGAGAGAACAAGGCACAAAAAAGAGGTGCCACCGAAGAGGCAAACAGGGAGGTAAGAGGGTCAACAAATCTCAAGAAAAGAAAGATGTAAATGACATAGGGATTTTCAACCTCAGTAATAAAGTTTTGACCACCCAAGAGATCAAATTATTAAATAAAGGATTAAAATTTGCGCCTAAAAAACCGCTCAACAAGTTTCAAACATATGTTGACATTAGAAAATATGTTAGGCAATTATCTTTGAAAAAATATTTTTTCAACAAACCCTCAATACCCTCTAATGAAGGGAGATTCATTGACTCTAACCTTCATAATCCATCCCTGTTTAATCCTCCACCACAAAATAACACCTATATCAACGCCTTTAGGGATACAGTTTTGCGTGATTTAGAGACTATAAAAACAAAGGATATCAACAAACATGATGTTAATCGCAGGGCTATAGATTCTTTATTAGAGAAGAAAGACCTCGTGATCCGCCCCGCGGACAAAGGGGGAGGAGTTGTTGTCCTCAATAAAAGTGATTACATTAAAGAGGCTTTAAATATCCTCAGTGATAGAGACACATACTCACTGTTATCCAAAAATCCAGTAGTTCAATATAAGAAAGAACTCAAGTCTATAATTAAAAAGGGATATGAGGACAATATCATAAGTAAAAAAGAAAAAGCATTTCTATGCCCTGTTTCACCAAGACTCCCTATTCTATACATATTACCTAAGGTACATAAGGATCCACTTAATCCACCAGGGAGGCCAATAATAAGTGGCATAGGATCTCTAACGGCTAGAATAGGCAAATATATAGATCATTTCCTACAGCCACTCGTGATGAAAACACCGGCATACCTCAAGGACACCAAGCAGGTTCTTTTTGATATTAAAGATTTATTCACTAACTTGGACACATTCTTGGTTACAGCTGATGTAGCCTCCCTGTATACAAATATAAACCACTTGGACGGTATGGAAGCGGTGAGATTTTTCTTAGATGATTTTAGTGACATTCCAGTTTTACAGAAGGACTTTATTTTAACACTTTTGGAATTCGCAATGACTAAGAACCATTTTTGGTTCAACCAGCAATTTTATCTACAAACTAAGGGTGTGGCTATGGGGGCGAAATTCGCCCCCAGCCTAGCAAATCTGTTTATGGCCAGATGGGAGGAGGATGTCATCTATGCCAGAGATTGGCCTGAACTCTCTTTCTACAGGAGATATATAGATGACATCCTCCTCATATGGAATGGCAATGAAGAATCACTTTTAAATTTTTTTACTACTTTAAATTTTAACTCTCTTAACATTAACCTTACTTTTAATTATAGTCATGAGAGTATCAATTTTCTGGATCTGACTTTGCTAAATGTGGAAGGAAGAATCATAACTGAGTCATTCTTCAAGAAAACTGACAGAAACAGTTACATTCCCTTGGAAAGCTGCCACCACCCGGCATGGTTAAAAAATATACCTAAGGGACAGTTTACCAGAATCAGACGCAATTGTACTGATGTCAATACATACTATAAACAGGCTGCCATCATTAAAACCAAGTTCCTTGAGAAAGGTTATGATGAAAACACTTTAATACAAACCATGACAGAAGTAGGCATCTCCAACAGAGATGTGATGTTGCAAAAGAATATTAATAAGAGACCTGAAAGAGTTTGTCCCTTTGTGACAAACTATTCAACCCAATATAAATCAGTTACCAGGATAATTCGCAACAATTGGAAGATTCTGATGTCAGATCCAGTTTTAAGACAATTTTTACCAGATCAACCGCAGATTGCTTTTAGGAAAGCCACCCCCCTTGGGAATAGAATAGCCCCAAATGTTCTTGATCCCCCTGTATACACTCGTCTCTTCCCACAAATTAAAGGTTTTTACCCATGTAAAAAGTGTATGATCTGCACTAACAGCAAGTTTACAAGCAGACACACAAGTTTTAACTCTACAGTAAATGGTAAAACCTTCAAGATTGATGATTGTATTACCTGCACAAGTAAATATGTTGTTTACCTAATGCAGTGTCCCTGTCATTTACAATATATTGGACGAACAACTAGACGATTGAGGGACCGTCTAAAAGAACATGTGAACAATATTAGAAAGGGCTATAAGGACCATTCGCTATCCCTGCACTATAAAACGCATCATAACCAAGATCCCTCGTCATTAATTTTCATGGGTATAGGAATGATAAATGCACATTGGAGAGGCCAAAATAAGAAAAGAGCTATCTCACAATTAGAGTCCAAGTGGATATATGACCTTGGATCCTTACACCCAAAAGGTCTTAACATTGAATTTGATTTGAATTGCTTTATCGATGACAGCTAATGTGCAGTTACAGTACCCTGAGATCACTCCTTTTTTTGCCCTGATATCTTTTCTTGTATGAATGGATGTGGTGGACAACACCTCTGTTTTATCTACATCAATACTATTTTGTCATTGTGAATTCTATTCTATTCTAGTATTTTAGCCTTTTAGGTATAATGTTTATTATACATTTTATAATTCAGTATTTCATGCACTATTTTATGCATTATTATTGAACTTTATGAGTTTTTTTGCTGACCATATGAAATATACTATACCGTACTGACCTATTTTAAATATATTATTAAAACTTATTGAATTTTAAATGTATTGATACTCATCTATTTACTGCAGTAGAAATGGCTATCGCACAACTTCTTTACAATCGTTTACATCTATAATTTTTCATTATTATGATTTCCTTATTTTTATTTTTGCTGAACCAAAGTAACAGTAAAGCAATGGAGCAATCCCCTGTAATTTTACACTATGTAAATTTTATAATTAGCATTTACATACATATACATATAGTATTTTATTACATGCCACCAAATTATCCAGTTCCATGTGGATATGTTCATCCTGGTGTGCAGTCAATGTCAGTGGATAAGTACAATGCTCCTTTTTGTACCACGATTTATGTTCATCATAGTTAGTTGTGTCAGCAGTTCATTTGCTGTCTGACAAAGTCGTTTGTTTCTCTTTCCCCACCTATATCATGGCGCCTGCCTGGGATACACCATATACATCAGGTCACTAGGAGGATTAGTTTATTCCAGTGCATTCCCTCGTAACGATCTTCGGCAAAATGGCGCCGATCTACTGCGCATGCGCGAGACGCCGGCAAAATGACCGCCGTGACTAGCGCGATTGCCATTTCTCCATATAAATAGATGAGTAATGATGTCCTACTGTAAGCCCTGACCCTCTGAGGACGTGCATCGCACGAAACGCGTCAGGGGGGCTACAGCTCATGGACATCTAGCCACTGTATGTGGCCAACTATCTATGGTCAGTACTCTTTTTTGTTTAACCCCTTTTTTGACTAATAAACGCAAGTCAAACAGTATTACACTATGTGGCGTCCTTCATTGGGCTCTCTCTGAGAGCACCATCTCCCACAGTACTACTTTGGACCAAGGAGTTCCCTGACGCTCACACGTTCGGATGCCACTTGGCCACCTCTCCTTGCGGTGAGACAGAGGATAGGACGCAGTGCGACCTGACCAGAGCCCTGATGCTGGAGAGATCTTGCAGCAGCTACTTCCTTATATGCGTTATTTTAACGCACTTCTGGTGAGTGCGCACTCCATCTGTTTTTCCAGGATTTCCTTTACCTTATACTACCATCACCCTGGGACGAGGACTTTTTGTGTGCTCTCAGCACTCTTTATAGACTCAATGCACTATTCACTTCTGTGGCATATCTGTTTTGACCACTGATATTTATATCTTTATTCTATAGAGAAATATTTATACTTCTAATTTGTTTTTAGCGCTGCACCTATTCTATTATTATTGACTATTGCAAGGAGGATTGGTTGCCTTTTTGGTGTTCTAGCTGCTCGTGCTCTTGTGCCTGTAGCGCTCGCTATATATTTTTTTCACAAGTTTCTGTGGAGTGTTGTGAAAATTCAGACTGAAGGGGATCAAGAAGGTTATTTTCAATAAACAGTCGGTTGTAGACTAGACTTTCAAGGAGTTTGGAGGCAAAAGGGAGTAAGGAGATGGGTCTTAGATTGCTAAGATTGGTGGGGTCCAGTGTGGCTCTTTTAAGTATGGGGGTGACTAGCGCATGTTTTAGAGAGTTGGGGAAGATGCCAGTAGAAAGGGAGAGATTGAAGATATGAGTTAAAGAATGAAGGATAGAGCCAGAGGGTGACCGTAGTATTTGCGAGGGAACAGGGTCCAGGGGGCAGGTGGTTAGGTAGGCTTTAGAAAACAGTTTACCAACCTCCTCTATGGTAGCTGGGTTAAACAAGGGAAGTATAGATGTGCAGGTGGACAAGGAGTGTAGAGTGAGGGAGTTATCTGTACAGTGGAGATCTCATCACGAATTGTATCAATCTAATTTTTGAAGTGATTAGCGATCTCCTGGCAGTGAGTGAGTTAGTGGGTGGAGGTAAAGAAAGACGAAGTAGAGAGTTAAAGGTAGAAAAGAGTTGACGGGGATTGCGTGAGAGGGTGTTAATGAGAGTGATAAAATAGGTCTGTTTGGCAGTGTGGAGATGCCCAGTGTTCTCTCCCTCTTCAAAATATCTCTGCTGAAGAAAGTATCATGTTTTTTTTCAGCAGCAGAGAGGAGCACTAGGCCTCCTGCCATCTAGATTGTGTGAGAGAATTAGGATCCGTCACCATGGCAGATTTCCTTTGCTGCAATTCTAGTTTCTGTCTTCCCATTCCACAGACCTGTGTTTAATAGCCGGGATTTGTGTTCTTGCTTTTAATCTTTTTATAATATAGATGGGTGATTACAATAGAGACCAGAGCATATAAAATTAAAAGGGTAAGATCTTTGAACAAAAATGCAATACTAAAATGTTCTTTTTAATCCAATGTCCCATGTAGTTTCTGAGAACCAGCATCTTTTTTTTTTCTCTAAAGAGATGCACAATAGGATAGATTTGCCAAAACTGGAGTGTGCATAATCTGGTGCAGCTGCGCATAGAAACTAATTGGCTTCCAGATTTTATTGTCAAATCTTAATTGAACAAGCCAAAGCATAGAAGCTGATTGGCTACCATGCACTGATGCGCCAAATTCTGAGTACTCCAGTTTTAGTAAATCTCCCCAAATGTTTTCAGAACTCTGATTTTTGGGGGAAAATGTTTTCTCTATTGACCATTGAGGGACACAGGATTAAAGTGTAGTCTGGGTTGTGTCCAGCTACCTTAAGGAGGTAGAAACCGGCAAACAGGAAAAAAAAATGTTAAAGGCCAACCCCCATATACTCCCAAAGTCTTTTCATAGGTACTTTAATCCCTTCTTTCCCTTTCAAGAACTCAGGGCATTCAGGTCACAAGGTAACAAGACGACCTTCAGTTGAAGGACTTTTTTCCATGCCAGCAATCTGCAAAATTCCATAGGACTATCCAGATTTTTCAGGCCAGTGGCTGGCAACTTATTATAGGGGGCCTCAACTGTGGCCCCTGACATGAAAAGGTCGCAACTAATGTTCAATATATTTATAGTGTTACTAAACCCAGGACCCTGCATTCACTATATCTGGTCTCTCACAGTACACAGAACATGGAAATGCAATTATTTTAGTAAATATAAACTGCTAAATACTTTTTCTCATCGTCTGCTAGAGAAGTCTTGTAACTTCTATCAGTGTCCAGCAGAGCACTGGTTGACACTTGTAGGATTCGTTTTCATTCTCCTGTAGGAGAATGCAGGACCCCTGACCTCTGTCTGGACAGTGCTGATTGGCCTTGTGCTGATCACATGCACCCCACAAAAAATGGCAGCTACTTGCTATAATGATATAGCGAGAGGCTTGCGTATTGCTGTCACCAGATTAACTTTCTATGCGTTTTACTGTTTCTGAGCTGTTGGCTCATGCAATCTCTTTTTTAACCTTTTGTGCCCAGATTCTTGCCCTCCTGATGGTACTTGCTGCCTCCCCCCGGCTCTAACAGGCAACTAGCCCATTGCATTTTTTGGCAATTTTATCCACCTTACTCTCTCTTTGCCTGGGTTCTGTTTCCTTTCTGTTCTGTTTCCCTCCTGTCTCTTTCTACTCCTCTCCTGCTCCCCTTTCCCTGATGGTCCCCCAGTTGGCTACTGTTACGGGATCGGAGGTATCTCTTGGGTGGAAGAGTGAGCTTACTCATTTACCACACACACACACACCATGGTGCTAAAAGTCCTGACTGTAAATGTCCAGGGCCTCAACTCTCTGCCCAAACAACGCTTGAATTTTTAATTACCTCCACTCTCAGAAAACAGACATAGCCTTGCTGCAGGAAACGCATTTTTCCACCAGCTTGACCCCTTAGTGTTTTCATCTTTCTTATCCCACGGGGTACTTAGCCTCTGCTCTCAATAAGCATAGAGGTGTTCCTATAGCTTTTCGTAAAGGTGTCTCCTTTCTCTGTCACATGCAATTGCTGGACCTGCAGAGCAGCTATCTCCTACTTCAAAGTTCACTGCAGGTAGTGGAAGTGACCATATTGACTTACTATGCTCCAAACATGGGCAATCTTCCCTTTTTGTCCCATCTTCTTGCATTCAACACTCAGGCTGGCCTGGTTGATGCCTGGCATGAACTACACCCAACGTTGCATGATTATATATTCTCTTCCTCTTCTCACAATCTTTATACCCATATTGACCATATTTGCCCTGATTGGACCACGACCCTGTGATCATTATTTGCTGTTCTCTGATACAGAAGACTACCCTGTCGAGCTGGGCTCTTAACGACTCCCTGCTTTCCCTCTCTGACATTTTGATAAATTGCGTTCCGTCACCACCAAATGTTTCCAGTATAACGTGGACTCAATTTCCTCACCTGCTATGCTCTGGGAGGCCTACATGGCTGTGGCCAGAAGCCACCTTATTTAGATGGCCTCTCAACACTGCTGCAAGCGGGACCAAAGCAGACTTCAGCTAGATCTGGAGCGAGCTTCGGCTGTCCATAAGCTCAACCTCTGTCTGGCGACCAAACCTTTTGTCTGGCGGATACCTTGGAAAGGCACTTAAGATTAACAAATCAGAACTGTTCCGATCAGATCAATAAGCCTGGCCCCATTTTGGCTGCTTTTCAACACCTCACAAGCCAATAGCCCTGCGCACGCACCGTCATGTCTTAACAAGTACCCCACGGGAAATCATAGCGGAATTCCACCTTCACTTGGCCAAATTATACTTGGCTCCCGAACTGTTCTTATTACTCGAACGCAAAAGTTCTTTGACTCGACCTCATCACACTGTCAGTGTCCCATTGAGATCTAATGGAAGCGGATATCTCTGAGCTGGAAAGCACGACTGTGATTCGCAGTCTTAAGGTCAGTAATAGACTTGGACCCAATGGTTACACAGCCCTCTTCTATAAGAAATTCAGTGACCTTCTCATTCCCCATCTTCGAGCAGTCTTTGACCACCTTAGGACTGGCCATCCTTTCCCCTCAGAATCCCTGTATCCCTGTAATTCCATCTGGCCAAGTCTTGTTCTGCTTCGGCCCTGCTGCTCTTGCTTGACATCCAAATATGCTGGTTTCGCTTCTGACCCATTTCCAGGTAGAAAAGGCACTAGGAAAGGTTGCCCTCTTTCCCCCATTTTGTTCATATTGGCCTTAGAGCCCCTGGCTGCTGCCATTCGAGCTTATCTGGACGTCAAGGGCATGGAACTGGCTGGCAAGCACCATAAACTGATGCTTTTTGCTGATTATCTTGTTTATATCCTCGCCTCATACCTCCTTACCCAACTTGTTTAACCGCTTCCCGACTGCCCTATAGCAGAAATACTGCTACAGGGTGGCACAGGTGCGCAAAATCACGTGTGTGATTTTGCATTTCTGGGTAGGAGGCACGCCCGCCCTACCCGCACTGCCATTCGCGGCTGTCAATCACCAGGTCCCAGCCGGTGTTTACTCACCGGCGCCCGGTGATTGTCGAACATCTCTGGCGGGGGGGAGAACGGTTTGTAAACAAAACAGTTCTCTTCCCTATCAGCTCGTGCACACTGCTTTGTATGGCTGTGCACAGCCATGCAAAGTAGTGTGCTTACAATGAAGCACACGGACACAGCACATAGTAAAACAGCACACAGGTAACCCTTTGATTGCCCCTCATGGTAACCCCCTTCTTCTCAGTGCCCTTAGTACAGTGTCAGTTTTTTTTTTTTCTTTTTTTTTTTTTTTTTCTTTTTAAGCACTGATCACTGTAATAGTGTCACTGGGGATGTCAGTGACACCAAGTCCGTTCCCCCCAGTATCAACATGTCCGCTGCAGTCCTGCTATACGTCGCTGATTTCCGCCATTACTAGTAAAAAAAATAAACAAAGTCCCAGTATTTATACCGCCATTTGTAAACGCCATAACTTTCACGTAAAGCAATTAATTTACATGTATTTTTTTTTTTTATTTATTTATTTTTTTAGCAAAAACGTAGCAGAATACATTTTGGCCTAATTTTGTTTTACAAAACTAAATTTTTTTTAAATTGTCTTACTGGGCATGTTTAATAGCAAAAAGTCAAGAATACTGTTTTTTTATACTGTTTGTAAAGAAAACAGTTCTCCTCCCTGTCAGCTCGTGCACACTGCTTTGTATGGCTGTCCACAGCCATGCAAAGTAGTGTGCTTACAGTGAAGCACATGGACACAGCACATAGTAAAACAGCACACCGGTAACCCTTTGCTCGCCCCTTATGGTAACCCCTTCTGCTCAATGCCCTTAGTACAGTGTCAGTTCTTTTTTTTTTTTTATCACTGATCACTGTATTGGTGTCACTGGGGATGTCAGTGACACCAAGTCAGTTCCCCCCAGTTTCAGAATGTCCTGATATACGTCGCTGATTACTAGTAAAAATTTTTTAAAAAACTCGGTATTTATACCTGTCACGGTATAGGCGCCTGCCAATTATTATTCCCCTTATTAATGCCCTGTATCACATGCCCTCAGCATCCTGCTCTATATCGTTCCAATTGTCCCCTGTGTCACTCAGCCAAATGGCCTAACTCAATGGCCTAATTCAATTACTGTGGGCCCCCCTCCCTCCCAGCCAGCTGCCCTGCCAGCTCGCCGCACACCTCCCAAATTGCCTTTCATTTAGGCTGACATCATCCCTGCCCCAGGATGTCCCTGTCACCAGCCTGATTCATCCCTGGGGCTAGTATTCACCCCTCCCCCTCTCATCCTGTGGCCTGGGGATGAGAGGTGAGACTTCCACCACCTCGTCCTGTCTCTTCCTCTCTGGCAGCCAGGAGGTTGCCAAGGCAACCGGGAAGCGTCCCGTACGAGCTTAAGAGGCTGGTGCCGGGCGCATTCCGTTGTGCAGTCATCAAAGGATCCCAAGCGGGACCTTTGTGACTAGACTTTGCCAGCCCACCCCCAGCCTCAGAGACCCCACAGGAGGGGAGAGACGGCCAGAGACAGCCTGCCTGCCATTGTCAGAGACTCCACAGAAGGGGGGAGAGATTATCGCAGCCTGCCTGCCAATTCCAGAGACCCCACAGAAGGGGGAAGAAACTATCACAGCCTGCCTGCCATTGCCAGAGACCCCACAGAAGGGGAGAGACTATCACAGCCTGCCTGCCATTGCCAGAGACCCCACAGAAGGGGAGAGACTATCACAGCCTGCCTGCCATTGCCAGAGACCCCATAGAAGGGGGAGAGACTATCTCAGCCTGCCTGCCATTGCCAGAGACCCCACAGAAGGGGAGAGACTATCACAGCCTGCCTGCTGTTGCCAGAGACCACCCGCCTGATCCGGACTCCACAGGTACCTGTGTTCCGCTTCTACCCCTGGGAGACCAGGCACCCTGTTGGATCCGTGAGTACCTGCTTCCCCCCTGTGTTGCCTGAACTGTTGCTGTGGTGATCCCTCGCACCCCCCTCCTTTGTCAGACTACCCCTGTTACAGGGACACCCCCTTGGCTCTCCTGGTGGACTATAAGTGGGTGGGGCCCCCTCATTACCCCTTTTAGTGGCAAATATACCCTCTTTGCCAACCCCCTTATTGAAGGACTGCCGTCTGTTTGTCTCAATAAAGCTTTGTGTGTTTGCCATCTACTCTGTGTGTCCTGTCCTGCCTTTCCTCCATAACAATACCGCCATTTGTAAACGCTATAACTTTCACATAAAGCAATAAATTTATACTTTTTTTTTTTTTTTAGCAAAAATATGTACATTTTTAATAGCAAAAATACTGTTTTTTTCCCCTCCTAAATGGTTGGTCCTTTTTTTTTTTTTTTTATAAAAAATAAAACCTGCACAGGCAATCAAATGCCACCAAAAGAAAGATTCATTTGTGGGAAAAAAAGGATGTAAATTTAATTCGGGTGCAGCGTTGCATGACCGCGCAATTGTCAGTTAAAGTAACGCAGCACCATAATGCAAAAGATGGCCTGGTCAGGAAGGGGAGTAAATCCTCTGGAGGGCAAGTGGTTAAGGTTCTTTCTGACTTTCAACACTTGTCCCGTTTGGCGGTCAATGCTGCCAAATCTAAGGCTCTGAACCTTATCTTTGCCCCAGACCGACTTCAGAGACTCCAAGATAACTACAGCTACTCGTGACAGTCTTCCCTCCAATACGTACAGATTCACCTGACTCCGCTTTTGACTACTTATATCAGGAAAATTACCCACCCCTCTTTAAAGAACTGGTGGGCTTCCTGGCATCCTGGGCCTCCTTTCAGATCTCCTGTTTTAGCAGGATTCTTGCCATACATAGTTAGTCTGGCTGAAAAAAGACAAAAGTACATCCAGTTCAACCATTTAAAAAAAAAAAGAAAAAAAGTTATAATCCTATACCCACAGTTGATCCAGAGGAAGAGGAATACCTATGGCCTATTTGCCGAAATTCCTCTATTTTTTCCGGGTACTCCCGTTTCCCATTCCAAATCATATACTGAGGATTGAACAACGTAAATTGCTCAGCTTCATCGGCCATGAAAGAAGGCCATGGTTGCCAGCCTTTGTACTGTACCGTCGTAGGCTACAAGGAGGTTTGGCGGTGCCCCACCTTAAACACTACTAAACTGCTACACAGATCACCCCCCTAGTCTCCTTTCATGCCGCCTCCGAAATGCCAATCTGGGTTAATTTCACAAACAGTTCTCCCCTTTCTGACTCCACAACTTATTGTGGGCCCCCGCTACAGAACCAAGCTAACTGATCCCTCGTCACATGCCCTGTGTTTTTATAGGGCTCCGTGAAATATTCTGGCAGACTAATCTCTTCTCACTTGCCGCTCTCCAGCTTCCTAAATACTCCTCAGTTTGTACCTGCGCACAACAATCCATTGGCATATGGTTGGTGGCACAGGAGAGGTGGTGTTGGGTACCTTTTTTATGAGATCCTTTCTCTTGAAGGGGTGAAATCCTTCCAATATCTTCAAGAACATTGGCATCTACCGGCTTCCGAATTCTTCTGTTATTCAAGTTCATTTCCATGTCCATAGCCTACTTCGGTGTTACAAGGAGCCATCCAAATGCTTAACCCCTTTGTTTGCCTTCTTGACTGATTTGATAGGCTCTGGCCCTCTTGCCTATTCAGCAAAATGAGCAGCTGATTTAGGTAAAACCCTGGATTGCGCCACCTGGTACAAGATTTGGTTGACAGCTTCAAAATGCCCTCAAAACCTCTTTGCCTAGGAAAATGCCTATAAGCTTCTCTCATGGTGGTATATGACCCCTGGCCACATATCTAATTTTGATCCCTCTGTATTTCCCATATGTTTCCATGGCTGCTGGGAACGCAGCACCTTATTGCACATACGGTGGACCTGTCCTAAGGCTGTCTGGTTCTGGAAACGAGTTTGTCATGCTCAGATCTGTCTCTGTTTCCCTACCTCTTAATCGTTGAGAAGCCCTTCTACATGAACTGATATTATCCCTTACAAGGCACCAGTGGCTGGAGGGAGTTGTATTTCTGGCTGCTCGGCAGACTTTGGCTTGAGCGTGAAAGCAACCATTTATTAACTTTGCAGAAGTTAAGCAGAGACTAATGGGCACAATGGTGCAAAAGAAGCTCACCTGCTTTCTTTTTTCTTCTCTTCTTTTACTCCCAGGCACACCCCTCAGTCTTCTCTTCCCTCTCAACTCTTCTCATCCCTCTCAACTCTTCTCATGCATCCATTTTCCTTTCCTCTCCCTCTTTTCTCCTGTTCTGCTGCAACACCTCTGGCGTTGGCCATGGGTCTTTCATTTCTCTTTTTTCCTTTTCCCTTTCTGTGTTTTTCCCTCTGCCTAGCTAGGCAGACGTGAGTGCCTGATACTTACAAAATGCACAATTTTCACTGGTCAGTGAACAAAGTCAGTCTTTCCTATTACGTATAGTTCGCTAACCTTTGGGTTATATTAGAATTGCTTTGTGGTGCTGCGCTAAAAATTATATGTGAACCCCAAGACTTGATATTCAGTGAATGGGTAAACAATATCCCCTTATAAATCAATTAAATCAAAATATGACATATACCCCAAAATATACCTCTACACCACCTCTACTAAGTACATAAACAAAATATTACACACATACATACACAATAATTATACATATATATTGAATGCCGTGATTCCAAATGAACTCCTGAACTGCAACACCAGTGAATGAATAAAGTGGCGTAAACGTATGTAAACGTTACATGCCCTGGATAAGCAGGTTGAAAGAAAAATTAGTGATCCCACTAGGGGATAAAAATCAAAGTGAATCAGTGAAACCACTCCTTGTGGTAAACATGAGGGAAAAAAAAAAAGGAAAAGAGGAATCAAAAAGGTAAACGCATGTATATGCTCAAAATGATTTGTGAATCTAAACAATACCAGTGATCCCACTATGGGATAAATACAGTGGATCTGTGAAACCACAAATGGTGGTAATTGTGAAAGAGAGAAAATCAGGCTCACCACCTGCAAATCATTAACAATCACTTAAATAAACGATAGTGACCCCCTACTGGAGATAAGTGAACACCAAAAAATAGGCTAAATGCCTATAGATACTGACGTGATTCGTAACCCCAAATGGGGGTTCTGAATAAGCGTGAAAAAAAGTGACTTCAAACAGTGCTTCACACTTCCCGTATATCCACAAACATAAACCAACAGTGGATAATCCACCAACATAAACAAAAACTAGAAAAAATGATTATGTCCTAAAAAGTGATAAATTAAATAAATGTCCAATCTAAAAAAGTGTCCAGAACCATCCAAATAGTGGAGGTGTACTGTGATCACCAAACTGTGCAACAGGATACTATGAATCCCTCTCTAGGTGCAATGGCCCCTCACCTCCATGCGGTGACCCTGCAGGGTCAAAACGCCTTAGACAATCAAATACCACTGGTCTGGAACCCGGACTCCCTCCAACGGATGTCAGGTCCACCGCCGTGTCAGTTCCCTCTCTGATGGCCAAGGTCCCGCATACAGCCTCCTCTCAGTGGTCCTAGAAGTGATGGCTCCTCATTCGTCCAGAAAGAGAATGCAAAGTGCTCACATGGTATATGACTCAAAATGGATGAAAACTTATCAAATTCCACTCACATTTAACTTGAAATTATCAGCTTTTAGGAGCTTGTGGTGACACGACTTCCGGCGTGCTGACTCAGCTTCCGGGGCGGACGCCATCTTGGAACTCCTTGAGGTCAATGTATTAGTACACCCACAGCATGTGGATAGGTACTAAAAGCTTATAATTTCAAGTTTGTTTTTTTTTTCTTTTGTTTTTTTTGCTCATGTTTACCACAAGGAGTGGTTTCACTGATTCACTTTGATTTTTATCCCCTAGTGCGGGTGTCGGCAACCCGCGGCTCCAGAGCCGCATGCGGCTCTTTTTCATCTTTGCTGCGGCTCCGGAGCACACTGCCCACCAGGTGGTCGGCAAACCGCAGATCGCGAGCCACATGCGGCTCTTCTGTGTGCCGGGCGCCCGCTCCCCTCCCTCCTCAAAAATCCGGCCCGCGGAGCGTGGAACATTGGCTGTCAGGATGTAGGTGGGGCAGCCAGGATGTAGGCGGGGCAGAGTGACGAACTCCTCTCTCAGTCCGCCCTGAAGACCAGAACGGCGCGGGAACACAGCGAGAGGAACGCGCGGAGCAAAGGTAAGTGAATTGAGACAATATGGGGGATGAATTACTATGTGGGGGATGAATTACTGTGTGGGGGATGAATTACTGTGTGGGGGATGAATTACTGTGTGGGGGATGAATTACTATGTGGGGGATGAATTACTATGTGGGGGATGAATTACTATGGGGGAAGAATTACTATATGGGGGATGAATTACTATGGGGGATGAATTACTATGGGGGAAGAATTACTATATGGGGGATGAATTACTATATGGGGGATGAATTACTATGGGGGATGAATTACTATGTGGGGGATGAATTACTATATGGGGGATGAATTACTATATGGGGGATGAATTACTATATGGGGGATGAATTACTATATGGGGGATGAATTACTATATGGGGGATGAATTACTATGGGGGATGAATTACTATGGGGGATGAATTACTATATGGGGGATGAATTACTATGGGGGAAGAATTACTATATGGGGGATGAATTACTATATGGGGGATGAATTACTATATGGGGGATGAATTACTATATGGGGGATGAATTACTATATGGGGGATGAATTACTATATGGGGGATGAATTACTATGGGGGATGAATTACTATATGGGGGATGTATTTTCAGTTTTAAAAATGTGGCTGTCAAAATAAATTTCAATCGTGGTTTTGGCGAGATTTGGCTCAGTTGAAAAAAAAGGTTGCCCACCACTGACCTAAGGCTATGATTGTGATTATGAAGATACACTGTGGCCCTGATTAACCCTTTGCTTACTGGGCCCTTAAACCCCCTTCATGACCAGAGTGCTTTTTGCAATATATGCAGTGTCGGATTTGTTATAAATGTTGCAATGGTTTTGCGGCTCCCAGTCTTTTTTTTCCCTTCGGAAACGGGTCCAAGTGGCTCTTTATGTCTTAAAGGTTGCAGACCCCTGCCCTAGTGGGATCACTATTATTTCTTTCAACCTGCTTATCCAGAGCATGTAAAGTTTACATGCGTTTATGTCACTTTATTTATTCACTGGTGTTGTCGTTCAGGAGTATATTCGGTATCACGGCTTTCAATACAGTTGCAAGAAAAAGTATGTGAACCCCTTGGGATTACGTGGAGTTTTGCATGAATTGGGCATAAAATGTGCTCTGAACGTCATCTAAGTCACAACAATAGAAGAACACAGTCTGCTGAACATAATACTACACAAACATTAGATGTTGCCATGGTTTAATTGCACATAACATGTAAACATTCACAGTGCAGGGAGTAAAAAGTATGTGAACCTTTTGGACTTAATAACTGGTTGACCCTCCTTTGGCAGCAATAACCTCAACCAAACATTTTCTGTAGTTGCAGATAAGACCTGCACAAGATCTGGAGTAATTTTGGACCACTCCTCTTCACAAAACTGTTTCAGTGTAGCAATATTCTTGGGATGTCTGGTGTGAATCGCTCTCTTAAGGTCATGCCACAGCATTTCAATCGGGTTGAGGTCAGGACTCTGACTGGGCCACTCCAGAAGGTGTATTCTGTGCTGTTGCAGCCATTGTTTTGTTGAATTACTTGTATACCTTTGGGTCATTGTCCTGTTGCATCACCCATCCTCTGCGGAGCTTCAGTTGGCGGACAGGGACAGATGGTCATATGTTTTCCTGCAAAATGTCTTGATAAACTCTGGAATTCATTTTCCCATCAATGACAACAATCTGTCCAGGCCCTGAGGCAGCAAAGCAGCCCCAAACCATGATGCTCCCTCCGCCATGTTTTACAGTGGGGATGAGGTTTTGATGTTGGTGTGCTGTGCCTTTTTTTCTCCACACATAGTGTTGTGTGTTCTTCCCAAACAATTCAATCTTGGTTTCATCTGTCCACAGTATATTTTGCCAGTAGTGCTGTGGAACATCCAGGTGCTCTTTTGCAAACTTCAAACGTGCTGCAATATTCTTTTTGGACAGCAATGGCTTCCTCCTTGGTGTCCTCCCATGTACTCCATTCTTGTTTAATGTTTTCCTTATTGTAGATGTGTCAACAAAAATGTTAGCATGTGCCAGAGATTTCTGTAGGTCTTTAGCTGACACTCTGGGATTCTTCTTTACCTCATGCAGCATTCTGCGCTGTGCTCTTGCAGTCATTTTTACAGGACGACCACGCCTAGGGAGAGTAGCAGCAGTGCTAAACTTTCTCCATTTGTAGACAGTCTGTCTTACCGTGCACAGATGAACATCAAGGCTTTTGGAGATACTTTTGTAACCCTTTCCAGCTTCATGCAAGTCAACAATTCTTGATCGTAGGTCTTCTGAGAGCTCTTTTCTGCAAGGCATGGTTCACATCAGACAGTGCTTCTTGAAACAAGTAAACCCAAAACAGGTGTGTGTTTTTTAAGGGCAGGACAGCTGTCAGCAACACATCAAATATCATCACACTGATTGGAGTCAAGGTTGGCTCACTCCTGGCTCCAATTAGCTCTGGAAGAAGTCATTAAGCTAGGGCCTCACATACTTTTTCCTCCCTGTACTGTGAATGTTTACATGTTATGTGCAATTAAACCATGGCAACATCTAATGTTTGTGTAGTATTATGTTCAGCAGACTGTGTTCTTCTATTGTTGTGACTTAGATGACGTTCAGAGCACATTTTATGCCCAATTCATGCAAAACTCCACGTAATCCCAAGGGGTTCACATACTTTTTCTTGCAACTGTATATGTGTATAATTGTGTATGTACAGTCAGGTCCATAAATATTGGGACATCAACACAATTCTAACATTTTTGGCTCTATACACCACCACAATGGATTTGAAATGAAACAAACAAGATGTGCTTTAACTGCAGACTGCCAGCTTTAATTTGAGGGTATTTACATCCAAATCAGGTGAACGGTGTAGGAATTACAACAGTTTGCATCTGTGCCTCCCACTTGTTAAGGGACCAAAAGTAATGGGACAATTGGCTTCTCAGCTGTTCCATGGCCAGGTGTGTTATTCCCTCATTATCCCAATTACAATGAGCAGATAAAAGGTCCAGAGTTCATTTCAAGTGTGCTATTTGCATTTGGAATCTGTTGCTGTCAACTCTCAAGATGAGATCCAAAGAGCTGTCACTATCAGTGAAGCAAGCCATCATTAGGCTGAAAAAACAAAACAAACCCATCAGAGAGATAGCAAAAACATTAGGCGTGGCCAAAACAACTGTTTGGAACATTCTTAAAAAGAAGGAACGCATCGGTGAGCTCAGCAACACCAAAAGATCCGGAAGACCACGGAAAACAACTGTGGTGGATGACCGAAGAATTCTTTCCCTGGTGAAGAAAACACCCTTCACAACAGTTGACTTCACCAGAGTGAATACAGACAGAGGGTTCACCACAAGATGTAAACCATTGGTGAGCCTCAAAAACAGGCCAGATTATAGTTTGCCAAACGACATCTAAAAAAAGCCTTCACAGCTCTTGAAGAACATCCTATGGACAGATAGATAGATAGATATATATATATATATATATATATATATATATATATATATATATATATATGAGAGAGAGCAAACAATAGCACAGCAAAGAGATAACAGAAGTTTAGAGGGATAAAGTACTTGCCAAATGTCCTGGTTTAAGCAGATCAGGTTTCAGAGCCAAAAGGATGCTTTTATCTCTCAAAGTTAGTTCCGATGTTAAAAGGGAGAATTCTCCTACTTCCCTTAACTCAATTTAGCTCAGCTTTTTCTAGGAACTCAGCATGTGTTTCCCTGAAGCAGAGAACCAATCGCTTCATATGGGCGAGTGTAGCTGGCGGAGACCCAAGCTATGACAAAAAACCCTCCCATTTGATGTCATGGTTCATAACTTATTCTCGGTGCATTTAGCAGCCTTGCCACTAGTAAACAAAAATATGAAACTTTTCCCTTTCACAAATAAATAACAATAAAATAAAAATAGAAATACAACCAACATAAAAAACATAAAAATTGTCCAAAATATCAAAATATCCAAAATTCAAAAATAGTCCCCACAGGTGTAAATAATGATTTTTCTTTCTTCTTTCATCAAAAAACTCCTTCTCAATACCCGCAAATCCTGATGACAGTACACCTCAAAAAGGAAAAACTTGACATAGTGTCATACCTTTTAAATAATACAACACACGTGCCACTCACTGTGCAGCATGCAAAAATCTTTATATGTGTGTATACTCCATAGACGAGTATCTATACACATGCAAATATTCTATAGTGAATATAGATATAAGTGAAACACACTCACATAGAATAGTGTCATAAACACAATGTGTAAAAGCAACTCCAACTTATCACTGCAAGTGTATATCACCACACCCTGTATATATCAGTGATCACCTAAACCCAAAACCACACTCTCCAACTCATATGCTGATGGGTAATTACCCTATATAAGAAACATCAAGGCATAACACCACTCTGGGTTAGTTTCTCCTCATAACGATTTCATCCAATACTAGGGTTTTTCTTCCATTATCAAGAAAATCCACAGTCACAGATAGTGTATATAAAATATCCTCCTTTATTTGGTAACTCACATAAAATTTGGGTGAAACAGCTCCTCCTCACAGGGATACAAGTGTAGACAGATTCAGGGAAACATTGGCCACATGTTCCTGGTCAGCGTCGATACGTCTGACGTCACGTGTCACTGACGCGTTTCGTCACTTCCTATGACTTTTTCAGAAGGGACCCTTCTGAAAAAGTCATAGGAAGTGACGAAACGCGTCAGAGACACATGACGTCAGACGTATCGACGCTGACCGGAAGTGCGATCGCGGCCATCTTGGAAGTGGGAACATGTGGCCAAGTGGTGTTAAGCCTTGACGTTTCTTATATAGGGTAATTACCCATCAGCATATGAGTTGGAGAGTGTTGTTTTGGGTTTAGGTGATCACTGATATATACAGGGTGTGGTGATACACACTTGCAGTGATAAGTTGGAGTTGCTTTTACACATTGTGTTTATGACACTATTCTATGTGAGTGTGTTTCACTTATATCTATATTCACTATAGAATATTTGCATGTGTATAGATACTCGTCTATGGAGTATACACATATATAAAGATTTTTGCATGCTGCACAGTGAGTGGCATGTGTGTTGTATTATTTAAAAGGTATGACACTATGTCAAGTTTTTTCTGTTTGAGGTGTACTGTCATCAGAATTTGCGGGTATTGAGAAGGAGTTTTTTGATGAAAGAAGAAAGAAAAATCATTATTTACACCTGTGGGGACTATTTTTGAATTTTGGATATTTTGGACAATTTTTATGTTTTTTATGTTGGTTGTATTTCTATTTTTATTTTATTGTTATTTATTTGTGAAAGGGAAAAGTTTTATATTTTTGTTTAATTAGCCTTCAAGGGTGGAGGTGGATAACTTTTCTGGGGTATTATAGGGTGATTTGTCGCTGTGTATAAATATACTTGCCACTAGTAGATTAATATGCAGACGCATCTGCTGAACAGATATGAAAATGACATACCTGCTTGGATGGTTAAGGAGATATCATTTTCTGCTCTCCTGTATATGCCAGGTAGGGGATGTAATATATCAGGCAACTTGTATCAAAGTGAGCTGTCCGAATATGTGCTCCATGTTTATGTAATTATGTCCTATTTGAAGATATAAAATTATATGGAAAAGTGAGTTTTTAAATGTAAGTCTGTTTTTACGACTATCTGGAATGTCTTTGAAACTCAGGTAGGGCTTAGTTTATGGCTTTATGATCCCTTCTCCAGCAAGAGTCTCCCAGACATAGGGGCACCGCTAATTGGGGTTTATAGCCATGATGCCCTCCCAGTGAGTTTGCTGCCTGTGATCTCTGTCATCGTCCAGACCACATGTCGCTCAACAGAGAGGGAGGGGGGATGAGGAAAGCTGATTTGGGGGTAGAAATGATACAAGATAGAAGATCCTTTGCCAAAATGGAGGTTCTCATCCATCTCTGTGTGCACGTTTGCTATAGGGGGGAATGTGGATATCCTTGCCTCTAGATTCAACAACAGATTACCTGTTTATGGCCAGAACAATGATCCTCTAGCACTGGTATTGGAAGCTCTGATAATTCCCTAGGTTCTGCTCAGGCTAATCTATGCCTTCCCTCCAGTGCAAATTATGCCTTGACTGCTCTGCAATATAAAGCAAGAGGAGAAACCAGTAATTCTCATTGCACAAAACTGACTCAGAAAACCTGTTGCACTGACATACTCTAGTAGATGACCACTAGTTCCTTTCAAACAGGCCAGACATGCTGTCTCAGTGTAAGTGACTGGCTGCATGGTGGAGGAGTAGTTCAGGAAAACCTTTTCTTAAAACAAAAAATCCTAAATCCCAAAACACACCCCACTCGTATAAGCAAATATTCAATAAACAAATATTCAATAAACAAATGTTCAATAAAGTCTCTTTTTTTCTTCTTTTCCACGAAAAAATTCTTTTTCTCAACACCCGTACATTCTGATGCCCATATACCTCAAAAAGAAAAAACTTTACATAGTGTCATACCTTTTTAATAATCAAAACACACGTGCCCTTAACAGTGCACCATGCATTACTTGTGAAACACTCCAAAAAAAAAAAAAAATATATATATATATATATATATATATATATATATATATTAACTCTCTATGTGAATATCAGCATATATATATTATTATAGGTCTCTGTGTCACCACATCTATGACCAGTGAGACATATACATATCACATCCACTATGTGAATCTGTGACACTTATAGCACTGCAACTTAGTGACACCGCACTTAATATATAAGTGATCAAACACACATCCCCAACCAAAACCGTGATCTCCAACTCCTTGTGTAAGATGGATAATTACCCTATATAACCAAAAACAGGGCTTGATATAAATCTCCTTAGCTGTAGGAATCCATCCAATATTAGATCCAATAAAGTGTTTTATCTTCCATTCTCCTCATAAGAAAATCCAAGTTACATATGGTAGATTCAAATAAATGACAGACTTTATTCAACAACTTAGTACCTTCTGTATTTTAAGACACAAGATAAGGCTTCTTGCCATATGATTGCTACAGTGAACTCGCCTATTAATTTGTTGCATATTTAGCTTTTGTCAAACACTGGAAACTCCTCTGCCTAAACGGGGTCCTATGGGCACTAAATGGCTGACAACATCTAAAAAGACTATTCTTCATATCTTCACATGCAAGTTAACTGTGAATGAGGATTGTCCGAATCCTGACAAGGTACTTTATTCTCTAAACTTTTTGCTGAGTTATCTTATGGGAAAGGAATTTAGAAAAAAATGGTCTGTTTGGGTAGCGGATCCTGCCATCTCACTATTCCAGTTGAAGACGTTTTCCTCTTTAAGGTTTCAGTTGACAGGCGCTTTGAAATTTTTTTTGCTTGTCTTTTCTTACAACCTGCTATAGTGGCTATATCTATTTGTCGGACTGTAACTAACTGGACTGGGCAAATCGAGAACATGATTCTGTTCCAGAAGACCCTGTTATAGAACAATTGCAGCTGCTCTGATGCCTTTGGCCCTTCTATTTTGTATTAATGCCCTAGAGAATGTATTTCTCCAGTTATCTAAAATGACAGTGCTCTCTGTGCAAATGCGCATACTTTTGTGGTTTGAAGTCTTGGTTTGCGCAGCTTGCCTATAAAAGGCATCTTTTACACAAGACTTTCAGTGTATCGTCTGTTTTGGTGTATCCCTTGATAAATTTGTCAAGCAAGTTACTTGGGTTGAAGTACCTACTGCCTCTTTTCAAAAGGGGTCCTTTCACTTCTCCTAGATGTCCTCCTCCAAGTCAAAGTCCAATCATTTCATCGCATGCCCAGGAGACCAAAACCCTCCAAGCCTACCCAGAAGCCTGATTCACATTGAAGGGGTGCCCCCACTCTAGATTTGAGGGACATTTTTTGGCCCTTATACCAGTTTGCATAAGATACGTTCCAGATCCATTCTGTCGTTTCCAGGTGCTCCAAAATAGAATTTCTATGCCTGTCCACTACTCAGTTATTACCCTCCAATCTGTTAGCTTCACCTCAAAAACAGACAGACTTGTGGGTAGCCCAGAATCAACTTCAGGCACTAAAAATGATAATCACAATTCCTACAAAAGAAAAGTTCAAAGGATTTATTCACAGTCCAAAATCAAACAGAGACATTTACCTCATTTTGGACTTAAAAATACCTGCACAAATACAGTGGGGCAAAAAAGTATTTAGTCAGCCACCAATTGTGCAAGTTCTCCCACTTAAAAAGATGAGAGAGGCCTGTAATTGGCATCATAGGTAGACCTCAACTATGAGAGACAAAATGAGAAAAAAAATCCAGACAATCACATTGGCTGATTTGGAAAGAATTTATTTGCAAATTATGGTGGAAAATAAGTATTTGGTCACCTACAAACTAGCAAGATTTCTGGCTCTCACAGACCTGTACCTTCTTTAAGAGGCTCCTCTGTCCTGCACTCATTACCTGTATCAATGGCACCTGTTTGAACTTGTTATAAGTATAAAAGACACCTGTCCACAGCCTCAAACAGTCACACTCCAAACTCCACTATGGTGAAGACCAAAGAGCTGTCGAAGGACACCAGAAAAAAAAATTGTAGACCTGCACCAGGCTGGGAAGACTGAATCTGCAATAGGCAAGCAACTTGGTGTGAACAAATCAACTGTGGGAGCAATAATTAGAAAATGGAAGACATACAAGACCACTGATAATCTCCCTCGATCTGGGGCTCCACGCAAGATCTCACCCCGTGGGGTCAAAATGATCACAAGAACGGTGAGCAAAAATCCCAGGACCACACGGGGGGACCTAGTGAATGACCTGCAGAGAGCTGGGACCAACGTAACACAGGCTACCATCAGTAACACACTACGCCGCCAGGGACTCAGATCCTGCAGTGCCAGACGTGTCCCCCTGCTTAAGCCATTACATATCTGGGCCCGTCTGAAGTTTGCTCTAGAGCATTTGGATGATCCAGAAGGGGATTGGGAGAATGTCATATGGTCAGATGAAACCAAAATAGAACTGTTTGGTAGAAACACAACTCGTCATGTTTAGAGGAAAGAGAATGCTGAGTTGCATCCAAAGAACACCATACCTACTGTGAAGCATGAGGGTGGCAACATCATGCTTTGGGGCTGTTTCTCCGCAAAGGGACCAGGACGACTGATCCATGTACAGGACAGAATGAATGGGGCCATGTATCGTGAGATTTTGAGTGCAAACCTACTTCCATCAGCAAGGGCATTGAAGATGAAACGTGGCTGGGTCTTCCAACATGACAATGATCCCAAACATACTGCCCGGGCAATGAAGGAGTGGCTTTGTAACAAACATTTCAAGGTCCTGGAGTGACCTAGCCAGTCTCCAAATCTCAACCCCATAGAAAACCTTTGGAGGGAGTTGAAAGTCCGTGTTGCCCAGCGACAGCCCCAAAACATCACTGCTCTAGAGGAGATCTGCATGGAGGAATGGGCCAACATACCAGCAACAGAGTGTGCCAACCTTGTGAATACTTACAGGAAACATTTGACCTCCGTCATTGCCAACAAAGGATATATAACAAAGTATTGAGATGAACTTTTGATATTGACCAAATACTTATTTTCCACCATAATTTGCAAATAAATTCTTTCCAAATCAGCCAATGTGATTGTCTGGATTTTTTTTCTCATTTTGTCTCTCATAGTTGAGGTCTACCTATGATGCCAATTACAGACCTCTCTCATCTTTTTAAGTGGGAGAACTTGCACAATTGGTGGCTGACTAAATACTTTTTTGCCCCACTGTATCTGCCCATCCCTAAATTTCACATGGAGTCCGCAAGTTGCTTCCCTTAGATCAGGGGAATCTTTGGTATCAATGGACATCCAAGATGCACATCTTCACTTTTTCATTTCTTTTCCACACACCATTGCTTTCTATGCTTTGCTCTGGGAAACCAACATTTTTAATTTCTCGCTCTTCCTATCTGGCTCTCTTCAACTCAAGGACATGTCACAAGATACCTGCTTGGGAAAGACTCCATAGCCACAGTCTTGTCTTCCAATTTTCAAAGTACTATCCAGCTTCTTTAAACTTTGATCAACTTCAACAAACCTGCCTTCCAACCTTCCCATCACCTAGAGTACCTTGGACTTTATACACGACCCCCAACCTAAATGTTCTTTTCCCAGGTAATGCTTCTTTGAAGTCCAGCTCTCAGAACAACCATAGATCTGTCTACTCACTTTTGCATGAGGGTTCTGGGCCTTATGGTGGCCTCCCTGAAAGCAGTTCCCTTTGTTCAGTTGCACTTTAGATCTTAACATCCTCATGGCATGGGACAAACATCCGATTTGTAGATTACCCAATACTTCTATCTGTAGTGTATTGTGGGTGTGGATATATATATACTGTAAATGTGTGTGTATATAAAAGTAGGTACACCTTTCTAGCACCAGGTTGGACCCTGTTTTGCCTTCGGAACTGCTTGAATTCTTTGTGGCATGGATTCAACAAGGTGTTGGAAACATTCCTCAAAGATTTTGGTCCATATTGACTTGAGTTACTGTTGCTTTTCTATCATCTCGAACCAGTCTGCCCATTCTCCTCTGACTTTAACAAGACATTTTTGTCCACACAACTGCCACTCACTGGATATTTTCTGTTTTTCGAACCATTCTTTGTAAACCCTAGAGATGGTTGCATGTGGAAATCCCAGTAGATCAGCAGTTATTTAAATAGTCAGACCAGTCGGTTTGTCACCAACAAACATACAAAGTCACTTAAATCCCATTTCTTCCTCATTCTTATGCTCAGTTTGAACTTCAGAAAGTAGTCTTCATCACGTCTAAATGCCTAAATGCATTGAGTTGCTGCCATGTGATAGACTGATTAGCAATTTGTGTTACTAAGCAATTGAACAGGTGTATATTAATAGTGGCCAGTGAGTGTATATACATACACATGCGCACACACACAGTATGCTGTGTATATCCCCATACATACATTTTTGTACAGGCCACATGCTAGGGGCTGACATATTGACACATGCCAACTACATTTTAACATATCAAAAGAGAGAGTAATGACTCTTTGGGATGTTAATTTTATGCAAGATCTCCTTTGCACTTCTAATTAAACACTGTCTAACAAATGCATGTCTAACAAATTATGCACTGATTTGCATGTTCATGAGGGAAATAAGTATTTGATCCCCTATCATTCAGGATTTCTGGATACCAGGTGTCTTTCATACAGGTAACAAGCTGAGATTAACAGCAGTCTCTTAAAAGGAGTGCTGCTAATCTCATTGTTACCTGCATAAAAGACACCTGTCCACAGGAGCAATCAAACAATCAGAAACATTCAAAATCAGCAGGGGATCAAATACTTATTTCCTTCACTGTACCTGCTCCCCACAATATTCAACTTTCCCCATAAATATTTTGACTCCTGCACTGGACCCCTCTGCTACATGGTCACCCAGTAAGAGTACAGTTGGACAATGCCATGGCTGTGGCCTACATAAACCCCTAATGGAAACCTGAAGTCAGGGAGCTCTGAAGGAAGGAAACCCGATTCTCTCTTGAGCGAAGAAGCACGTTCCAATACACAGCCATCTACCTACTGTGAATGGAAAATTGGCAGGCAGACTTCCTGAGTTGGACTCGGGATGGGTGCTTTTACCTCAAGATCTAATGATACTTTGTCAGAAGTGGGGACCACCAAATATGGAAATCATGGCCTCCATATTCTATAAGAAACTGCACTGCTTTGTGATCCATGGATGGTCTTTTGTAGATGCCCTGGTGATTCCTTTGACCCTGTTCAGTCTGGCATCTGAATTCCCTCCAGTGAAGTTTCTCCCTCGATTGCCACACAAGGTAGAGGGAGGAAGAGATTCCAATGATCCTTATCACCTCAAATTGGCCCAAGAAAACTATTCTACCCTGCTTCTCAATTACTGGCTTTAATTGAATAGCTGTTGAAACCCAGATCTTCCTTACTTCTCAAGGTGGTCACTTCCTTACAGCTCAATGAGTGCATTTTACTCCATTCCCTCTGTCTTGCCCCGAAGCATGCCAAGGAGATTTCACTCCATTGTCTGGATGTGGTCAGATCAGTCAGGGCTTACCTAACTGCAGCATCTTCCTTCTGAAAAACGTATTTTTTGTTCTCCCTGAAGATTCCAAGAAGAGTCATCCTCCATCTTCCTCTATAGCTAGATGGCTTAGGCAGCTCATTTTCCAGGGCTTATGCTCTCAAGGAAAGTGTTGCCCCTTCCTTATAAGGTCCCACTCCATTGCATCTGTTGGTGTTTTTTGGACCTTTCCATATCAGGCAACCATTGTGCAAGTATGCATTTTTTCACCTGACATTTTGATCATACCTTCTCAAAATGTTAGCAGGTTGATCTCCAACCCTCTACTGACACAGTGAAAGTTGCTTTGTTTTCTAGTAGAGATGCAAAGGGAAAGTGAGAGAAGCACACACCCCATGGTGCGTTAAATGATACAAAATATTTATTAAAAATAATAATATGCACTCACAAACAACAAGCTGGGTGTCACAGTGTGTTGGGCACTGGACCAGAGTCTTTGAACCGAGGACTGATTCTGCTGGCATAGATGGAGAAGCCACCACTGAAGCGTGGAGCCTGGTTCATGAAGCCGCCTGCCTTCAGTGCTGCACACCCCACTAGATAAGGGATGCATTTCATAGTAGTTACTTTTCCTTAGTCCGTCAAAAACACTGGGCTACCCAATGAATTAAAGCCCAACCCTGGGGGAGGGTCCAAACCGTCCATGCCACAACCTGGAGAGCAAGGATGCAGATAGAGGAGATGTCACTGGGGGAGTGTTCTGAGCTGCAAGGAGCCGCCGAACTCTGAGCTCCCCCCCAAAAAAAACAAAACGTATCCCACAAGAAAAACATCTAGATAGAAAGCAATATACACTAGCAGAAAACATGTCAACAAGAGTATATGCACATAGTTCATACACAATTTATTCATTTTTGACCAATGGATAATCAGTCAAAAAAAGCAACAGGTGTATACTGGGCTTCCGAGAGCCACCAAGCTCTATCAGAGGCACCAAAAGGGTTGTTGAATAGATGACTTAAAGCAGAACTAAGAGGGGAAAAAAATCCCTCCTGCAGTGGGGCTGTACCTGCACTGGGTTAACTGTTCATTTTTGTAATGGGAATTCGCCAAGATGCACTATATTGCCAAATGTATTGAGACACCCCTCCAAATCATTGGATTCAGGTGTTCCAATCACCTCCATGGCCACAGGTGTATAAAAACAATCACCTAGGCATGCAGACTGCTCCTACAAACATTTGTAAAAGAAATGGCCACTCCCAGCTCATTGAATTCAAGTGTGGTACCATGATAGGTTGCCACCTGTGCAATCCATCTGTGAAATTTCCTTGCTACTAAATATTCCACGGTCAGCTGTTAGTGGTATTTTAACAAAGTGGAAGCAACTAGTAACAACATAGTGGCATCGGCGGTGTATGTTTATTCCTTATACTATAAGGATGTTAACATCGGAGCGCACACTACTGTAGATTAATACAGCTGACTCTTCACGGCACAGTGTCCTCAGATTGCCAAGCTATTGAAAGCAAAGCAATACAGACCTGGCGTGATGAGGCACCATTTGCATGTAAGTGCATGTGTATATATTTTTTGATATTAAAATGTTAAAAAGCTTCACGCACTATGTGGAGTTTTTTTATTGATGAGGTGAATTGGGGTTGAAATCAACATCCCGAACGAGGTGGAATTTACAGCTGATAATCCATCAAGTTGATCTTCAGAGTCCATTTTGGGACCAAACGTGCAGTTAGGCCAAACATAGTTTTATGTGAGGTCACACTGCTGGAGGTGAGCAGACATCTGGTGGTGGAAGGATGCACTTTTGTGTTTGAAGCCTTTGGTGATTATAAAAGGAAAGGACCATTATTAAGAAGAAAAAACATTTTTTTAAACTTATTTTTGGTTTTTCAGTATATACAATTATATATACCGGTAATTTTTTTTGTATTTTTTTATCACGTATTTTTTATCACATTTGGATTTAGGTAGAGTTTTCACTTATAGCGCTGCATTGGTTCACTTAATTTGTTCATATTTCTTCTGTCTTCACTTTCTTTCCCTGAAATCAGAGTTTTGAAACTACTGCTGGTCTTAAGTTAGTGGTGTTGCACGCATATTTCCCTTAGGATGGATAATTAGTTCTCTACATTGATTATTATTATTATTCCTTTACTGTCCTCCATATTTGGTACCTTTTATTTTTTATCTCAAGATTTTTTACATTTATTAGAAGATGCAAAAAAATTTAAAAAAACACAGGTACAGTTGTGTTCAAAATAATTGCAGTCAGACATCACGAACCTGATCAATCACTGTTTTTGGTAGAAATTATATTTCTACATGGCAAATAATTTACTAGCAGGTGTAGTAGAGTAATAGAAATCCAACAGACCCAACAGTCATGACATGCATGCTGCTGATTCTGTGTAATTGAATCACTAATTGAAAGGGGCATGTTCAAAATAATAGTGTGGAGTTCTATTAGTGAGGTCATTCATTCTTTGAAAAACAGGTGGCAATTTTTGCACTTATTTAAGGAAGGAAGGCAGCAAATGTTGTACATGCTGGCTACAGTGCATTTCTCTCTGAAATTCTGAGGAAAATGGATCATTCCAGACATTGTTCAGAAGAACAGCGTACCTTGATTAAAAAGTTGATTGGAGAGGGGAAAACATATAAAGAAGTGCAGAAAATGATAGGCTGCTCAGCTAAAATGATCGCAAATGCTTTAAAATGGCAACCAAAACCTGAAAGACGTGGAAGAAAGCGAAAAACTACCATTTGAATGAATAGATGAATAGCCAAAATGGCAAGGACTCAGCCAACAATCCGCTCCAGGAAGATCAAAGAAGGTCTAAAGTTACCTGTGAGTACTGTTACAATTAGAAGACACCTATGTGAAGCCAAGCTATCTGCAAGAAGCCCCCCCAAAGTCCCACTGTTGAAAAAAAAAGACGTGCCGAGGAGGTTACAATTTGTCAAAGAGCACATTGACTGGCCTAAAGAGAAATGGCAGAACATTTTGTGGACTGATAAAAGTAAGATTGTTCTTTTTGGGTCTAGTGGCCGGAGACAGTTTGTCAGATGACCCCCAAACACTGAATTCAAGCCACAGTACACTGTAAAGACAGTGAAGCATGGTTGCACAAGCATCATGGTATGGGGATGTTTCTCATACTACGGTGTTGGGCCTATTTATCGCATACCAGGGATCATGGATCAGTTTGAATACATCAGAATACTTGAAGCGGTTATGCTGAAGAGGAAATGCCCTTGAAATGGGTGTTCCAACAAGACAACGACCCCAAACACACTAGTAAACGTGCAACATTTTGGTTCCAGACCAACAAGATTGACGTTATGGAGTGGCCAGCCCAAACCCCGGATCATAATCCAATAGAAAACTTGTGGGGTGACATCAAAAATGCAGTTTCTGAGGCAAAACCAAGAAATAGAGAAGAACTGTGGAATGTGGTCCAATCATCCTGGGCTGGAATACCTGTTCACAGGTGCCAGAAGTTGGTTGACTCCATGCAACACAGATGTACAGCAGTTCTCAGAAACAGTGGTTATACAACTAAATATTAAGTGATTCAAAGGAAAGCAAAATCTTCAAACATTTTTCAGTTTATATAGTGAATGTTTGAGTTTGTAAAGAATACAAACACTGCTATTTTTTTGAACAGTCTAATATTCACTTTTCTTCAATTTTTTTAGAGGAACAACACAAATTTGATATATTTTTCTTCATGTCTTGATTTGGAATAGAATGTGTAGTGTTCCCAATGCATTTGTGTGTATGGAAATAAAAGCTATTAGAAGGATTTTGAGCTTTATTCACTTTTTTCAACACACTGCTAATATTTTGAACACAACTGTATATTGGTATACACATTGCAGAAAGGTATAGAACAGTACACATACAGTAATGGTGTAGGATCACTAAGCAAAATAATTGATCTGTAAAAAACATGAAACGCAACCCAAAATAAAGTTTAGATGTAGCAATATGTGTACATGGTGATTTGTGTAAAATTCAAGCCATTGAGGACTGTTTGCTCACAAAACTGTCATGGACAATTCTACAATCCTTTGTCCCTCAATGGACGTCATCATCTTAATTCAACACAAAGGAGAGATTCGTATAGTGGAAAGGAGCAGTTAGAGCAACAGTGATGACTGGATTAGGTGTGGGTGGTATTAATTAAAGGAATCTGTGTACAGCCAGTAACCCCTAAACTTACCTGATAGGGACCTAAATATACCGGACACAAGAGGACCAGATTCTGTGAGATTGTTTTGATTTAAGGCTTATTCATACGAGCAAATTGGCCCATATGGGTTTGAGAGTGTGCAATCATCCTTTATAGATTTTTACTCTGTTAAAAAAAAGTTAGTGTTCTTCAGATTTAGGGCTCCTTCACATGGATGAATTGTCCTGTACAGCGTGAAGAGCCGCTTGTGTATCCAATTTCTGTCATTGGAGACTGAGGGGGTGTACAGAGTCGAACACAGATCTAATTTTGACAGGTAAACAGAGCATGGACCTGGATGACAACTATGCTCCTGGGTCAAGTTGTCCTGTAAAGTACATGCCACTTATCCTTTGGAACGGACTTTCTCTACTAGGGTTCTTTCTTCCATTATTTGTGTTAAGAATGATTATATTGACCACCAATGTAAAGGGTCACTGCAGTTTTTCATTTCTGCATTTCTGGTCATTATTTTATGGGCAATACTCAAAATAATTTCATCCTACAGTGAATGAATGCAGTAAACAATTTGCTTTTGGTGTAACATTCACTAAATAGTCTATTTTTTTTCCCCTTTTAATATGTATTATATCTAGAATTTGCTAATTATGCTAATGTATTGTGTTCCTTAGATTAATAAATAATTTTTAGTAGGGTTTCCCTGAAAACAGATAAAATTCTCAAGTGTTCCTCTGGGGAAAAAGGTTGAGAAAAACTGCTTTAGAATATGGAAACATAAAAGTTGTCTTTACTGATAGTTTGTTTCTTTATTTTTTTTCTCTTGCATTTTACAGGGAACAGAAAAAAAGATTCCAAGCACTTGTTGAATACAAATTTAATGAATGGCTAGTTAAAACTGGAAACAGACATCAGCTGGATAGCCTTGTGCCAGCAAATGATGGTACAAAACAAGCTGCTGGTTGATGTGCGTGAATATTTTTAGCAAACAGGTATTGTGTAGATGGATTTTTCCTGTGTAATGTTGTAATGTTCACATGTCCAAAGAAGCTGCTTATAAATGTTTTTTTCTACATGTAATGAAAGCTACTATCAATCTCAATTACAAAAAAAAACCCATATTTTAACCACTTGCCCTCTGGAAGGTTTTACATCCTTCCAGAGCAGGCCATTTTTTGCTATACCGCACTGCACTAATTTAACTGGCAATTGCAATTGTCATGCAATACTGTACCTAAATGAAATGTACGTGGTGGTATAAAGAATTTTTCAAGACTAGTTTTGTAACACGCCAACATATGTCTGCACGTACAGTCATAGGAAGCACCAACCTTCATAAATCAGTGTGCCAAAAGACAGCGTCCTTTGTACATCGGGAGCTGTGCAACTGGTGCTATTTTGACCACATACATTAGCATGTCTGCTGTTTCATTATGGACAGCAAGTTAGAACAAACAGCAAATGTGAAATTCTGCGTGAAACTGGGCAAATCGCTGTATGTCTGCAATTTTGTCAAATTGCCGACCTTTGAGCTGGATCATCATCTTCGGGAAGAGGGCATTTTTGGGGGTTGAGCTCGTTGAAGGTCTTCCTGATTGCTTGTCGTCTTCCAGTGATGTTCTTCATCTCTTGAAGCATGCGTGCCACTCAAAACACCTTGTACGGCTCGTTGCAGCTCTGTAAACTTGCTGATTCATGTCAAATGTCTCTGTGGCAGATTTGCACAGTTTCATGCAGAATTTCATGTTTGCTCTTTGTTCTAACTTTGCTCTTTGTTGTAGGAAGCATGTTGAGCCCATGGAAGATTATATTTTTTTTTTGTTTTTGTTTCTTTTTTAATTACAAAAAATGTTTGTTCGTTTTTGTTTTGTTTTTTTACACAAAGTTGTCATTTAAATGGTATATTTCTCAAACATGCCATGGGTATATGTGGAATTACACCCAAAACACATTCTGCTACTTCTCCCCAGTATGGGTATACCACATGTGTGAGACTTTTTGGGAGCCTAGCCACGTACAGAGTCCAATAACCATCGACCACTTGAAGGCTTTCAAAGGGCATAAATACCTCAATTCACCTCCTCACTATCACAGATTTAAAGGCCCTGAAATGCCAGGATAGTAGAAGCACCAACCCCCCCCCCCCCCACCCAAATAACCCCATTTTGGAAAGTAGACACCAAGGCATTTGCTGAGGGGATTGTTGAATTCATGAGAAATATTTTATTTTTTGCCACAATTTTTTTAAAATTACTTTTTCTTTTTATACACAAAGTTGTCACTTTAATGAGATATTTAAGATGAGATTTAATGAGATATGCAATGGGTATATGTGGAATTACACCCCAAAACACCTTCTGATATTTCTCCCGAGTATGGGAATACCACATATGAGACGTTTTGGCAGCCTAGCCATGTACAGGCCCCCAAAACCCAATGACTACCTTCAAGCTTTCAGGTTCGTACAAATGCCCCCCCCCCCCCAAATGACCTCGTTTTGGAAAGTAGATGCCCCAGGCAATTTGATAAAAGGCATGGTGAGTGTTTTCCAGATCTAATTCTTTGGTCACACGGTTTTGAAAAATAAAATAAAAAATCCATTCCTCTTATCAAATTTCTTGGGGCTTCTACTTTCCAAAGAGGGGTCATTGAGGGGTTTGGTTGATTGTACTGTGAAACTGATATAGGTAGTGAAGAAGTGAAAATAAGAAATTACACCTTTTGAAAGCCTGAGGATAGTCATTGGTTTTCGGCTCCCAAAAAGTCTCATGTGGGGTATCGACATACTCGGGAGAAGTAGCAAAATGTGTTTTGGGGTGTAATTCCACATATACCCATCGCATGCATGAGAAATATCTCATTAGCCACTTGCCTGCCTAAAAAAGAAAACTTGGCCTTTAACTGTTTCAGTACTGGGCACTTTACCCCCTTCATGCCCATGCCAATTTTCAGCTTTCAGCGCTGTTGTACTTTGATAATTGCGCAGTCATGTACCACTGTACCCATTTAAAACATTTATAATTTTTTTCAAATAGATATTTCTTTTCACATAAACATAGCATTAGTGCAGCGCATGAATTGAAAATAAATGAATGTCGTAAAGATGGATTAATGATAGATTATATCGTGTGAACCAAATATAAATCCTAGTGGATACGTGAATAAATGATATGGAAATGTCACTTGAAATGATGAGATTCCAATAAGTGATTGAATTTGGGAGTGAATAATCAGCCAGGGAGTGAAAAACATCCGGTGGTGTGCGAAAGATTAGCGGGATTGCAAACTCGCCAGAAGCAGTATTTTAATGTGCAATAAATGATGTAATCCGGCTTGGGAGGCTCCCATCAAATGGAACCTGGTCTGGTCTAGATGTTGTCCACCTCTGATAGTAAATCCGAGATCCCTCTCCAGGATCTTAAGATTGGTCTGGTCATACAATATATTCCATCCTCCAAGTTGGATGAAACCTGGATCCTGGGAGTTAGGTGCTCATAGTAGAGCCAGAAAAAAAGGGGGGTCTCATAGTGTAGTATGATAAATGATTTTTTTTAAAAATTAAAAAGTGAATACATAAAAGTAAGCACATACATGTGGTGAAGGGTGATCACATACAGATGCAGTTCTAAATTGAATGCAAAAGACCTGTGTTGGCAATGTTACTAACCAGTATAATAGTTGTAATGGCCGCCGGACCTCTGTGATCCGGCTGCTTGGCGTCTCTGGGTGGTGGGGCTCCTTAACGCGTTTCATATACACATATATCGTCAGAAGGGGTTGATGCCTGACCCCCCTGAACGCCTAGTTCGTCTATAAATAGCGTGTCGGATGGCGCGCGCTCGTTAGCGGGCGCCATCTTGCCGAGGAACATGACGGACTGCGCATGCGCGAAGCCGCGGGTGCCATGTTTTTGTAGTCTGTTATAGGCAATAGCGTATTGCGAGTGTGCAGATACCACCATGCTAGTGTAGATCAATGAAAGAATACACTCGTGAGAGCAAGGGACTGGATGTCTAGCCTATGATGTTTGTGTTAAGGGCATGCAGTTGCCCTTAACACAAATCACCAATATTGTGGGTTAGAAGTGCTAAAACTAAAAGATGCCAATATGTAGCACATTCTCTCTATAATATTTAAAACCTGTAGTGTTCTGAAATACAGAACTAAGAATATGTATATATAAGCCATTATTTTAATGACTCAAATGAAAAAATCTGAAATATGCTGACTGGGGCCTAACATGCAGCACAGGTAATGAAAAACAAATTAAGTTAAAAGAACACATCAAATAGGAAATCATATATATTCATACACCTATACAAATAAAAAATGTATAATGTCACGATTTACTGTAAAAGAATATATATATTAACTTATAAAATATAATATAAAAAAGAATAAAAAGGAAAAATTCCACATATGGGAAGATATCAAAATATATATGAATGTGTATGAATGATACTCAAGGATGCAACTGTTAACTATTATCTATATAGCAGTTAATATTGATGTCAATGTTGTGGCCTGCTGGAGTAAGGGTCCTCATTTCATAAATCCATCTTGTTTCCATTTGGGAAACGAGTCTGGTTTTGTTTGAGCCCCTCTAGTGTTGTTGGACCATGTCAATCCCTGTGAACTTAAGAGTTGATGAGTCACAGTTATGATGATACCTAAAATATTTGGATACTGAATGCTCTCTAAATCCTCTTTTTATATTATAGCAGTGTTCGCGAAATCTATCGCGCAGCCTACGGGTTGTACGGCCAATATACTGCTTTCGGCAGGGGCATTCCAGAAGATAAACTGCGTATTTAGTATTACATGTTATAAAGTGCGTTCTATCAAATGTTCTACCTGTGACAGTGGATGTAAACTTTTCAATTCTTTCTTTGGTCATTTTAGTCTGTACACATATTGGACATTTCTTGCAGGGAAAGAAGCCCTTTGAGTTTGTGAAAAAACTCGGTCTGGGTGGAGGTTCAATCACGTTAGGTGAAATCTTTGTCCTAAGGGTGGGCGCTTTTCTAAAAACCACTTCCGGTTTTGTCTGGTAAAGCTTTAGCTAAAACTGGATCCGCTCGTAAGATATTCCAATTTTTCTTGATAATTTTATTGATGGCTTTATACTGTATAGAAAAAGAGGTAACTAGCAGATAAAACATACTTTTCTTCTGTGTGGTTATATCGGACAGCATATCATCTCTATTCATATCTGCTACATTGGTGATTTCGATATCAAGAGTCTTTTCCTCATAGCCTTTTTTGGATAAATCTTTAAGTATGTTTGCTTTGGTGCGGTATGACTCAATATCAGTACAGTTACGTCTGATTCTCATAAACTGTCCCCTAGGCACGTTAGCCAACCAAGATGGATGGTGGCAACTGTCTATGGGAATGTAGCTATTCCTATCCGTTTGTTTAAAGAATGCTTCCAAAGTTAAGTAGCCGCCCTTGAGTAGTGTAATATCCAAAAAATTGATATCGGTAGTGCTATACGTATATGTGAGTTGTATATTTAGGTCGTTATGGTTGAGCGTACCAAAAAAATTAACTAAAGATGATTCCTCACCTTGCCATAATAGTAAAACATCATCAGTGTAGTGTTTATAAAATAATAGCTCAGGCCAATCACGAGAGTATATGACGTCTTCCTCCCACCTGGCCATGAATAAATTGGCCAGGCTGGGAGCAAATGTGGCGCCCATTTCGACGCCCCTTGTTTGCAAGTAAAAAGTATGATTATACCAAAAATAATTTTTCCTCATAGCACAATCCAGAAGGTCAGTTATGAAATTTTTATGCTCTAAAGATAGTCTACCAAATCTAAATAATATTGGACTGCTGTCATCCCATCATCATGGCCAATATTGCTATACAGTGAGGCCACGTCTGCCGTGACCAAAAAGGTTAAGCATTCTGGATTCCAACTGAGAGATTTAATTTCATTTAACACCTGTTTGGTATCCTTAATGTAAGCAGGGGTGGAAAGTACGAGGGGTTGCAGATAGTGATCTATGTACTGCCCAATGCGGGAGCACAAAGATCCGATGCTGCTGATTATGGGCCTCCCTGGTGGTTGAACCGGATTTTTATGTACTTTCGGTAAGCAGTACAAAATGGGAAGCCTGGGGGCTTTAGGTCAGAGATACTCCTTTTCTTTTCTGCTGATCACATTTTTCTTATATCCCTTCTCAATCAAATCCTTAAGAGAGCATTTAAAAGTTAACAGGATTTTTGGGTAGGATAGTGTAGGTATCTTTATCTTATATTTTCTGGACTTCTGCCATATATTCTTTGTTGTCTAGAACCACTACACCTCCTCCTTTATCAGCTGGCCTGATGACTAAATCTTTATTCTTTATTTTTTAGCAAAGAATTCAATCCTATCACAATATCCCTGGGGTTGTTTGGTCGTTTTACTTTGATGGCCTCTATATCTTTGAGTACCAGATCTTTAAAAATATTAATATGTCTGTGTTTGAGGAGGAGGATTAAAAAACGAGGCATTTCTAAGATTGGAATGCGTGTTGTTGGTTATGCCGGTGTTCCTTGAACCAGGTTTACTCAGGAAATATTTTTTGATTGCTAATTTCCTGGCGAATCTGTGGACATCCACATACAGTCAGGTCCATCGATATTGGGACATCGACACAATTCTAACATTTTTGGCTCTATACACCACCACAATAAATTTGAAATGAAATGAACAAGATGTGCTTTAACTGCAGACTGTCAGCTTTAATTTGAGGGTATTTACATCCAAATCAGATGAACGGTGTAGGAATTACAACAGTTTGCATCTGTGCCTCCCACTTGTTAAGGGACCAAACCATTGTGGTGGTGTATAGAGCCAAAAATGTTAGAATTGTGTCGATGTCCCAATATTTATGGACCTGACTGTATGTCTGGAATTTATTAAGACCAGCTTTAGGTGCATATTTAAGTCCCCTATCGAGGACTCTTGTTGTAATAATGGAGCTTTACTAATGTTGAAAATGCCCTTCCCGGTCAAACTATCCTCTTTTTTTGGGTCTGTTGACCCTTTTCCCTCCTCTTGTTTCTCTATTCTTACGCTTCTTTTCCACGTGTGGCCTGTCCCTAAAAAATGGGACTGCGGGTGTGGTCCAGTTTGATAGTCTCCTGGTCTATGGTCAGGGTTGTTATCCCGAGTTGTGTCATATCCTGATTGGGGGTGAGACCGCATATCGTCTCTGGCGTAATGGTTGAAATTGGTATTGGAATTCTGAGGTGTTCCCCATCCCCTCCTAGGGGGGATATTTCTTTTGGTGGTATTTTAATCACCACTGGTTGTTTATTTTTTGCGAAACAAAAGAAGACCAAAAATTTGGAAGAAAAAAAAAAAGTTTTCTTTCTTTTGTAAAATGTTGCAAACCGGTACTTTTTCTCCTTCGTTGATGACTCAGCACTGATAGGCACCACTGATGAGGTTGCAGTGATAGGCAGAACTGATGGGCATTGATAAGGCTGCACTGATAAGGGCGGCACTGGTGGGCATTGATGAGGAGGCACTGATGAGGCGACAATAATGGGCAGCACTAGGCACTGACTGCCAGCTCTAATGGGCACTGACTACCAGCTCTAATGGTCACTAATGTGTAGATGTCACCTTTCACAATTGCGGCTATCGGCAGTACTTTCCTCATGCTGTGACAGCATGAGGAAAGTACTGCTGGTAACAAGCAAGTGTGTTTACATCATGATCAACTGTGATTGGACACAGCTGCTCATGTGGTAAAGGGTAGCTGTGATTGGCCCTTTACGGTGACACAGAGAGCACCTGGTACTTAGTTCTGTGAGGATGTCATGACACCCTCCCAGAACTGGACGATCGTGCTGTTGCCGTCATTCAACTATAGCGTGGTCAGCAAGTGGCTAACCCAGTGGTTCTTAACCTTTTTGGAGGTACTGAACCCCACCAGTTTCATATGCGCATTCACCGAACCCTTCTTAATTGGAAAAATAAAATATGATTTTTAAAATTCAAAACATAGGTATATATTTATACATAGGTGCACAAAATGAACAAAACCATTAAGAACAAAGAACAAAACCATTAAAACATGATTTTCACACAAAAACAAAACAGTGAATATTTACCGCAAATCAGTGTGACTTCTGCTGTTGTCTTTCAGAGGCCAGTTCAGAAATGCGCGGCATTACCTTGGCAAGTGCCACTCTCATGTCATTTTCGCAACAAAGTCTGTTCCTTTTCTTCGTCTTTATGTCCAGCATCCTCAAAGGATTGCTCGCAAAGATATGTTGTAACAAACGGTATGAAAATTCATCCCCCATAGTAATTCATCCCCCATATAGTAATTCATCCCCCATATAGTAATTCATCCCCCATATAGTAATTCATCCCCCATATAGTAATTCATCCCCCATAGTAATTCATCCCCCATATAGTAATTCATCCCCCATATAGTAATTCATCCCCCATATAGTAATTCATCCCCCATATAGTAATTCATCCCTCATAGTAATTCATCCCCCATAGTAATTCATCCCCCATAGTAATTCATCCCCTCATATAGTAATTCATCCCCCATATAGTAATTCATCCCCCCTATAGTAATTCCTTCCCCATATAGTAATTCATCCCCCATATAGTAATTCATCCCCCATAGTAATTCATCCCCCATATAGTAATTCATCCCCCATATAGTAATTCATCCCCCCTATAGTAATTCATTCCCCATATTAATTCATCCCCCATATTAAGTCCCCAAGTCCCCCCTGTGTCAATTCACTTACCTTTGCTCCGCGCGTTCCTCTCGCTGTATTCCCGCGCCGTTCCGGTCTTCAGGGCGGACTGTGAGAGGAGCCTAGCTCCTCTCACGTTCGTCACGCTGCCCCGCCTACACACATCCTGACAGCCAATCACTGGCTATCAGGATGTGAGTGGCAGCGAGACTGGCCAATCATTGCATTTGAGTCCCTGCCGCCCGAGAGGAGGGAGGGGAGCGGGCGCCCGGCACACAAGAGCCGCGGCTTGCCGACCACTGGGCTAAGCGATGTTGCGTGACCACCTGCAGCCAATGATGGACAAGCGGGGCATGTCATCACAAATCATATGAGTCGGGTGTGGGTCACCTCCGCCGAACCCCCGAGACTGACTCACCGAACCCCTGGGGTTCGATCGAACCCAGGTTAAGAACCACTGGGCTAACCACTTGAAGACCAAGCCTTTCTGACACTTTTTGTGTACATGTAAATATCAGTATTTTTTGCTAGAAAATTACTTGGAACCCTTAAACATATATAGCTTTTGAAAGCAGAGGCCATAGGGAATTCAATGGTGGGTGTTTAAATTTTTAATGTCTCACGGTATTGATTCAGTGGTTTTTCAAATGCAGTTTAAAAAAAAAACAAAACACTTTTTTGAATTTAATTGCACAAAAACACAGTATAATGCCCAGTCTTCTTTGTTTCTATTATAAAATTTTGTAAACGGGTAATTTTTCCCCTTCACTGATGTGCCTTGATGAGGCTGCACTTATAAGTGGCACGGATAGGCAGCTCTGATGAGCTGGCACTGATAGGCAGCGCTGATGATGCTGCACTGATATGCAACAATGATGGGTACTGACTGGCAGCACTACTGGATGGCACTGATGGGGGGGCACTGCTGGGCAAAGGTGGGTGGCACTGATGGACACTGGTGGGTGGCACTGATGGACACTGATCATCAGTGCCCTTATGATCGATGCTGATCTGTCCTCTGACAATTGCTGGTTATCTGATCACTGGTAAATGCAGTTGCCGGTTATCTGTGTCATTGGACACAGCTGATCACATGGTAACAGGCCACTGTGATTGGCCTTTTACTACATCACATAATCAGCTGTGTCCCTAGGACACAGCAATCACAATGATCCCCGGGGCGTGTGGGAGGGCGCCTTCTGGGAGGACGTCATATGACACCCTCCCAGGACTGGACAACCGCGCTGTGGCAGATATTCGGCTATAGCATGGTTGGCAGGTGGTTAAAAGCCTTTACAGGTTATCACTTTAGATTTACACAGAAGGTCTAGTGCTGACATTCGCGTTCATACCCACGTATGGTGGGACTCCAGATCTCTCCTCTGCTGCCCTTAACAGCATCTGTTCACACCAATTTAGAGAGCCCGAGAAAACAGTGGAAAGCGGCACTGCTTGTAAAAGTAATCTTCGTGGCAACTTAGCCGCTAGGATTGCTTTTACAAGAAAGCTGACCACCGCCTGAACAATAAAACCGTACCAGGATGATGCCTCACCCCTGTGGGTTGACATCGATCGATGTGAATGAAGAAATCTCTGCCAGAAAAAGTGTATGTTATGCCTATCATTAAAATCTACCACCCTGCATATACCCACTTCTACAGTAATGTTGGGCATACATGTAATCTTGTTTTTTTTTTTTCATTCAGCAAGTGAGCTGAACTAAAAAAAAGAACCTAACCGATTCCTCCATTCACATCGATCGATGTGGATGAATAAATCTCTGCCAAAAAAAAATATGCCAAAGCATAGGAGTGATCCACCCACTGACCACCCCTGGCCCCTCATGCTTGGGCATATACATTCTTTCTTTTTTTCTTTTTTTTCTTTTTTAACCACTTAAGCTCCTTTAGGATTTACTCCCCTTAATGGCCAGGCCTCTTTTTGCTACTTGGCGCTGCACTAATTCAACTGATAATTGCGCGGTCATGCAATGCTGCACCTAAACGAAATTTACGTCCTTTTTTCACACAAATAGAGCTTTCTTTCGGTGGTATTTGATCACCTGTGCGCTTTTTATTTTTCACGCTATAAACAAAAAAAGACCAAATATTTTGAAGAAAAACAATATTTTTTTACTTTCAGCTATAAAAAAATATATAGTAAACTCAAAGTTAGTTATAAATTTAGGCCAACATGTATTCTGCTACATGGTTTTGGTAAAAAACAATCCAAATAAGTGTATATTGATTGCTTTGTGTGAAAGTTATAGCGTCTACAAACTATGGTATAGATACTGCCATTTACGACATTTTTTTGCTATACAGCGCTGCGCTAGTTTAACGGACAATTGAGCGGTCATGCAATACGGTACATAAATGAAATTTATGTCCTTTTTTTAACACAAATAGAGCATTCTTTTGGTGGTATTTGATCACCTGTGCACTTTTTATTTTTGGTGCTATAACCAGAAAAAGTTTTGAAGAAAAAAAAAACAAAACTATTTTCTCATTTTGGTCATAAAAATATCTAAAAAAAACTAAAATTTCGTCATAAATTTAGGCCAAAATGTATTCTGCTACATGTTTTTGGTTAAAAAAAATCCCAATAAGTGTATATTGATTGCTTTTTGTGAAAGTTATAGCATCTACAAACTATGGTATAGATAATGGAATTTACATAGCTTTTACTTTCTGACTGCCCATTTCTTGAGGTGCTAAAATACCAGGACAGTACAAACACCCTCAAATGACACCTTTTCAGAAAGTAGACACCCTAAGCTATCTGCTGAGAGGCATATTGAGTCCATGGAAGATTTATTTTTTTCCCACAAGTTTCTGGAAAATGACAAAAACTTTTTTTTTTTACACGAAGTTGTCATTTAAATGATTTATTTCTCGCACAAGCCATGGATATATGTGGAATTACACCCCAAAATACATTCTGCTACTTCTACTGAGTGTGGGGATACCACATGCGTGAGACTTTTTGGGAGCCTAGCCACATACAGGAGCCTGAAATCCAATGACCACTTTGAAAGCCTGAAGGTGCTTAACTTCCTCATTACACTTCCTCACTACCTATCACAGTTTCGAAGGCCCTGACATGCTAGGATAGCCCCCCCCCCCCCCAAATGACCCCTTTCTGGAAAGTAGACACCCCAAGGAATTTAAAAAGAGGCATGGTGAGTATTTTGCAGATCTCATTTTTTCTCACAAGGTTTTGAAATATAAAAAAAATAGAAAAAATGTTTTTGGTTTTTTTTTCATTTCCCAAAAACTTGTGGCAACAAATGAGATCTGCAAAATACTTACCGTGCTTTTTATCAAATTCCTTGGGCGTCTATTTTCCAAAAAGGGGTAATATGGGGGGGGGGGGGGGTTAGGTGCTATCCTGGCATTTCAGGGCCTCCGAAACTGTGATAGGTAGTCTGGAAGTATAATGAGGAAATAAAGCCCTTTAAAAGCCTGAAGGTGCTTATTGGATTTTGGGGTCCTGTACTTGGCTAGACTGCCAAAAAGTCTCTCACATGTGGTACCCCCATACTTGGGAGAAGTAACAAAATGTATTTTGGGGAGTAATTCCACATATAACCATGGCATGTGTGAGCAGTAAATTATTTAAGTGACAATTTTGTGTAAAAAAAAAAAAAATATATATATATATTTTTGTCATTTTCCAAAAACTTGTAAAAAAAATAAATTCTTCTATTGATTCAACATTCCTCTCAGCAGATAGTTGACTACTTTCCGAAAAAGGGGTCATTTTGGGGGGAGGGGCGATTTATGCCCAGCATTAGAAGTTTATGCCACACATCATTCACTTTTCTAACCACCTGAAGACCAAGCCCTTTTTGTTCACATGAAAAAAATCAGTATTTTTTGCTAGGAAATTAATTTAAACCCCCGAACATTATATATTTTTTTTAAGCAGACACCCTAGTGAATAAAATGGTGGGTACTACAATTTTTTTATGGCACATAGTAGTCGCGCAGCGATTTTTCAAAAGCAATTTTTAAAAAAAAAATACACTTTTTTTACTTTTAATGCAAAAAAACACAATATATTGGCCAATTGTTTGGTAAAATATAAAAGATAACTTGCCCTTGATCTGACGTTCACGGCAATACCTCACATGCATGGTGCAACCGCTGTTTACATAACGGCACAGGGTCAAGGCTTGTGCACACAGGTGTGCGCGCATGTGAGGGGCAATTTTTTTTTCGTTTTTATTATTTTTACATTGTACCTTTCATTTTTTATTTTGTATTATCACTTTTAATGCTATAACAGGGAATGCAAATAACCCCTATAACTTCAATGGGCATTGTCATATTCTTTTTTGAGAAATCTGGGGTCTATCAGACTCTAGATATCTCCTCTGCCTTTACATTATCTAATCAAACCAAAATCGGTGTGATCAGATGCTTTCCCAATTTACAAATGGCGCTGTTTATATCCTGCAAAACTGAAGTGATGAAATGCTTGTAGCTTCCGAATTCTTAGACTATAGAGATGATTGGCACCATTCTGGTCTCCAATCAGCTCTATGGTCAGCTGGCAGAAACACCGGCTGCATTCTCAGGTTCCTCCTGATGGCACGGGACTGCCCAAGAAGGCCGTGGAAGGCAGCGGGGGAGGGGGGACATCATCTCCCACTGCTTGTAAAAGCAATCTTGCAGCTAATTAGCCCTGCATCCACCCACTTCTAATGGTGGGCACACATTAGGTCACACTTTGCCACAAGTGCCAGTTCCAAGATTGAATAAATGTCTAAATAGTGGCACGCTTGAATAAAAATTGTCCACGTATAAGTGGTACCCCATATGGAGAAAGGATGACACCAAGTCCCAAACTATCTTGTCACTGCTCCCCATGTAGTCTGGGCATCCGGGCGGGCTCCACGTGACTATCTTTTCCCTCGTAAATCCGAAACTTATAAGTATAGCCTGTTGTCTTCTCACAGGTCTTCTACATCTTGACCCCATATCTGGCACGCTTGCTGGGGAGAAATTGTTTGAATGCAAGGCGGCCAGAAAAATTAATAAGGGACTCCTCAACACAGATGTTTTGCTGGGGAGTATAGACATCTGCAAATTTTAGGTTAAGGTGATTTGCGAGGGGCTGAATTTTGTGGAGCCGGTCAAATTCAGGGTTACCCCAAGGATGACAGAGTGTATTGTCGCTGAAATGCATAAAACACATTATACTCTCATATCTATGCCTGGCCATGGCAGCAGAGAACACGGCATATGATGAATCGGGTCTGCGGACCAATACAACCGCAACTGATTTCTTTTAGTAATGCCCATGTTGAGGGTTAGGCCCCAAAAAAATGTAAATTTGAAAACCGTAATGAGTTTCCATGCGAATGGTCTGGCAAAGTTTGAATTTGGGTTGGCGGCAATAAATTGTTGTGCATATAAACTGCTTTGATCCACAATCAACACATACAGATATTCCGTGAAAAACAGCTCCAAAAATCAAGGAGGTATGTAAAAGACCAGGATGTACTAGACCGCTGGTACTCGCCAGCTCACCAAAAGGTAGAGCGGCACTAGTACTGGCACTCTGCTGCATATGAGAGTCATCAAAATTTACCAGCAAGTGCTAACAGAGATCAGGCCTGATTCTGCGAACACTGCGGTTTTGTGTGCAATGTATCAAGTGACCGTGACCTACTGACACTGCACTTGCTGGGGGAGAAGGGGGGGTAAGCGTAGGGGCTAAACGCAGGTGTTGGCAGGTGCCGGGGCTGATCCTGCTAACGCTGCGTTTTTGGGGATGCTATACTAATGTGAACGCTGGTATAGTGCTGACCTGATCAAAGATATTGACCCATTGAGACACTATACTAGCAATGGAGGTTTATTGTACATGAGCGTGCTCCTGGCAATCAAGGGGTTAAATGTGATGACTGGTGTACTGACGGGCAATCTGACGCTATCTGGGAGGGGTGTGAAAACCACGGGAGCGCAATTCACACACACATACACATATATATATATATATATATATATATATATATATATATATATATATAATGTGTGTGATTTTGCGTACCCATGCCGCCCTGTAGCAGTATTTCTGCTGTAGGGTGGTCAGGAAGCGGTTACAGAAGAGGTTTGTGTCACGGTGCTGCGTTACTTTAACTGGCAATTGCGCGGTCATGCAACACTGCACCCAAATTAAATTTAAATCCTTTTTTCCCCACAAATTGAGCTTTCTTTCGGTGGTATTTGATCGCCTGTGCGGTTTTAATTTTTTGCGCTATAAAAAAAAAGGCTGACAATTTTGAGGAAAAAAAACAATATTTTGGACTTTTTGCTATAAAACATGTCCAGTAAAAAAATCTAATTTTGTCACAAATTTCATCCAAAATGCATTCTGCGACATGTCTCTGCTAAAAAAAAATCCCAATACGTGTAAATTAATTCGTTTACATGAAAGTTATAGCGTTTACAAATGGCGGGAAAGATACTGGGATTTTTAATTTTTTTTTTTTATACTAATAATGGCGGCGATCAGCGATTTATGGTGGCGATCAGTGACTTATGGCAGGATTGCGGGACTGCGGCGGACATTTTGACACTGGGGGGGAACTGTTTTGGGGTCACTGACATCCCCAATGACACCAATACAGTGATCAGTGGAAAAAAAAACCACTGACACTGTACTAATGGCACTGGGGAGGAAGGGGTTAACATTTTTAGGGTTAACTCTGTGAGGGGAGTGTTTTACTAGGGGGCGGGGTGTGTGCTGGACGGGGGGGCAGGCTGATCGGGAGAGATAAACTCTTCTCTCCCTCTTCAGCTTGTCAGGAGCTGACAGGCAACTGACAGAGAGCAGGGCTGTGTGTAAACAATGCAGCCCTGCTCTCTGTCAGCGATTACCGCTAATCGCAGGGAAACTGCCGGTAATGACTGGCCGTGACCCGGCGGCTTAGACCTGTGGGACAGGTAGGGCGGGTGCACGCCTCGCGCGCGCCCCCTACCTGTTTTGCAAAACCACATTTTAAAACGTGGTTTTGCGCAGCCCTGCAAACGTTTTCATGCAGTGGCTGGGGCTCAAGCAGTTAACTGCAGATGAGAAATCTCTGCAAGCACTGATTTATGTGTATATATCATACTGTGGCTGTCAGAATAAACAGCTCAGTTCTGCAGCTGATTAGTTTTCTTGTAAAGCAAACCACAACGGTTAACAACACACAGTAACACAATATAACATTAACTCAATAATTACTTTTTTAAAAAACATTTTTGTAACTTAACTATAACGTTAAACTTTCCAGGCTGTGATTTTAGGGTCTCTCAAAATGCAATAGCCAGTTTCCTTACTACCTAACATCTTTCAAGACCCTATGTGAATTGTGTACCGTAGACTGTACCGTGCTGTACCCTATACTAATACTCCATTAGTGTGTGATAGCAATAGAAGTAGTACTTGAGGCAGAGACCAGGTTGGCCAGGACAGGAAGGACAAAAATGCGTTGCATCCAATTCTGTGTATGCTACAGACTGAACAACTTTTTTCGGGTGAAAGTTCAGTACTCGGCAGTGCTTTGTATTAAACCATTTCTGGGTGCTTTTTTGACGTGCTTTAGGTCATTGTCCTGCTGTGTAAAACCCATGACCTCTGACGGAGACCCAGCTTTCTAACACTGGGCCCCACATTGCACCCCATTCTTTGGTAGTCTTCAGATTTCATAATGCGTTGGTCAAGACATCCTGTACCTGAAGCAGTTAAGCAACCCCAAAACATCAGTAAACCTCTTCCATGTTAGACTGTAGGGACTGTATTATTTTCTTTAACCACTAGCCTACAGTGCACTGATACCCCCTTCCTGCCCAGGCCAATTTCCAGCTTTCAACGCTGTCACACTTTGAATGACAATTGCACGGTCATACAGCACTGTACCCATATTACATTTTTATCATTTTTTTTAGACAGAGCTCTCTTTTGGTGGTATTTAATCACCCTTGGGATTTTTATTTTTTCTTAAACCAAAAAGCACTGATAATTTTGGGGGAAAAAAAAAGTTTTTTTCTTAGTTTTTGTTATACAATTTTGTAAATAAGTGATTTTTCTCCTTCACTGATGTGCGCTAATGAGGCTGCAGTGATGGGCACTGATAGGCTGCACTGATGGGCACTGATGCGCACTGATAGGCGACACTGACTGGCACTGATAGGCGGCACTGATTGGCAGCACTGATAGGTGGCACTGACTGGCACAGATGGGTGACATTGAAAGGCAGCTCAGATGGGCACTGATATGTGGCATTGATGTGCACTGGTATGCACTGATATGTGGCATTGATGTGGTACTGAGGGGCACGTGGCACTGATGGGCACTGGCACGTGGCACTGATGGGCACTGACAGGTGGCACTTCTGGGGCCACACTGATCATCAGGGCACACTGATCAGTGCCCTGATGATCAGTGTACATGTCCCCTCCGCGGAAAGCCGATTACCAGCTCTCCTCTTGAGCTGTCAGCGTGACAGCTCGAGAGGAGAAAAATGCCGATAACCAGCATTTCCATGTTTACATGTGATCAGCTGTGATTGGACACAGCTGATCACATGGCCGAGCCGACATCTTTGGCTCTTTCCGTGATCCGCTGTGTCCGAGGGACACAGCGCACCGGCGATCGCTGCGCTGCGTGCTCCCTGAGCCACGCATGCGCAGTGAGTCTGGTAGGATGTCATATGACGTCCGATCAGAACAAGAGAACCACCTTGCGCCTGTCATTCTACTATAGGGCGGGCGGAAGGTGGTTAAAGGCCTCATTGCTTTTCTTGAAAACCATAGAATGATGGGCTTTACCAAAAAGCTGTAATTTTGTTTTGTCTGTCCACAGCACATTCTCCCAAAAGGATTTTGACTTCCTAAAGTAAGTTTTGGCAAACTCCATTCTGACTTTTTTTATGTTTGTGTGTCAGTAGGGTCCTCCTGGGTCTTCTACTATAGCGTCCCTTTTCATTCAGATGGTGATTTATAGTGCGAGTGGACACAGCTGTACGCTGTCAGAGCCTGAAGGTCAGTTTGAATTTGTCTGGAAGTTGATCAATGTTCTTTATCCACCATTCAAACAATCCATCATTGCAATCTTTGATCAATTTTTCTTTCTGTAAACTTATTGACAATGTTGTGCACAGTGGACACAAGAACATTAAGATCTCTGGAGATGGACTTGTAACCTTGAGATTGTCCATCCTTTTCCACAATTTTTGTTCTCAAATCCTCAGACAATTCTTTGCTGTTCTTTCTCTTCTCCATGCTCCATATGGCGCACACAAGCACACAACAGAAAGGTTGAGTACATTTTTTTGCCGTTTTAACTGGTTGCTGGTGTTTTCTGTATTGTCAGCACCTGTTAATTGATATTGATGACTTTAATTACAAATTACAGGAGCATCACAAACTTGGAATGCAATTATTTATTACAATTTTGAGACAATCCCAATAATTTTGTCCCGTCCGTTTTTGGAGTTTTGCGTGGAATGTGTCATATTTGGAATTTTGATTCTCCACTTTCTTTTTGGTGTAATACCAATATAAAAAAGGAATAAACATGAGAACTCTTAAACATTTGTAATTGGAACAATTTTCTGGGCGAAGTGGTACATCATCTGACAGAAATGCAGGGGTGCCAATATTTTTGGCCATGACTGTATTTACTCAAAGTACTCCTATTCCCCCAATTGCCTTTTCTAGGGGTGACTACATTGAATTCAGCTAATCTTTTCTCATAGCCAATGTCCTCCCTTATTAATATAGTTTCCCTTGTTTATACTCTCTATTTCTGCAACATTCTTTTGGATTAAGTGCCTAAACAGAACTGCATATTTAGGATGAGATTCTGCTATACCTATATTATTATTATTATTATATTAATACGATGTTGCTGTTAGTCCACCGAGATTGTTTGGTGGAATTATATTTTTAGTCTCCAAGTGCATAACTTTACAGTTATTAACAGTAACATTAAACCTCATTTGCCACATCTGTGCCAAATAAACCGTGCATGCAGTTCTATTTGTAGTTTAGAGACATCTTATAATGACTTTAATTCACAACATAGCTTTATATTCACTGCTAATGCAGATTTTTTTTTTTTTTATCCTGGTCTTGTTTACATACATGTTTGTGATTGGTTTAAAATGGTTATACCGGGGTTATGGCTGCAGCTGTAAACCATAATTTCAGGTTTTTTTTTTTCAGCTGACGATTTTTATTCATCTAAAAGCAATCCTAGCAGCTGATTAGACACTGGACTGCTTTTACATCGGTGTTTCTTTGGGCTCTCTCGTGCGATCGAGGAGCCTGGTATCTGATCCAGCGGTGCAGCCAGGTTATCACGCATGCATATGTAAACAGTGTTCCCACCACACATTTGAGGTACCACCGCGAATGTAATAGTGAGGGCAGTAATTTTTGCGTTGGAACTCCGCTAACTCTAAGCTGATAACCTATAAAAAATTGTAAAGCACTGCCTATTTTTTAAGTTTGTAGTTTGTTGCCATTCTGAGAGTGCGCAGTTTAAAAGTGCGACATGTTTGGTATCTATTTACAAGGAGTTACATAATTTTTTTTTTATATTTTACCAAAAATTGGGTTATATATACTATAGACTTTGAAGGAAACCCATACTGAGAGAAATACGAAGATAGCCATTTATGATCACCGCCTAAGAATACTAGTTGCCTAGCTGTCACTGATTTTGTTACTTTCTCAGTCATTGTCCAATAAATAGCAAGTATTCAGATTAGAAAGTCAGAACTGCAGCTCTGCAGTCAAGGCTATTGACTCAGATTATCATAGCCACAGTTTCAACACGACAGCCTTGCAAGATAGCACTTTCAGGAGAGAGCAACAATGGAAAACTTTATATTTACCATTAGTCATCTGTGGGGAGCCATATCAGACTTTTTTTGTCCACACATACTACAACCACAATCATGTGTATAAGGTCCAACCTACCACTTCATGTTTGACAAACTTGACGTGCCATAAATCCATTCTGCCTATTGCTTATATTTTGACAATTCCATTATTCTATTGCACTTTAGCAAACCCTCAAACAACCTTTCTCATATAAGAGGTTTGATCGAAGTCCATCATAATAGTCTGTAATAATTTGAAGCAATGGCAAACAGTACTTAGTTCATTGGACATTTGTGGGTATAAGCAGTATGTTTCATGTGTTTTACTCACCTTTATTTTGTTGTCAACAATATTGTTGGTTTTGGTATACTACAGAATACAGTATGCAACTGTATGTTGAGCAAAATTGACAAGTTTTCTTTTGTTATGGTGTTGTTATGGTGTTGAGTCTAAATTTAGCCACAAACATAATTTTTGGCAACAAAGCAGCTTGCCATGAACATTGTTTTTTTTATACACTTTGTGGGAGGGTACAATGTAGATTGTGTTGTTCAGTTTTGAAATTGCTAGAAAAATGCTATCTGTGTGTCTAGGGAATTTTGAATGGAGTTAGTGTGAAATGGTAAAAAAAACCACTGCCAGGTGGTTATTTTTGCCATTTGTCCATTAGGGAGATTTGTCTTTATTTTTGTAGATACAACTGGAAGTGAGTGGAAATTTGTCAACAGTGTGAGAAATCCCTTTTTAGACATTTGTCAATGAACAATTTTCCAAACGGGAAGATTTCCCCACTCTTCCTGTTCTAGTGACATCTCAGTATTTTTAATCTTCCCTAACTTGTAGTCTCTGTCAAGTGGGTAGATTCATGCTTTCCGTTTGTACTTTGTACCACTGTCAGGTACAGCAATAATAAGATATATAAGGTGTTCTAACCCCTTCTACACTCCATGAAACTTTGTATCTTATTTTTTTCCTGCAGGAGCCTGGAAAGCATTGCACCCAAGATCAGTAGATCACAAGTATTCAATGCTTATCAATGGTCTAGGGTAGTCAATGGTGTACCCCAAGATTCAGTGTTGGGACCCTTACTTTTTAATATATTTATAAACAATAAAGGGTCTGGGATTAAAAATCCCATTTCAGTCTTTGCAGATGACACCAAGTTGTGCAGTGTCATAATGTCCTTACAGGATGTATTTAATTTACAAGCCGACCTCAATGCACTGTTTAATTGGGCAACTATGTGGCAAATGAGGTTTAATGTTGATAAATGTAAGGTTATGCACTTGGGGGCTAAGAATATGCATGCATCATACATACTGGGGGGGGTACAACTGGGGGAATCGATGGTGGAGAAGAATTTGGGAGTTCTGGTAGATCACAAGCATAATAATAGCATGCAATGCCAAGCTGCGGTTTCTAAACCGAGCAAAATCCTCTCTTGTATTAAGAGGTATAGACTCCAGAGAGAGAGAGATAATTTCACCCCTGTACAAATCATTAGTATTACCTCATTTGGAATATGCAGTTCAGTTTTGGGCACCAATTCACAAAAAGAACATTGAGGAACTGGAGAAAGTACAGAGAAGTGCAACCAAACTGATAAGAGGCATGGAGGAGCTCAGCTATGAGGAAACATTAGAGGAACTGAATTTATTCTCTCTTGGAAAGAGGAGATTAAGGGGGAATATGATCAACATGTATAAATAAATCAGTGGTTCATATAGTGAACTCGGTGTAGAGCTATTCACTCGGAAAGGTTTCTTCACAGTGAGAGCTGTGAAAATGTAGAATAGACTCCCTCAAGAGTTGGTTCTGGCCAGCTCAGTGGATTGCTTTAGATACACAGAATATCACTGAATACTACCATTTATAGGTAAAGTTGATCCAGGGAATATCTGAGTGCCTCTCGGGGGATGAGGAAGGAATTTTTTTCCCTGCAGGAGCAAATTGGATCATGCTTTGCTGGGTTTTTTTCTACCTTCCTCTGGATCAACTGTGGGTATAGGCTTATAACTTTTTTTTAATGGTTGAACTAGATGGGCTTTTGTCTTTTTCCAGCCAGACTAACTATGTAACAAGTGCAATGGGGGCTCCTGCAGATATGTCCTTTGGCTTTCAGAGTCAGACTTTTGGTTTTAAAGCCAGAAGACTGAGAGTGCTCATCAATGCCTCTGCTGACCATTGAAACAAGTCTTTCTGCCACAGTAGAAGGCAGAACTTGTAGTTTATTCATTCTTAGGAGAACAAAAGCAAAAGTAAGTTTAACAACTCACATTTAGCAAAGTAAAAAGAGGCTCATAGGGATGGACTGCAGGACGTTGGTCGCCATATGTAAGGGCTGCTCTTGGACAGGATCCCGGCCGATCAGTAGGAGGCGCTCGCTGCAAGGAGGAGAAGCGGAGAATCCCTGTCGTCGGCGTCTGACGTCATCGGGATGCGATGCGTTTCTAAGCATGCTTGGGGACTGTTGTGCTCTTTCATCAGGCATGGGTCGAGCATAAGGAGAGGGAGGGGGAAGAGAGCTTTAAATAGGACGACGGAGAGTGACGGACAGGGGCGGGGGCAGGCAGAGGAGAACAGTGTTAAACAGAACAGCAGTACAATGTCGATCTGAGAGTCATAATAATTAAATAAAAAGGTAACAAAATTCATATCCACAGAAACATAAAGATAATAAATAAGAAATCATAAACACAGGAGTATAAAACCGTAGTATGAACTCTGGTGGTAAATCATAAAAGAAATAATAAAGAAGGGGAATGTATGTATATTTAAATGGTATAATAAACCGGAGAGGTGATGAATATGACTAAAGAGGATAAATATATGTCTTTAGGTAGATGTTCAGCAAATTGATAAATGGACATAAATATACATATAGACTAATAATTAATGGATGAACAATGTAAGAAAGATCAAAATTTTAGATAAAGTACTGTAGGATTATGAATGATGGGCTTCTGCGAACAGGTGCGGAGATAGGGTAATGTATATAAAGATATATAAATATGCACAATTGTAAATGGAATGTGCATGTGTGTAAATGCGTCAATGACACCAAAGTCATCTATGTACATATCATCCCCAAAAACTGGGGAATGATGTAGCAAGCAATCAATTAACCAAAGCAAATTTCTCTGGTGTAATAGCTATCTCTGTTAGTACTTTCTAAACTCATGACCACCCACGAGTAGTGGGATGTGGACCACCCCCAAGGCAAGAAGAAGAGATGTAAGCCTGTGAACAAAAATGGTGATAGTTCTGTACCTGGATCAGGCCTTGAATTTCCACTTGCCTGCTCGCCAGTGGCTAGTGGAAATTATGGTGGGGGCGAGTGTCCCCCCCCAGGGCCATCTTGCTGAGCAGGCTCGGAGCTCAGGCCAGATCTGTCATTGGCACTGGGAGCCGTCAGACTGTTCAATAGCTGAGCGCAGTGAAAGCAAAGGAAGGAGTGTGTGCTTTGCTGTCTGCCTCCCCCTAGAGTGCAGTACTTTTTATGGGGGGGGGGGGTGTATGTGTGTGTATCTGTACATGTGTCTGCGTGTATGTACATGTTTGTGTGTATGTATGTACATGTGTCTGTGTGTATGTACGTGTGTCTGTGCATGTGTATTTCTGTGTATGTACATGTATCTGTGTGTATGCGTGTCTGTACGTGCCTGTGTGTGTGTGTGTGTGTGTGTGTACAGGTGTCTCTGTTTGTGTGTTTTGTTGGTGGCGAGTAACTCTTAAGGCCTGGCTAGTAGCTCAGGACTTGAAATTCTAAGCCCTGAGCTGGATAATACCATGGGGTGTGCTGGATAATACCATGGGGTGTTTTAACAAAAAGGACAATTGTTATATTATGGTGGCAATCTCCAACTCCTCGTTGAGCAGCCGGAGACAGAATATCGAGGGTATGCATCCAGAAAATTTCCCCGTGGAAGCGCTCTGCGTCAGGCAGGTCAGTGGGCATGGCCTCAATAATCCAAACCTAAAGTCCAATGGTGGATTTATTGTGGATATCTAGAAAATGTCGGGGTACTCTGTGCTCATCTTTTCCCCCTTCGATTAGGCAACGGTGTCTGGAACAGAGGGTGCAGATAGTGCAACCTACATAAAGGAGGCCACATGAACACCTAAGGCAGTAAACCACAAAACTAGATGAACAGTTGTAGAAGTCCATAAGTTTATAATGATTGCCTTTGTTGTGGAAGCCCTTTTGGCCATGTTGAACAAAGGGACAAGTTTTGCAGCGGACCTTACGGCACTGAAACATGTCTACAATGGGAGTGGAGAATAAAGAAGGTACAGAGGTGGACTGGACAGATTTTAATTTACTGGGGGCTATTTTGTTTTTTGAGGTTGGGGGCTTTTCTATGTAATGGTGGATTTAGGAAGAATAATATCCTTCAGATAAGGGTCTTCCAGAAGGATATTCCATGAAGGATATTCCATATAAATGAAATATTTCTCATTTTCCCGTGTTTTCCTTGGAATCTAGTGGTAAACCTGATTATATGGTCAGAATTATCTGAGGGTCTGGTGGCTTCAGGTTTGCCAGATAAATAGAAGTTGTAGGCTTATTCTATAAGTGCATCGGGATACCCTTTTTCTACAAATGTTTTCTTGAGGGTAAGGCTCAGTTCCCCGTAATCCGTTAGTTTGGTACAATTTTGACGAAGGCGACATAATTGACTTTTAGAGATGTTTTGTATCTAGGTGGGATAATGGCAACTCTGATAATGTGGGAAGGAATTACTTGAGGTCAGTGTGGTATCATTTTTGCAAATGATTTGACTGTTCTCATGACTCATTTCAAAGTCAAGGAAGGCGAGATGGTCGGGATTTTTTTTGTGTGTGAAATGTAGGCCAAATGGATTATTGTTACAATGGGTGACAAAATCATCAATAGGGGACGGTGACCCGTCCCAGATGATGATAATGTCATCTATGAATCTGCCAAAGAATGTAAGATATGCTGCAAATAGGTTATTTTGCTAAATGTACAGATGTTCCCAATAGCCCATGGCTAGGTTGGCATAAGATGGTGCAAAATTAGCGCCCATGGCAGTTCCTTGTTATTGGAGAAATAATTCCCTATCAAAATTGAAATAGTTGTGCGTCATGCAAAAATTGGTGGCCTCAAATATGAAATCAGCTTGTTTGGGATTGATGAGGGGGTCTCCTGATAAGAAGTGTTGTAGAGCCAAGAGTCCCAGGAGATGTGGGATGGATGTGTAGAGTGAACTGACATCCAGGGAGGCCTAACAGTAGGTAGGGTTCCAGTTGTACGGGGTTAGTAGTTGTATGAGGTGGGTACCATCTCTGATACGACTGCAGACCCTGGGCTAGGGGCTGAAAGAAAATCTATGAATTGTGAAAAACCGCTGGTAATACTGTCAATTGAGGCAACTATGGGTCTACCAGGTGGGTTGGTAAGACTTTTGTGTACTTTGGTGAGGTGGTAAAAGTAGGGTGTCTTATAAAATGTTTTATATAGGAAGGAGGCTTCTAGTTTGGTAAGTATTCCCTGGGAGAGTGCTGAATCAACCAGGGATTTGGCTACTGATTGGAACTCAGGTAAGGGATCTTTTTTGAGCTTAGTTTAAGTAACGGGATCTGAGAGTAGTCTGGTAGCCTTGGTTGTGTAATCCATTCTATCTTGAAGGACTATACCTCCTCCCTTATCTGCAGGTTTGATAATAGATGTTGGTATTGTCCATGAGGTTTTTTAGGGCTATTTTGTCAGAGGGTTTTAGGTTATCAGGTGGAGAAGTTTTTGTATTGCATAGTGTAAGTAAATCCGAGTAATTGACTTTATAAAATGTCTCAACAAAGGGACCCTTGGCATGGGAGGGAAAGAAGTAGACATGGGTCTAAAAGTAGTGTGTTTGATGGGTGGGGAAGTGGCTAGATGTTTGGTCAGTAGATAAAGTTCAAAATCTTATTATCATGGAGTTGTTGAAGTATTGAGAGGATATCTTGATCAAAACAGGAGCATAGGTCCCAGATGGAGTGGGGTCAAGTTTAAGAGACTGTACATGGTAATACCTTTTTTATGGTAAGTTGTCTGATAAATTTATTGAGTTCTTTAAATATTGCGAAAGAGTTAGGGCTAATGGTGGGAGCAAAATTGAGTCCAAGTTTGAGGAGGGAAACTTCATCTGGCAGAAGGTTATGAGAAGATAGATTAAAGATTTTTATAGTCTGCGTATTTTCTGCAGACATCCTGGCTTGTTTTCGTCGTCCTCTGCATCCTCTTTTATGAATTTTATTTTTAGGTTGCTGTTTGGAGGGGGACTTTGATATAAAAAAGGTTGAGGGGTAGAGATGAAAGCAGTCTCAATACTCGATGGAGATTTAGTGGTAGATGGACCAGTGATCTCATTAGGATGGGTAAATGATTCAGGTGGATTGTGCGAAGAATCATTAATGTTATGAGAATCTGGGATTTGTGGGGAATTGCTGTAATTTTTAGGGGGGGGGGAAATAACAATTGTTAGACGGACAATTGGCTGAAATAGATGTAGATCATTCCACAGCTATAGAGAGGGGATGGATGTTGGAAATTGGTTCCTCTACAATGTTTCTGTGGATATGAATTTTGTTACCATCTTATTTAATTATTGTGACGTTCAGATCGACATTGTACTGCTGTTCCATTTTACATTGTTCTCCTCTGCCTTCCCCCGCCCCTGGTCCTGACCATCACTCTTCGTCATCCTATTTAAGTCTCTCTTCCCCCTCCTTCTCCTTATGCTCGACCCGTGCCAGATGAAATAGCACATCAGTCCCCATTGGTCCCCCACATGCTCAGAAACGCTTTGCATCCCGATGACGTCAGATGCCGACACCACTTGCTCCGGACATACCAGGGACCCAGCCTAGCTCTGCCTTCTCTGCTTCTCCTTACAGCAAGCACCTCCTGCTGATCGGCTGGGATCCTGTCCAAGAGCAGCCCTTACATTTGGTGACTGACATCCTGCACTCCATCCCTATGAGCCTGTTTTTACTTTGCCAGATGTGAGTTGTTAAACTTACTTTTTAACAAACTGTAAAAAAGTCTACACTTAGAGGCGCTGCGTCTTTTGCTTTTGTTCTCCTACTCCAGAGTTCTGCTACACTCTACCACAACTTGCCCTAGTGTCTACTGGACTACTCCTTGTCTGACCTGGAATATATCTATTATTACACTACATGGACTGCATCATTTATTTGCCTGTTATTCCTTTTGCACTATTCATTCATAGGAACCTGTGAATGATGTGGCTCCTCACTGCCCCGCTGTTTTTGGGAAGTGAGAGTGATTTTGGGGAGAGGAACTGCCTACTGTCACTGGGAGGGGGGATCAAGTGAGAGGAGTCAGGGGATGCAACATGTAACATGTTCCACCCTAATTATGGGTGCAACATGTAACATGTTCCAAAGGTGAACTTATCCTTTTAAGCAATTGTTTTGTTTTTAAATCAAGAGGTTTTATTTGAACCCAAACAAAAGAACATTACAGCAGTTTAGTGCTACAAAGCACCAAAAACAAAGTATAGCTCCTGAACATGCAATCAAGTACAGAGTCTAAGTATTCAAACAATGGCATTGCAACATATACGTACACTGCAAATTATGAGATATTCGCCTTACTATACTCCTACAAAGAAAGTAGTCTTGAACATAAACATCAGCTTGTAGGGCCCCATAGGAGTTGCAGTTGGACCAGCTCCAGAGGACTTAGTCCAGGGGTATTCAGCCAAGGAGACCAAAGCTTCTCAGATTTGCCAGGGCAGCCCCTCATGCTGGTATATATATTTTTCTAATCTCTGAGTAGCCCAGGGAGTGGATCCGTTCCCTTAGGCAGAGAGGAGTTACAGATTACCAGTGGATCAGGAGTAATTTGCGGGCCACAAACATGGCTCTGGAAATGGCATCCCGGACAAACTCTCTAGGTTCTACATCCCCCGATATATTCAACAAACAACTTTTAGGGTCGAGCTTGGAACACCATATTTATGGTTTCTACCACCCCCTTCCAATATAGATGGAGTTTAGGGCAGCGCCAAAGTAGGTGTATAAGATTGCCATGGTCGCACTGGCATTTAGGACAGTGGGGATCTGGCTGAATACCTATTCTATGCAAACACAACAGAGTATAGTGCACTTTTAAGACGCATTAAGAGAGAAAGTAGTAACTGCTTCAAAGGTCTCCTCCCATTGATCACCTGATATGGGGCTCAGATCTCTCTCCCACAGTGCCCAAACCTTTAACAAATACACGCCCGGCTAATAGCCAAAAGGCGGCCGGTAAAATGTACTGGATTTCCGGGTTGGAAGCCAAATGGCGTCCTCCCGCACATGCGCACTTTTCACGCTTGCAGAGTTGCGCAGCGTCGTGATCTGTCACCGGTCGTGTACCTCGGACACGGCTGATGACAGATCTGAGTATCGGCCCCGTTGCCGGTACCATGTGACCTGCTGTGACCAATCACAGCAGGTCACATGACAGTTGTATACAATGGATGGCTTCATTCATGCCATCCATTGTATACTACTGTCTAGCTGTGAATGGTCACAGCTAATCACATGCACATGTCGTGATTAGCTGTGGCCAAATCACAGCTAAGCACGAAAAAAAAAAACCCCTGAATGAATCGATGTCATTCAGGTAAATGCTTGCTTATAGCAAAGTAATTCTTTGCTATAAGCAAATTGTGTAAAAAAACAAATACTGATCACTTCCCCAAAGTAGTACAATGTTACTATGGTAACATTGTACTACTTTGGTCATAGTGAAATATGAAAAAAAAAAATCTTAAAAAAAAGAAAAAAAATGTAATAAAAAATTAAAAATAATAAAAAATTTAAAAATATATATATTTTTTTCATACTGTCACCAGTCAGTGTCCCTGATCACTGCCATGCCAGGTATATGAAGACCCTGTACTGCACTGGTGACAGTATGTAAAAAAAAAAAAATAGTGAAAATAATTTTTTGCATTTTTTCATTTTCTGAAAAATTATGACAAAAAAGTACAACTTCAAAAAACTCGCCATGCCTCTTATGAAGTACGTCGGACTGTCTACTCTGTAAAAAGGGGTCATTTGGGGGATATCTGTACTGTTCTGACATTCTTGGACCTCAAGAAATTAGATTGGCCGTCACTACTTCAGGATTGATCAATAGTCAGATCTATACCATAGTTTGTGAACTCTATAACTTTCCTACAAACTAAAAAATACATCCTAATTTGGGTTATTTTCACCAAAGACCTGTAATAGAACACATCTTGGCCTAAATTTATGAAGAACAATTATTTATTTGCAAACTTTATAACAGAAACAAAGAAAAACGTGGGGGTTTTTTTTTTTCAAAATTTTCGGTCTTTTTTTGATAATTTAGCAAAAAATAAAAACCCCAGTGGTGATTAAATACCACCAAAAGAAAGCTCTAGTTGTGTGAAGAAAAGGATAAAATTTTAGTTTGGGTACAATGTTGTATGACCGCGCAATTGTCATTCAAAGTGTGAGAGCGCTGAAACCTGAAAAATGGCCTGGGCAGGAAGGTGTAAAATTGCCCGATATTCAAATGGTTAAGGGGTACTACTTAAGTCAAAAGTATGGAATAACAATGTAAGCAATATAAATTAATTGGAAGCTGCACTGTTTAACATGAAGTCCTCATGCATACTGGACATTTTTATAACTGCTGTTTTTGGCTTTTGGCATTTTTTCTCTACAGCCAGTAAACTCCCCAGCATGTTATCCTATGTGTCCATGCACACACAGACTGTAATCAACGTTTTTTGGCAGGGGAAAAAAACCCAGAACTAGTAGGCTTCTAGAAGAGATTTTTAGCTGTAAAAATGTTCCTAATGCGGTAAAATGCGGCAAACTGGCATTTTTGGACTTTTTTTGAGCAAAAAAATTTTTTTTTTCTTGTCAAAAAAACTAAAAAATGCAAACTCGAAAAAACATGGCTAAATGCGAATGCAAAAGATCTGAAAGTCACGTTTTTAACGTGACTTTACACAGCTCACGTTACCAGTGTTATTAAAATGCCCAGTGTGCATGGAGCAAAAAGGTGCAATCTAGAAATCGGTGTCTCTGCCTCGCCTGACTTTTAGTGTGGGTCTTGACTATGTTTTCTGTTCTTTTAGGTCGTTCTGCTTTTGAAGTGACCTTCGGGTTGAAGTGTGACGATTTGAAATGCTTGAAGGATGAAGCTCCAGATCTTCACTTTACTTCTTTCTTATAAGCGAGGTTCCAATTTTTTATTTTGAGGAAAGCCAATTCCAGAAGACCATTTCATAATAAGCCATAAATTATATGCACTTCTCTTAGCACTTTTTTTTTGAAAAGACAGATATTTATTTTAGACTAGGTAACGTGCATATTAATGGATAGGCTATAAACATTCCAGAATATGATGTTGTGCTTTAAAGAAAATATATATAATTTAATTATTAAAATGTTTTATCATTGTTCTTGCTAGTTTTTTTTTTTTAGCCCAATATAAACTTTTTGTGTTTTACTTTTGAGTTCATACTTGTCAGGGGTAGTCATTTTTCACTTCTAGTTTTTTGCATTTATGCATCTAACTAAAGAAATAGTTTTATTGTCTGCAATAGCATGAACTGCCATAATACAGTGGAATATAACTTTTCAGTTATAAATAGAATTGTCTACATTGGTTTACTTGTCTGTTCTTTACACTATTAATCTGACATCCAGAACAGTTTCTTGTTGCACATTCCTTATGACCATACCATTGTTTTGCTGTGTGGATATATTCTTCTTTTGTTTATGTGGATGGTTCCAGCTGTTTGGGTCTGGGGCAACGTCTTTTGATTGCTTCAGTTGGAGTCTGCATTCCTTTACAAGTCTATAAGGATGCACAATCTGCTTGAGGCAGATGATAAATGCAGGTTAGAAAGTCTTATATTCTGAACTCAGAATTTCTTAATGTGATATCATAGACGCAAGCCCAAAGCCCTTCAATATAGACCCTTACTCTTGCTCAGTGGTCAGCAAAAATTCCTTCCCCATCCATAGGATATCCTTACTGCCAGCTTCATACCTTTGTGGTAGTGAATAACGTACCATACAGGTGTTTGTGAGCTGTGATGCCAATTATTTTGGATGGTACCCCAACACACAAAAGCAATGCTCCTGCATGCTACTGGCATATTTCCAAAAACTGATATGGTGTATTTTGCACAGGGTGCATTGGCAGCCTATTCAGATTGGGTTACAACCACTGCCAATTCTAGCAAAGTATACTACCAAGCAGGGTAAAATCAGGTTTGCTTACAATCCTATCCTCCCTTTCCCACCCACTGATTCTTCCCCCATACTTACCCTGTTTATCTTTGGAAGCCATTTCAGGTAAAAAAAATAAATGAGTTTTAGTGCAAACACAATATTATACCTAGTTTTTTGTAAAATATAAAAGATTGGGTTGCATTTAGTAAATACAATGGAGAAAATAACGATTTGATCCCCTACAGATTTTGTAAGTTTGCTCACTTACAAAGAAATGAGGGGTCTATAATTTTATCATAGGTGTATTTTAAATGATAGAGACAGAATGTCAACCAAAAATCCAGAAAAAAGACATGATAAAAATGTTATAAATTGAGCTGCAGTTCACGAAGTAAAATAAGTATTTGATCCCCAAGCAAAAGATGACTTGGTACTTGGTGGAGAAACCCTAGTTGGAAAGCACAGAGGTAAGACATTTCTTCTAGTTGGTTACCAGGTTGATACACATCTCAGGAGGCATTTTAGTCCACTCTTCTTTACAGATCTTTTCTAAGTTATTTGGCTGTTGCTTGGCAACTGGAACTTTCAGCTCCCTCCATACATTTTTCTATAGCATTAAGGTCTGGAGACTGGATAGGCCACTCCATGACCTAAATGTGCTTCTTCTTGAGCCACTCCTTTGTAGCCTTGGTGGTATGTTTTGGGTCATTGTCATGCTGGAAGACCCATCCACAACCCATCTTCAGTGTTCTGGCTGAGGGAAGAAGGTTCTTATCCAAGATTTTACAATAAATGGCCCTGCTCATTGACCCCCTCAATGCAGCAAAGTGGGTGTTACCTTTAGCAGGAAAACCAGCCATAAAGCATAATGTTTCCACCTCTGTACTTGACTGTAGGGATAGTGTTCTTAGGGTCATAGTCAGCATTTTTCTTCCTCCAAACAGTAAGTCGAGTCACTCAATTTTCATCTCATCTGACCACAGCACTTTCTCCCAATCCTTCTCTGAATCTTTTTGATGTTCATTGGCAAACTTCAGATGGGCCTGTATATGTGCCTTTTTGAGGAGGGTGATATGGGCGCTGCAGAATCTTGCATGGCAGTGTATTGTGTTACCAATGGTTTGTTTGGTGACTGTGGTCCCAACTGCCTTGAGATCATTCACAAGCCCCTCCCGTGTAGTTCCCTCCCTCACTTTTCTCATGATTACTCTTACCCAATGAGGCGAAATCTTGTATGGCGCTCCAGACCGAGGCCGATTGATAGTGTTTTTGTATTTCTTCCATTTGCGAATAGTCGCTCCAACAGTTGTCTCCTTCTCAGCAAGCTTCTTGCTAATGGTATTGTAGCCCATTCCAGCCTTGTGCAGGTCTACAGTCTTGTTCCTGTCATCCTTTGACAGCTCTTTGGTCTTGCCCATAATGATGGTGAGGTTTGAATGGAAGAAAGAGATTCTGTGGACAGGTGTCTTTTTTATACACATAATAATGAGTTGTTATTAGGAGCACCTTCTTAAATTGACAGGACTAATCTGTGTACCACTTGAGCACATAGCCAGTCTGTGGGAGCCAGACTAATTGGTAGGGGATCAACTACTTACTCACTTAACTGCAACTCCGTTTATAACATTTGTATCGTGTTTTTTCTGGATTTTTGGTTGGTATTCTGTCTTTATCAATTAAAATACATCTATGATAAAGATTATAGACCCCTCATTTCTATGTAATTGGACAAACTTACAGAATCTGCAGAGGATCAAATAATTATTTAACCCACTGTAGAAACCAAACATGTCAAGTCCATTCTACACGCCCAAGAAATTGCAAAAAAAAAAAAACCCAAAAACTTATGGTACCCAAAATCCTCAGGCAGTTCTTTAAAAGCCTTTCCAGGTTCTCAGTTTAGACTAGACTATGAATTGTGGCCCTAGAATTATTATACTCCGACATTTGTGAAGATACCTCACATGTGGAGGGCAATTAATGTTTACTGATATGTGCTCAGTCTGTGCTGTGCCTTTTGGAATTTTGTTTGTTTATTTTACAGTTTTTAATTTTGTTTCTTTTTTGGTACCATAAGCCTCCTATCTGATTAGCATGGGCAGGTGACAGGTACTCTTTATGGAGACATTCTAGGGGGATCTATTTGACACCCATTGTCTGCCTTGCCCTCTAATGCAGCTTTTCAAATGCAGATCAAGTTTGAATAGCTGCATCCTAGGTTACAGTACCTGAGTAATGGCAGCTGTGACTTCTGATGTGATGTAATACACGTCACTTTGGGGTTCATAAGTCACAGAAGGGATAGAGGAACAGATGTTCCCTGAGTTCCTCCTGCTTTCACTAGGAAACTTTCTTATGTTAGAGGGCTCCCCAGATGAACAGTAGAGGCCACTGTGGGTGCTGCTGAGGGGAGGATGGGGGTAGGGTACTCTTTTAGAGCCCAATAGAAGTGATCAGGTGGCTCCAAAGCTTGATCACTTTTATTGGAAAGCCATTCGCCAGCTCTTAAAGCTGCTGTGTGCTATATTAAATCACTTGACTACCATACCATTTATAATAATACCTTGGCAGACAAGTGGTTAAATGCTAGGGATGGTGTTTGCACAAAACACTCAAATAAGCCTACTGTGTTTTTACATCAATGTGATGGCAGACATCAGTCATACAATCATTGACAAGGAGAGAAGCCTGTAAGAGGTGAAGTGAAAAGTATATACATACTTGGATAAATGTGTTGGTACTGTTACAGCTGATTGAAACAAATTCTTCTTGAAAAGTGATTAAATTAAAAGCAATTGTCTCATACACCTGCCTGCAGGGTGGATTTGATTTAAATCAAACTGATTTAAATCACGATTTAAATCACTAGTCAGTAAGGCTTGATTTAAATCATAGTTTTCTACATAGACTAATTCTTGCTGGTATACCTTTAATATGCAAGTAGATGAAGATTTTTAGAATAACTTTTCATATTCGTTTTTTTATCCCCAGTTTAATAGGTTAATCATTCATATTTGGACAACTTTTCTGTTGTACTTAGGAAGGAGAAAAATAATCATTACCTTAACAATTTAAATAGATTTATTCAACTGAAAAAATAACATTACAGCATATGTTATTTGCTTAAACAAACATCGATGTTTGTTAACTAATTTGGCTAAACAAAATCTATATATTTTAAGAAACTTAGACTGTCAGCCCCTTTCTCCTCACACTTAGTTTCACTTTCTTCTTGTGCAGATCTATTCCACTCCAAACAATCAGAAAAATATTGTTTCTATTCTATTCACCGAACTTCTTGAAACTTAGCACTGAAGGGGTTGATTCTGTATTCATAGGTTTGTAGAAGTTAGGATTAAGGTCTTTTTCTTAACTCTGTTCATGTTATAACATTTTTGCTGTGAAGAAGAGGCATGTGATCTCCGCTGACTCAAATTCAGCTTTGAGAAATGCAAAATAAACCAAGCATCTGTGATAATATCTTGCAGGCAGAGAAACTGCCCAATAATCTTACAAAAACCTCTGGAAGAGCATGACATTGTGAATGGATTAATGGAATTTATTTACCAAAAAAATTAAACATATACAGCCTTATTCTACATAATTAAAAAACTAATCTTTATTTCATGATGGAATAACCTTTGGATGGTACTATAGTTTCCTCAAATAGCATTTTATTCAAAAAATTCCGATTAAAATAAAAAAAATCTGATTTAAATTATAAAAATCTCATTTATTTGATTTTTTTAAAAAAAATCATTGATTTTTATCCACCCTGCCTGCCTGTCTTTTGAATGTCAGAGTAAAGCAAAGAAATTGTAAAATAGATAAACTGTTAGCACTTCTATTTCTGACAGCATTCTTAATTTACAGCATTATATTGTTTTTGGGGTACCAATAAATATGTCCATACCATTTTAGAAAGTTTTTTTAGAATAAGCAATAATTTATTTTCATCAATTAACAAAATGGAAAGTACATAACCAGAAGAGAAAAACAAATCAATATTTGATGTGACCATCCTTTGCCTTCAAAACAGTATAACTTTTGCCAGGTACACTTGCACACAGTTCTGGAAGGATCTCTGCAGGTATGTTCCAGACATCTTGGAGAACTAGCCACAGATCTTTTGTGGATGTAGACTGCCTCAAATCCTTCTGTCTCTTCATGTATTCCCAGACAGGCTTGATGATGTTGAGATCAGGGCTCTGTAGGGGAAAAACCATCACTCCTTGTTCTTTACGCTGAAAATAGTTCTTAATTACATTGGTTCTTAAGTTCTTAATTCTTTAGTTCTTAATTCCTCTCTCACTCTAATGAATACCCAAAGCCCAAAAAACATCGGTCTGGGCAAATACTAATACCAGAAGGGTATCAGAGGAATGGTTGTAATTAATCAGACTAGACAACATGGAGGTTTATTTGTTGATTGTATATTTTATATGAATCTACATTCCTCTGATACCCTTCTGGTATTAGTATTTGCCCAGACCGATGTTTTTTGGGCTTTGGGTATTCATTAGAGTGAGAGAGGAATTGCGATGGCCTGGTTTCCCTATTTAAAAATGGCGGCGACGGCCTCATACCATTGAGAGACATCAATATATAAGGAGAGTGGTGTGGGACGTCCGTATCCCTTCAGACGAAGTCCGGAAGTGACGAAACGCGTTAAGGGTGTGACGTAGTGACGCACGCACGCAGACCGGAAGTGTCGCCGCGGCCATTTTGTGGGTTGTCAACACATGGCAAATCGCATTTGTTTGATAGGACTCACATAGGAAGCATGTTGGAAGCCGAAATAATGAAATTTTAATGTAAGTTCTTATTAAATCTTTTTATTATACCCTGAATATGAGCCTTGAGACCCTTCTTGTCTTTTGAGGACCTTGGAATATTTTCATTGGAGCATTTGGAAGATCTCATTTGGATGCTGGTATATGGATACAGAGGGTAATAGTATCTAATACTATTGGTGCTGGTGGAACACAGTGTTGCAGTTTTCACTGAGTGGTCACAGTTCATTCACATGTGCACGGAAGAGATACACATATATAGTGGTTGCACATTTTTGTGTTTTTGTGTTTGCATGGAGAGAATATATTATGTATTAAGGTAATGCACTAGATTTTTGAATTTGTTTTTTTCGAGGTATTACGGGATGGAAGGGAATTTCTTCTGACTGGATGAATTAAATTTGGATATTTGGACAATTTTTGGACACCATTTCTGTTTGACACTATTTTTGGTTATATTGGGACATTTTGGGACACTTTGCATTGGACTTTTTTATTATTTTTTTATTTTTTATTTTTTTATTTTGAATTTTATTATTATATTTAAGTGTTTGGATTTATTTATATTTATTTATTTGGATTTGTTTATATATTTTTCAAAAAGGTTATAATACTGTGTTGCTTTCTGGGGAGAAAGCGTGACTTTTTGAGGGTTTTTGGGGTAGGTGATATACACATATTTAAAATATTGCTTTACACACCAGGGGGTGTTTTAATAATCACAAATAAGGATTTAGAATATTAATTTGGTTTATTTTTATACGGATAAGATTGGGATTTTCACCTAATATGGATGTGTTTAATTTTATTGATAATAGGAAAATTAATTTAGATGAGGTTTTTTCCACCACGGAGTCCACTTTGGACATTAATGTAGAAGTAATGGTGAAGAAAGTAGGGTATGCTATGGAGAAGAAATTACAATTATGGTGGGATATTGTATCCTTTGAGAAGTATATATCAGAAGGTATTATACCTAGGAGATTAAGATGGGATCTTATTCCAAATGATGGATTACATGATGAGGATTCTCTGAGTGAATGGAGGAGTTTTTTCCACACTTGTGAGAATTCATTGTTAAAAATGTTGATAGAAAGGAAAAAAAGGAAATTAAGGACAGTGGAGGTTAAAATAGATGAGATGAAAAAGAAAGTAGAGGAACTAAAGGACAAGAGTGATCTAAATGGATTATTTCAGAAATTACACGAACAACTTAATAAAAAGGATGGAGAAATGAAGAAAAAGAAACATAAGAAATTTGTCAGAGATATAGGTGATTACCAGGCCAATAAAGTGTATAAATGGCAGGAAGTAATTTCAAAAAATTGTCAGTCTGCAGAATCATCTCCAGCCAAATCCACTGATGGAAACCTGGAAGTTATGAGAAATATACCCCAGGAAGAAAAAAAGCAGATGGGAGTTACACTAAATGGAGGGAGGGGGGAGGGGTCTAAACCTAGTGATATTAAAACAAATGTGAGAACCAAGAATTCGGGTAATCAAGAATATAATGTTCCAGTTTATAATAGATTCCAACCATTGGAAGGTTGGAATAACCAATACAATCAATATAATCCTAGGAACGTATATTATAGCCCAGGTCGAAATAGAGGAAGGGGAAATTTTTTTCAGAGGGACTTCAGAGGTCGGCCACCAGGTCCACCCTATATGAGACCTTATTTCCCACCCCAGTGGGGAAGAGGGGGGCAGAGAAATCCCCAATATTACCAACCAGTGGAAGGGGAGGGAGGATATGCCCCGAGAGAGGAAATAGGAAGGTATCAACAAGTAGAAGAGCGACCTGTGGAAGGGGGAAACGAGAACAAAAGGAAACGAAAAGAAGTTTAGGGGAAGGTATTTATAATTTGAGTTCAGTTCCGTTAACAGATGAGGAAATTTCAGTATTGGATAAAGGTCTTAAGTTTGCTCCTAAAACCAATCTAAATAAATTTGATACATATATTGCTATTAATAAATATATTAGGAAAATTAATATCAAGAAATACTTTGCTTCTCTACCAGGGCCAACATCTATGGCAAATTTGGAATCAAGATCTAAATATGTTCATAGTGAATTGAAAAACAAATCTACGTTTAATCCCTCAAACTCTAGAAATATGAATGTTGAGGTGTTTAAACAAATGACAATTGATGATCTATATGAACTAGAGGCACGAAAATTTAAGGAAGAAGAATCCATTTATAAGGGTTTGCTCACATTGAAAAAGAAAAATAATGTTGTGATCCGACCAGCGGACAAGGGGGGAGGGGAGGGGTGGTCGTAATGGACAGATTGAATTATGAAAAGGAAATGAATTTAATTTTAGGGGACAGGAGTACCTATGAAAAAATTTCTAAAAACCCCACAGCTTTATATAGAAAACAGCTTGTAAAATTGGTAAAAAAAGCGGAAGATGACAAAATCATTCATGAGAAAGAAGCATTACAGTCATGGCCGAAATTGTTGGCACCCTTGATATTTCTCCAGGAAATCATGTATTTCTCACGAAACGTATTGCATTAACACATGTTTTGCTATACACATGTTTATTCCCTTTGTGTGTATTGGGACAAAACAAAAAAAGGGAGGAAAGAAAGCAAATTCGACATAATGTCACACAAACCTCCAAAAATGGGCTGGACAAAAGTATTGGCACCCTTTCACAACTGCGGATAAATAAGAATGTTACAAGCATGTGATGCTCCTGTAAACTCACCTGGGGCAAGTAACAGGTGTGGGCAATATAGAAATCACACCTGAAAGCAGATAAAAAGGAGAGACGTTCACTTAACCTTTGCATTGTGTGTCTGTCTGTGCCACACTAAGCATGGACAACAGAAAGAGGAGACGAGAACTGTCTGAGGACCTGAGAACCAAAATTGTGGCAAAATATCAACAATCTCAAGGTTACAAGTCCATCTCCAGAGAACTAGATTTGCCTTTGTCCACAGTGCGCAACATTATCAAGAAGTTTGCAACCCATGGCACTGTAGCTAATCTCCCTGGTCGTGGACGGATGAGGAAAATTGATGAAAGATTGCAACGCAGAATAGTCCGGATGGTGGATAAGCAGCCCCAAACATGTTCCAAAGACATTCAAGCTGTCCTGCAGGCTCAGGGAGCATCAGTGTCAGCGCGAACTATCCGTCGACATTTAAATGAAATGAAACGCTATGGCAGGAGACCCAGGAGGACCCCACTGCTGACACAGAGACATAAAAAAGCAAGACTACAGTTTGCCAAAATGTACTTGAGTAAGCCAAAAGCCTTCTGGGAAAACGTCTTGTGGACAGATGAGACCAAGATAGAGCTTTTCGGTAAAGCACATCATTCTACTGTTTACCGAAAACGGAATGAGGCCTACAAAGAACAAAACACAGTACCTACGGTAAAATATGGTGGAGGTTCAATGATGTTTTGGGGTTGTTTTGCTGCCTCTGGCACTGGGTGCCTTGACTGTGTGCAAGGCATCATGAAATCTGAGGATTACCAAAGGATTTTGGGTCGCACTGTAGGGCCCAGTGTCAGAAAGCTGGGTTTGCGTCCAAGATCCTGGGTCTTCCAGCAGGACAATGACCCCAAACATACGTCAAAAAGCACTCAGAAATGGATGGCAAAGAAGCGCTGGAGAGTTCTGAAGTGGCCAGCAATGAGCCCAGATCTAAATCCCATTGAACACCTGTGGAGAGATCTTAAAATTGCTGTTGGGAAAAGGTGTCCTTCCAATAAGAGAGACCTGGAGCTGTTTGCAAAGGAAGAGTGGTCCAAAATTCCGGGTGAGAGGTGTCAGAAGCTTATTGATGGTTATAGGAAGCGACTGATTTCAGTTATGTTTTCCAAAGGGTGTGCAACCAAATATTAAGTTAAGGGTGCCAATACTTTTGTCCAGCCCATTTTTGGGGTTTTGTGTGACATTATGTCATATTTGCTTTTCTGCCTCTGTTTTATATTTGTTCCAATACATACAAAGGGAATAAACATGTGTATAGCAAAACATGTGTTAATGCAATACCTTTTTTGTGTGAAATACTTGATTTTCAGGAAAAATATCAAGGGTGCCAACAATTTCGGCCATGACTGTATATCTTGTCCCTTTACACTGTAAGGTTCCATTTATATACATCCTACCTAAGATCCACAAGAGTTTGACCAACCCACCAGGTAGGCCTATTATTAATGGAATAGGATCAATCCACTCAAGGGTGGGACAATATATAGACTTTTACTTACAGCCAGTGGTTAAAAAAGCGCCTTCGTATCTTAAAGACGGCCAAGATGTGATTAATTTATTGGAAGGTATGGAGATTACACAAGAAATGTATTTGATGACCATAGATGTCAATTCCTTATACACTAGTATAAAACACAAAGATGGAATAGATGCAATAAAATGGGCCTTAAAATACCATACAGAATTACATATCAAACAAAGGAAGTTTATTATACAACTATTGGAATTTTCTATGGGGAAGAACTATTTTTGGTATGATGGTGGATATTATGAGCAAAAGAAAGGTGTCGCGATGGGCGCGAAGTTTGCTCCCAGTTTGGCCAACATCTTTTTAGCAAAATGGGAGGATAAGGAAATTTTTGGCAGAAATTGGAAAGGGCTAAAAACATGGAAAAGGTATATCGATGATATTTTGGTAGTTTGGGAAGGTACCGAAAAAAGTTTACAACAATTTTTAGAATATATTGGAAAGAATGAACATGAATTAACTTTTACTTATAATATGAGCCAAGAATCGGTCAATTTTTTAGATTTGACTATTTTTAAGATGAATAATAAGCTATATTTTAAAACGTTTTTTAAAGATACAGATAGAAACGGGTACATTCCTACAAATAGCTGTCATCATCCCCGGTGGATACAGGGTATACCTAAAGGACAATTTACTAGAATTTTTAGAAATTGTTCTAGACTGGAGGATTACATTTTACAATCAGAAGTTATTTTAAATAGGTTTATTGCTAAGGGCTATGATCCAGTGAGATTGGAGAAAATAAGATTTAAGATAAGTCAAAATTATTTAGGAGGAAGAAAAATTAAGCAAAAACCAAAGACTAAAGATAAGAGGAATGGAATTGAATATGCGTTTATTTCGGATTTTAATTGTCAGTATAGAGAAGTTGAAAATATTTTTATGAGACATTGGCCAATTCTTAAAAAAGATAATGTTTTAAGTTCAGAGTTACCAGTAAAACCTTCCTTTATTTATAGAAAAGCAAATAATTTGAGAAACATTTTAGTAAAAGGCGTAATTTCCCCACCAAAAGAAAAAGTTTTTGAGATGTTTAATTTTAAAGGTTTTTATCCATGCAAAAAGTGTAGAATTTGTAGAACGACTGGAATAAAAGATAGGATGATTTCATCCTTTAAATCCCATTCTACTGGAGAGGAATTTCCTATTAAGCGGTTTATCACTTGTAATACACGTTATGTGACATACGTATTGGAATGTCCGTGCCAGTTCCAATACATTGGTAGGACTAAAAGGAATCTGTCAGTCAGATTGGAAGAGCATGTGAGAAATATTATTAAGGGCAAGAAAGACCATAATGTATCGAAACATTTTAAAGATTGTCATAACTCAGATCCAGGACTCCTAAAATTTTGTGGCATTGATAGTATTAAAGGACATTGGAGGGGTGGTAATAGAGTCCAAAAATTGTCGCAAAATGAGACTTTTTGGATATTTAAGATGAATACATTAAAACCTAGAGGTCTTAATATAGAACTTGATTTAAATTGCTTTATTTCTGATTTTTAGATTCCTTGGGCAAAAATGTTGAGAGCTGGGATATAATCTTGTGTGACCTAGTAGAATTTTAGGTGTTGTGGCTCGTAATAAGTAATGTATTAATTATAGGTGTAAAAATATAAAGGAGCTGATTAGAATTTATAATAAATTATTTTAATATGATTTTAACATAGTGTATTAATAATAAAAAATATATAGGTGGGGTTTGAGATATATATAAAAAGTTTTTTCTGAATGTAAAAAGTATAAGAATAGATTTATGAAACTAGGAATGAAAAATATATATTAGTATATGTATTATTTGAACCTGTTCTTGAGAATGACCACTGGAGGGAGCAAAGTATTTAGATTGAAAAGTATGATGGATTAAGTATAATGGGATGTAATATATGAGTTTGACCACTGGAGGGAGTAAGAGGCTTAATAATGACGTAGCGTTATGTATATATATATATGTCCGATGGGTTATATTTGTTATAAATTAAAACTGATAGGATGTATTAAATATGTTTTAAAATGGGGTGGAAGATTAGGGAATATGTGCATAATTAAAGTTTTTATATATGATGTATTTTTTGTATTTTGGGCTGATAATCAGACTAGACAACATGGAGGTTTATTTGTTGATTGTATATTTTATATGAATCTACATTCCTCTGATACCCTTCTGGTATTAGTATTTGCCCAGACCGATGTTTTTTGGGCTTTGGGTATTCATTAGAGTGAGAGAGGAATTGCGATGGCCTGGTTTCCCTATTTAAAAATGGCGGCGACGGCCTCATACCATTGAGAGACATCAATATATAAGGAGAGTGGTGTGGGACGTCCGTATCCCTTCAGACGAAGTCCGGAAGTGACGAAACGCGTTAAGGGTGTGACGTAGTGACGCACGCACGCAGACCGGAAGTGTCGCCGCGGCCATTTTGTGGGTTGTCAACACATGGCAAATCGCATTTGTTTGATAGGACTCACATAGGAAGCATGTTGGAAGCCGAAATAATGAAATTTTAATGTAAGTTCTTATTAAATCTTTTTATTATACCCTGAATATGAGCCTTGAGACCCTTCTTGTCTTTTGAGGACCTTGGAATATTTTCATTGGAGCATTTGGAAGATCTCATTTGGATGCTGGTATATGGATACAGAGGGTAATAGTATCTAATACTATTGGTGCTGGTGGAACACAGTGTTGCAGTTTTCACTGAGTGGTCACAGTTCATTCACATGTGCACGGAAGAGATACACATATATAGTGGTTGCACGTTTTTGTGTTTGCATGGAGAGAATATATTATGTATTAAGGTAATGCACTAGATTTTTGAATTTGTTTTTTTCGAGGTATTACGGGATGGAAGGGAATTTCTTCTGACTGGATGAATTAAATTTGGATATTTGGACAATTTTTGGACACCATTTCTGTTTGACACTATTTTTGGTTATATTGGGACATTTTGGGACACTTTGCATTGGACTTTTTTATTATTTTTTTATTTTTTATTTTTTTATTTTGAATTTTATTATTATATTTAAGTGTTTGGATTTATTTATATTTATTTATTTGGATTTGTTTATATATTTTTCAAAAAGGTTATAATACATTGGTTGTATGTTTTGGGTTGTTTTCCTGCTACAGAATAAATTGGGGCCAATCACACACTTCCTGATAAGATGACATGATAGATAAGTATCTACCTGTATTGCTCAGCATTGAGGACACATTGATCCTGACCATATCTTCAACACCATTTGCAAAAATGCAGACCTAAACATGCAAGGAACCTCCACCATTTTTCACTGTTTGCAGACACTCATGAATGTACCGCTCTCCAGCCCTTTGGTGAACAAACTGTCGTCCTGCTACAGCCAAGTATTTCAAGTTTTGACTCATCAGTCCAGAGCACCTGTTGCCAGTTTTCTGCGCCATAGTTCATATTTTTTTGTGTATGGTTACATCACTTAATCTTGTTTCCACGTTGGAGGCATAGATTTTTGGCTCTAATTCTTCCACGAAGACTACTTCTGGCCAGACTTCTCCGGACAGTAGATCTGTATACCTGGGTCTCACTAGTTTCCACCAGTTCTGTGCTGATTGGCACTGCTGGACATCTTCCAATGTCAAAGGGAAGTAAGCGTGATGTGTCTGTCATCTGCTACATTGTTTCCTTGCCCGACCACTGTGTCTATGGTCCTCAATGTTGCCTGTTTCTTTGTGCTTTTTTAAGAGAGTAACAGTCTGCTTTGAAATTTTTGCCTGGGAGAGACTGCTGATACAGTATAACTACCTTTGTGTCTTGTTGCTGTGCTCATTTCTTGCCGTGGTGTATGACCTGTGACATGAAATTGTCTTCTACAACCTCATATTGGTAGTAGTGTGGCTGTTCCTCACCTAGTTTTAAGTATCCTACACAGTTTCTGTCAATGACTGTGTTTCAACATCCATAAGAAATTGAGGATCATTAACTCCTACTTGGTATATTTGGTTAATCAAATGCCTGACTCTAATCCTACAAAATCCCTGACTGCAATTAGGTGAAACAGTAGTCACACTAAATAATGATTTGAGTTAGATTCTTCTTTTGTTCCCTCACTTTGCATTATTTAAAATGCTAAAAATAAACAATTAAAATATCTATTTTTGAAAGCATTTTTACTTCACAGCATTCCTTCAACCTGCCTGAGTTTTGCACAGTACATTGAAATATTAAATGATCCAATTATATATAAATTGTTTTCTTGAATTAGTATTACCTGTCTTTGATCTTCAATACCAGACACTTTAACCCCCCCTTCCTGCCCTGGTCAATTTTCAACTTTCAGTGCTGTCACACTTTGAATTCCATTTACTCAGGTATGCAACAAATGACATTTTTATCATTTTTGAGACCATTTAATTTTGCTGGGATTTAACCAATTGACCTCTGGAAGATTTACCCCCCTTCCTGACCAGGCCATTTTTGCTATTGTCACTTAAATTATATATTGATCACACATGCCATGGGTATATGTGTAATAACACCCCAAAATACATTCTGCTACTTCTACCGAGTATGGGGATACCACATGTGTGAGACTTTTTGGGAGCCTAGCCACATACAGGAGCCCGGAATTCAATGACTCCTTTGAAAGCCTGAAGGTGCGTAACTTCCTCATTTCACTTCCTCACTACCTATCACAGTTTCGGAAGCCCTGAAATGCCAGGATAGCACCAAACACCCCCAAATTACCCCTTTTTCGAAAGTAGACATCCCGATGAATTTAATAAGAGGCATGAGGAGTATTTGCAGATCTCGTTTGTTGCCAGAAAGATTTTGCAAAAACAAAAATACATTTTCGTTTTCCAAACATTTGTGGCAACAAACGAGATCTGCATGTTGGATCATGAGCACTCCCGAGCATCCCAGCTGGTATTGCTGCACTTTGTAGTTCCACGATCACCGGGCATTGCTGTGAACTGTAGTGCCACGGACTATATGTAATCACTAATATTGCTAAAAAGCACACATGTATCACTTGGCACTTCTGTGACCTGTAGTGCCACAGACTATTTATATTCACTATTTATGTTCAGATTTTTAGAGGTTTTTTTTTTATGATTCTATGATTTTATATGATCTGTGACGTTTTTATTGTATGAACACTTCTGCTCACATAAGCACTCAATGATTGCATATTTCACTTATGCTTTAGCGCTGCACTTACATTTAAATTGAGATCTGCAAAATACCAACATTGCCGCTTATCAAATTCCTTGGGGTGTCTACTTTCCAAAAAGGGGTCAATTGGGGGTTTGTACTATCCTGGCATTTCAGGGCCTCCAAAACGTTGATAGGTAGTCAGGAAGTGTAATGAGGAAATAAAGCCCTTTAAAAGCCTGAAGGCGCTTATTGGATTTTGAAGTCTAGTACGCGGTTAGACTGCCAAGAAGTCTCTCACATGTGGTATTTGTATATTCGAGAAGTAGCAGAATGTATTTTAGGAAGTAATTCCACATATACCCATGGGATGTGTGAGCAATATATGATTTAAGTAACAACTTTGTGTAAAAAAGAGAACTTTTTTGTCGTTTTCCCAAAACATGGTAAAAAAAAAATTATTCTATTGACTTAACATGCCTCTAAGCAAATAGTTTGGGTTGTCTACTTTCCATTTTATGCCCTGCATTAGAAGCTTATTTTTTTAATATCCATAGGCAATGCTTTAAGACACTTTAGATTTACACAGGAGCTCTAGTGCTATAATTACTGCCCTTGATCTGACATTCTCGGTGATACCTTACATGCATGGTGCAACTGCTGTTTACATACTGACACGTGGCCAACACTTGCGTACACTGTTGAGCGCAAGGGAACGAGGGTCCTTTTTTAATTTAATTTTTTTTTTACATTGTCCCTTTCATTTTTTTAAATTTTTTTTATTGTTATCATAGGGAATGTAAATATCCCCTGTGATAGCAAGAGGTAATGACAGCTACTCTCTTCTGAAATGTGGGGTCTATTAGACCCTAGGTATCTCCTCTGCCCTTAAATCATCTGATCTCATCAAGATCAGTGTGATCAGATGCTTTCCTAATTTGAAAATGGCGCAGTTTATATCCAGCGCGACCAAAGTGATGAAATGTTCGTAGCTTCTGGTTTCTGAGACTATAGAGATAATTGGAGCCATTCCGGTCTCCAATCAGCTCTATGGTCAGCTGGCGGAAACACCAGCTGCATTCTCAGGTTCCCCAATGGGATGGGACAGCCTGCTAGTATTGCTTTTACATGAAAGCTGGCTGCCTAGAGCTGCAGGCATTATTCTGGTATAACCCAGTGTTTCTCAACCTTTTACAGTCAAGGTACCTTTTAAAATTATGGACAGTCTTAAGGCTCCCCATTCTCTAGACCAGTGGTTCTCAACCTTTCTAATGCTGCGACCCCTTAATACAGTTCCTCATGTTGTGGTGACCCCCAACCATTAAATTATTTTCGTTGCTACGTCATAACTGTAATTTTGCTACTGTTATGAATTGTAATATAAATATCTGATATACAGGATGTATTTTTATTGCTACAAATTGAACATAATTAAAGCATAGTGATTAATCACATAGACAAAATGTAGTTATATATTGTGAAATATTTATTTCTAATTACAAATACATGAAATTTTATCTTGAAGCATGGTGTAGCATGGATAACAGGTTTAATATAACAACAGTAAACTGAATTGCTACATTTTGCAACAGTATGCATAAAAAGCCAACGTCAGTGCGACCGTTGAGATTGCTTTCTTCTCACCAGATCAGAAATTCTCGGGGCAGTCTTTGCAAGAGCACATCAAAGATCATCTTCCACAACAAGTCTGCTTCTGTATTTAGACTTGATAACCAATAAGCTGGAAAACCTTGTTTCACATAGATATGTTGTTGGAAATGGAAGAAGGCGCAACACAGTCTCAGACAGAACAGGATATGACTGCAAATACTTGATCCAGAATTTTGTAACTGGCATTGTAGAAAAATCAGATCTCGCTGCATCGCTGTTAATAAGTTCAATGAACTCCTCTTGTGGTGTCTCGGGAACATCTTCAACTTTGACTGTGAATGGGCTTCTGGCAAGTGCAAATGGGGTGTCAGGTAGATTTGGAAAGTATGATGAAATTTCATCTTCAAGCATGTGCAAGTGTTCTTTCACAGAAATTATCATAGTAATTCTTTTGTTTGGTTCAATGCTATGTTCCTCAAAGAAAGCAGATAAGGTAGGCAACATGTAAATATTATTTTTATCCAATTTTTTTTTGCCAAAGCTGAAGTTTTATTTGGAATGATCGAATCTTTTCAGACAAATCGAGGCAAGTTGCATTTGGCCCTTGCAGTGATAAATTTAACTCATTCAAGATGGCAAAGATGTCAACCAAGTAAGCTATTTTCTGCAGTTCACATTTATCGCTGAAAAGTGCTTCGAACTGTGGTCTTGCCTTCTGATTCAAAAATGTTTTAAGTTCATCACGAAGCTCAAAAACACGTTTTAAAACTTTTCCTCTTGACAACCATCTCACTTTGGTGTGAAATAGCAAAGCATTGTGTGGCGCATCCAACTCGTTGCACAGTTGCGAAAACAGTCGACTGTTTAAACTGCTCACCTTTACAAAATTGACACAACTTTTGATGCTTTTCATTACTTCTTGTAACTCTTGTGGCAGCGTCTTTGTTGCTAATATTTGCCTATGAATCGTACAATGAGTTCCGATGACTTTTGGTGACTCATTCAGTAAAAAAACGTTGAAATCCAGATCGACATCCTAGCATAGCTGGAGCACCATCTGTGCAAACACCACAAACCTTTTCCCAAGAGATCTGATGCTCTTTCAGAAATTAACCAACTGTGTCAAATACATCATGGGCAGTAGTTGTTGTTTCAAGAGGTTTGCAAAAAGAAACTCATCTTTAAAGTCGCCATCATTAATATATCTCACGTAAACCAGTAACTGTGAACAGTTTGCCACGTCTGTAGATTCATCAAGCTGGATACTAAATATTGGAAGTGGAGCAAATTTAATTTCCTGCACTACCTGACCAAGAATATCAGCAGACATGTCATCTAATCGCCTGCGGACAGTGTCGTTGGATAAGGAAATTGCATTCAATTTCGTAACAAATTCGTCTCCGATCATAACTCGAACAATGTCTTTGGCCGCTGGCAACAGTAAATCCTCACCAATGGTGTGAGGTTTCATAGCTCTGGCGATTCTGAGTGCCACCAAATATGAAGCTTCAATGGCTGCTACATTTTGTTTGTAGTACTTGCCACCAGTGTCAAGTCTGGCTTTCTTGAGTGCATCAGCTTTGCTTCTAAAATAGTTGGTATCCCTGCTGGCAAAGCTCGGATGCTTGCTATCAAAATGGCGTTTTAGTTTGTTCGGCTTCATAGATTCAGGTGATAAAACTTCACAACAAATAACACATTGCGGTTTCTCAATTCCTACTGTAATTATTGAGGTAAAACCATACTGTAAAAAATCCTCAGTATATTTTCTCTTTTTAGGGTTCTTCTCTACGCGATCCATTGTCATGGGATGGTTTGTTATATAAATGAAAATATTATATGACAATATAATGATGAAAAACAATTCAAGTGTTGTCCCGTCTTACCTCCAATGGGGCAGCACTAAACAAAACCACCATTAAAAAAAAAAATAACCTGTGAAATCGCTGGGGATTTTCTTCTGACACCACACCCACCTGTCTGACAAACCGCAATGAAAGCAATCAATCACAACAGTTTAATCCCTCGCCCCCCAAAAAAAAATCATTGGTGGCTCAGTCTCCCCCAAAAAAATAAATAAATCATTGGTGGCTCAGTGTTTCACTCCCCATACAAAATATATTGATATTGATCAGTGGGGGATCCCTCCAAAACCCATTTTATAACATTGGTGGCAGTGGCTTTGCCTAACTCTGGGTAGCAGTGGTGTAGGCACAGTGTCTACCCCAGGGGTGGGCAAACTTTTTGACTTGAGGGCCGCAATGGGTTCATATATTGGACCCGGGGACCGGACCAAGAGTAGATAGTAATTCATCCCCCGTATAGTAATTCATCCCCCACATAGTAATTCATCCCCCACATAGTAATTCATCCCCCATAGTAACTCCCCCCTATAGTAATTCATCCCCCATAGTAATTCATCCCCAGCGGGCCGTAGTTTGCCCATTGCTGGTCTACCCTTTTTCTCAGTGCAGCATCTGACCCGACTTACCAGCCCGGGCATCCAGCGCCGTCAAACACAGGAAGATGACATCACTTCCTGTGCACCAGCATAAGCGTCCGCCCGTTCCGATCTACACACAGCACACAAACGACACACAGGCAGAGCGGCAATGTGCCGGCTGCTGTCATAAGTCTGACCCCCGAGTCTGGCGACCCCCGGGAAAGGGCCGATCGACCCCCAAAGGGGTCGCAAACCCCAGGTTGAGAACCGCTGCTCTAGACTGTCCAAAATTTTAAAAGGGCACCCCGTTCTAAAATGTGAAAAACTATTCTAATAGTTTTATATAACGCAGCAACATCCATACATGTAGGACACCCAACCTTAGAGGTGATTTATTCTTCCATATAAAATACACTTTTGCACACTGGTACTAAGTAGTATTCCAGGGTTTATCTTCTCCCTCAGTTTTTCTCCATCACTGACCTAAGGTGACCCCAGCACTGATGGAGAGGGGCAGGGGAGGGTCAAACTAGGATGCTGTGCAGTTAACCAACATCCTGCTTATCAACTGATAATGTAATTGGTTGCAGGTTGTAGGCTAGAAGGCTGTAATGGGGCACAATGAAAACCTGTGGCTTTGTGTAACTAAAAGGCAGGCTTGTTCCACCCGCTGGATTATATACAGTGTATATGTTTTGAGCAATTTTTATTTAGATGTTTTCCCAAGGCACCTCTGAAGAAACATCAAGTTCACCCTGGTTGAGAAAGGCTGGTATAACCACTCAAAGTCCAGTGATGTAGCAGTACTTCGCTGGTCCTTGTTCGGCATTTTATGTTTATTTTATGCAGCTTGTGGGCTGAATGAAAAAAGAGAAATCTCTGCCACAAAAAGCTGTTCTAGTAGGGCTTTCCTGACATTTTCTTAGTTGCATCCTACAGCAAAAGCCATGGTCCGCAGAGAGCTTCCAAAGCATCAGAGGGATCTCATTGCTAAAAGGTATCAGTCAGGGGAAGGGTACAAAAGAATTTACAAGGCATTAGATATACCATGGAACACAGTAAACACCGTCATCATCAAGTGGAGAAAATATGGAGCAACACTGACATTACCAAGAACTGGATGTCCTTCCAAACTTGAAGAAAAGACGAGAAGAATACTGGTCTGGGAGGCTGCCAAGAGGCCTACAGCAACATTAAAGGAGCTGCAAGAATATTATTATTATTATACAGTATTTATAAAGCACCAATAGTTTGCTCAGCGCTGTACATTACAGAGGGGGACAGAACATGTGACAGAACAATACCAATACAATGCAAAACATGAGGGGATTGAGGGCCCTGCTCTTTTGAGCTTACAATTTAGGAGGGAGGGGATGATAGCACAGGAGGAGATAGCTGTGGGGGATGGAGTGGTAGGAAGAGTGGAGGAGGTCGGCAAGTTAGTAGGGGGTGGGGTAGGCTTCCCTGAAGAGATGGGTTTTCAGGGTGCGCCTAAAGGAGAGGAGGGTAGGTGATAATCTGATGGGTTGGGGCAGGGAGTTCCAGAGGATGGGTGACACCCTGGAGAAGTCCTGGAGGGGGGCATGGGAGGAGGAGACCAGGGAACTAGAGAGAAGGAGGTCTTGTGAGGAGCGGAGTGTGCGTGCTGGGCGGTACTTGGATATTAGGTCAGTGATGTAGTTCGGGGCAGTGTGGTGGACAGCTTTGTACGTCAGCGTTAGGATTTTGAATTTGATCCGTTGCGCAATCGGAAGCCAGTGGAGGGATTGGCAGAGGGGGGTGGCGGAGACAGAGCAGTTGGAAAGGTGAATGAGTCTGGCAGCCGTATTCAGGATCGACTGAAGCGGGGACAGCCAGCGGCGAGGCAGGCCAGTGAGGAGGGAGTTGCAGTAGTCGAGTCGTGATACGATGAGGGAGTAGATGAGCTGTTTAGTGGTTTCTGGGGTTAGGAACGTGCGGATTTTGGCAATGTTGCGGAGGTGGAGTCTGCACGAGTTTGTTAAAGATTGGACTTGGGGCTGAAAGGATAGGTTGGAGTCCAGAATGACACCAAGTACTCTGGCCTGCAGGGCGGGTTTGATAGTAGCGTTGTTGGATGTGACGGAAAAGTCAATGGGGGGTGGTGTCCGGGCTGGGGGGAAGACCAGAAACTCGGTTTTGGAGAGGTTCAGTTTAGGGAAGTGGAGCGACATCCAGTCTGATATGTCGCTCAGTAGGTGTGTGATTCGGGCTGAGACCAAGGGGGTGAGGTGGGGGGTTGAGAGATAGATTTGTGTGTCGTCGGCATAGAGGTGGTAGTTGAAGCCGTGAGAGTGTATGAGTTGGCCAAGGGAGGAGGTATAGATGGAGAAGAGAAGGGGCCCGAGGACAGAGCCTTGAGGGACCCCAACAGAGATGGGGAGTGAGGGGGAGGTGGTAGCATTATAGGTAACGCTGAAGGAGCGCTGTGACAGGTAGGATGAGAGCCAGGAGAGAGCAGAATCTCTGAGGCCGAGGGAGTGTAGTTTTTTGAGGAGGAGGGGGTGGTCGACTGTGTCGAAGGTCGCAGAGAGGTCAAGGAGTAGGAGCACTGAATAGTGGCCATTAGCTTTGGCGGTTAGCAGGTCGTTGGAGAGTTTGAGTAAGGCAGTTTCGGTGGAGTGTAGGGGACGGAAGCCGGACTGTAGGGGATTGAGGAGGTTGTCGTTGAGGTGAGAGCATAGGCGGGTGTAGACTAGGTGCTCGAGGAGTTTAGATGTACGGAAGGAGTTTAGGTGCGGAAGGCAGATTTATAGCGGGTGAAGGCTTGTTGGGATTTGGTTTTGCGCCATAGTCGCTCCAGGGCACGACTGTGTCGTTTGAGGGTTGTGGTGTGATCAGTCTGCCAGGGCTGGAGCGGTCGGGGTCTGACAAGTACTGGCTGTGTGGTACATGTGACAACAATCTCCCTTATTCTTCATATGTCTGGGCTATGGGGTAGAGTGGCAAGATGGAAGCCTTTTCTTACAAAGAAAAATATCCAAGGCCGGCTAAATTTTGCAAAAACACCTCTGAAGACTCCCAAAAGCATGTGGGAAAATGTGTTATGGTCTGATGAAACCAAGGTTGAACTTTTTTGCCATACTTCAAAAAGATATGTTTGCCACAAAAACAACACTGCACATCACCAAAAGAAGGCCATACCCACAGTGAAGCATGGTGGTGGCAGCATCATGCTTTGGGGTTGTTTTTCTTAAGCTGGAACTGGGGCCTTAGTCAAGGTAGAGGGAATTATGAACAGTTCCAAAATACCAGTCAATATTGGCACAAAACCTTCAGGCTTCTCCTAGAAAGCTGAACATGAAGAGGAACGTCATCTTTCAGCATACATCCAAATCCACAAAGGAATAACTTCAGACGCTTATGATGACTTGAGTCTGTGGACCAATACAACCGCAATTCATTTTTTCTAGTAATGCCCATGTTGTGGGTTAGGCCCAAAAAAACTTTGCATGGAAACCTACTATGGTTTCCGAATTTAAATGGTCTGTCAAGGTTTTAATCTGGGTTGGCGGCGATAAACTGTTGCACATATAAATTGCTTTGATCCACAATCAATGCATACAGATCTTCCGTGAAAAATGGCTCCAAAAAATCAAGTGGAGTAGTTAAATTTGCTGTTTCCACCTGAATTCCAGGTTGGGCAGTGAATGGGGGAAGTACGTGTGCTGCAGAATTTGTGGGGCTGCCAATCGGGATTTGCAAGTACATCCAGAAGGACACTATAGGTCTGTGTTCAAATTCTTGGTGGCTGCAGGACATTACTTGTCCTAGCCATCACACCAGCTTGTACTGCACTTATGGGACTCGCCACGTCACCAAGTGATGCTGCAAAGCTGGTATGTAAAAGACCAGGATGTACTAAGCCGCTGGTGCTCGCCAGTTCACCAAAGGATAGAGCAGCACTAGTACTGCCACTCTGCTGCATATGAGAATCACCATGCAATTCTAACACCTCAGCAGCCTGGGATTGGGGTCAGGTACGCCTGACCTTAGCAAGTACCTCTACTCCATCATCTGATCTACCTGTCTGGGTGCCGCTGTTCTCTACAGGTTCGTATTCTGAGTCTGATTCTGTCAGTGAGATTTCCGCTCTCATCTGACATACTCAGAATCCTTTAGGCCTCTGCACTAGTGTACCTTTCGTTGGACATTTTGGCCATTACATTTATAAGTATGTAGTGTGGCTCATGGGAAAAAGAGCACCTGACTGTCAGGGATTGCCTGAACCGCTACAAAAAAAATGTACCTGCTAGTGCTACCAGAGTTCAGGTCTGACCTTGCTAACTCTACAGTTATGTGTGCAATGTATCAAGTGACAGCGATCTACTGACACTGCCTTTTCGGGGGGGGATTAAGCGTAGGGTCTAAACCCAGGTGCTGGCAGGTGTCGGGGCTAATCCTGCTAACACTGCATTTTTGGAGACACTATACTTTTGTGAAAGCTGGTATAGATCTGATCGAAGATATTGATCCGTTCAGACACTATACTAGCAATAGAGGTTTATTTTGTGAGTGTGTTCCTGGCAATCAAAGCGTTAAATGTGATGAATGATGTAGAGGCAGGCAATCTGACGCGATCATTGAGTGATGCTAATGCTATCTGAAGTCACCCGTGACACTAATACAGTGATCAATAAAAGAAAAAAAATCTACACTGTAATGACACTGGTGACAAATCAGTGAATGGTTTAACTGAGGGTCAATCGTGTTAAATGTGACCTAGCAGTGCTTTTACTGTGTGCGTAGTGCTTTGACTCACGTGGATCTGCTTTTTTTTTTTTTTCTCTGGAATGGAATGTCCTCCAGGGAGAGAAGATTGCATCATTGTGCCTGTGCCTTTAGTAATGTAGACACAGGCATAGGCTGAGCTCTGATTTGGGTACAACTGATCAGCAGGTCCAGGCCAAACATCTGGGGAGTGATCGGTGCTGTGAACATGACAGGAGCACGGATCACATAAATATATGTGATTTTGCACAGGGAGTCTGCTCTGTATGAGTAAGACTGCTATAGGGCGGGGTGCAACTGGTTAATCACCACTGGGTTTTTAAAAAACATTTGCTATATAGAGGGGCATCTCAATAAATTAGATATAAATTAATAAATAAAATATCCTCAAAAAGTAAATTTATTTCAGTAATTCAATTAAAAAAGTGAAATTCATATATTATATAGATTCATTACACACAAAGGGATATATTGGAGGCATTTTTTTTATTTTGATGATTATGGCTTACAGATAGTGAAAACTCAAAATTCAGTATCTCAGAAAATTAGACTATTGTGACAAAGGTCAATATTGTAGACTCATGGTGTCACACTATAATCAGCTAATTAACTCAAAACACCTTTTAAGGTTTTCTGGGCCTTTAAATAGTCTCTCAATCTTGTTCAGTAGGTTACACAATCACGGGGAAGACTGCTGACTTGACAGTTGTCCAAAAGACCATCACTGACACCCACCACAAGAAGGGGAAGTCACAAAAGGTCATTAATTCCATTGGCATATTAATGGAAAGTTGAGTAAAAGGAAAAAGCATGGTAGAAAAAGGTGAACAGGCAACAGTTAGAACCGCATCCCTGAGTGGCTTGTGAAGCAAAGGCCATTCTAGAATTTGGGGGAGATTCACAAGGAGTGGACTAAGGCTGGTGTCAGTGCTTCAAGAGCCATCACACACACAGACGTATGCAGGACATGGGCTACAACTGTCGCATTCCTTGTGCCAAGCCACTAGTGAACCAGAGATAACATCAGAAACGTCTTACCTGGGCTAAGGAAAAAAAGGACTGGACTTTTGCTCAGTGGTCCAAAGTCCTCTTTTTGGATGAAAGGAAATTTTGCATTTCATTTTGAAATCAAGTCCCAGAGTCTGGAGGAAGAGTAGAGAGGCACAGAATCCAAGTTTCATGAGGTCTAGTGTGAAGTTTCCACAGTCAGTGATGATTTGGGGAGCCATGTCATCTGCTGGTGTTGGTACATTGTGTTTTATCAAGTCCAAAGTTAGTGTAGTCCTCTACCAAGAAATTCTAGGGCACTTCATGCTTCCCCTCTGCTGACCAGCTTTATGGAGATGCTGATTTCATTTTCCAGCAAGACTTGGCACCTGCCCACACTGGCAAAAGTACCAATACCTGGTTTGATGATCATGGTATCACTGTGTTTGATTGGCCAGCAAACTTGCCTGACCTAAACCCCATAGAGAATCCATGGGGTATTGGCAAGTGGAGGATTAGAGACACCAGACCCAACAATGCAGACGAGCTGAAGGCCACTATCAAAGCAACCTGGGCTTCCAAAACACCTCAGCGGTGCCACAGGTTGATCACCTCCATGCCACACTGCATTGATGCAGTAATTCATGCAAAAGTAGCCCCAACCAAGTATTGAGTGCATACTATACTTTTCAGTAAGTCAACATTTCTGTATCAAAAATCCTTTTTTTTTTTTTTTTTATTGTTCTTATGTAATAATCTAATTTTCTGAGTTATTGAATGTTGGGTTTTCTCTTGCTGAAAGCCATAATCATCAAAATTTAATGAAAATGTTTTTTGAGATATATCACTCTGTGTGTTGAATCTATATAATGAGTTTCAATTTTTTAATTGAATTACTGAAATAAATTAACTTTTTGATGATATTCTAATTTATTGAGATGCACCTGTATATACCAAAAAAACATTTTGAGAAAAAGAAAACTTTTTCTTTTCTGTTATAAATTTTGCAAACACATTTTTCTTCTATTTTTCTTTCTTCTTCTTTTTTATTCTAGATTTCTTTGGTAAAAACCCAAATCAGTGTATATTATTTAGTTTGTGTGAGTCTAAAATCTATTATATATACACACTGCTCAAAAAAAAAAAAAATCAAAGGAACAATTTTTAATCAGAGAATAGCATCGTCAATTAAACTGTTGGGATATTGATCTGGTCAGTTAAGTAGCAGAGGGAGTTGTTAATCAGTTTAATCTGCTTTGGTGTTAATGAAATTAACAACAGATGCACTAGATGAGCAAAAGTAAGACGACCCCCAAAACAGGAATGGTTTTACAGGTGGAGGCCACTGACATTTTTTCCCTACTCATCTTTTCTGACTTTTTAGTTTTGCATTTGGCTAGGGTCAGTGTCACTACTGGTAGCATGAGGCGATACATTGACCCTACAGAGGTTGCACAGGCAGTCCAACTCCAGGATGGCACATCAATGCGTGCCATTGCCAAAAGGTTTGCTATGTCTCCCAGCACAGTCTCAAGAGCATGGAGGAGATTCCAGGAGACAGGCAGTTACTCTAGGAGAGTTGGACAGGCCATAGAAGGTCCTTAACCCATCAGCAGGACCAGAATCTGCTCTTGTGCAAGGAGGAACAGAATGAGCACTACCAGAGCCCTACAAAATGATCTCCATTGGGCCACTGGTGTGAATGTCTCTGCCCAAATATTCAGAAACAGATTTCATGAGAGTGACCCGACGTCCTCAAGCAAGTCCTGTGCTCACTGCCTGGCAATAGAGCTCGATTAACATTTGCCATTGAACACCAGAATTTTCAGGCCCACCACTGGCGCCCTGTGCTTTTCACAGATGAGAGCAGGTTCATCCTGAGCACGTGACAGATATGAAAGGGTCTGGAGAAGTCGTGGAGAACATTATGCTACCTGTAACATCATTCAGCATGACCATTTTTGTGATGGGTCAGTGATGGTCTGGGGAGGCCTAGCCATGGAGGGACACACAGACTTATCTACAGGTATTGGAATGAAAGCCTTGGACACATTGTCACACCCTACGCTGGTACAGTGCCTTCAGAAGTCACCTAATTAGTAAATAGAGTCCACCTGTGTGTCATTTAATCTCAGAATAAATACAGCTTTTCTGTGAAGTCCTCAGAGGTTTGTTAGAGAACATTAGTGAACAAACAGCTGAAGGCTGTGTTCCTTGGCCATGAAGGCCAAGGAACACACCAGACAGATAGATAAAGTTGTGGAGAAGTTTAAAGCAGGGTTAGGTTATTCAAAAAATATCCGAAGCTTTCAACATCTGTGAGCACTGTTCAATCCATCATCTGAAAATGGAAAGAGTATGGCACAACTGCAAACCTAACTAGACTTGGCTGTCCAACTAAACTGACAGGCCGGACAAGGAGAACATTAATCAGAGAATCAGCCAAGAGACCCATGGTAACTCCACATGGAGGAGCTGCAGAGATCCACAGCTCACGTGGGAGAATCTGTCCACAGGTCAACTATTAGTTGTGCACTCCACAAATCTGGCCTTTATGGAAGAGTGGCAAGAAGAAAGCCATTGTTGAAAGAAAGCCGTAAGAAGTCCCATTTGCAGTTTGCGAGAATCCATGTGGGGGACACAGCAAACACGTGGAAGAAGGTGCTCTGGTCAGATGAGTCCAAAATTGAACTTTTTGCCATAAAAAAAATGCTATGTGTGGCATAACACTGCACATCACCCTGAACACACCATCCACACTGTGAAACATGGTGGTGGCAGCATCATGCTGTGGGGATGCTGTTCTTCAGCAGGGACAGGGAAGCTGGTCAGAGTCAATGGGAAGATGGATGGAGCCAAATACAGGGCAATCTTAGAAAAAACCTATTAGAGAATGCAAAAGACTTGAGACTGGGGCAAAGGTTCACCTTCCAGCAGGACAACGACCCTAAACATACAGCCAGAGCTACAATGGAATGGTTTACATCAAAGCATATTCATGTGTTAGAACGGCCCAATCAAAGTCCAGACCTAAATCCAACTGAGAATCTGTGGCAAGACTTGAAAATTGCTGTTCACAGACACTTTCCATCCAAACTAACAGCTTGAGCTATTTTGCAAAGAATAATGGCCAAAACGTCACTCTCTAGATATGCAACGCTGGTAGAGACATCCCTAAAAAGACTTGTAGCTGTAATTGCAGCGAAAGGTGGTTCTACAAAGCATTGACTCAAGGGGGATGAATACAAATGCACGCCACACTTTTCAGATATTTGTAAAGAAATTTAAACAGCATTTATCATTCTCCTTCCACTTCACAATTATGTGCTTCTTTGTTTTGGTCTATCACATTTGAGGATGCCCCACAGATGCTCAATAGGGTTTAGGTCTGGAGACATTTGGCCAGTCCATCACCTTTACCCTCGGCTTCTTTAGCAAGGCAGTGCTCATCTTGGAGGTGTGTTTGGGGTCGTTATGTTGGAATACTGCCCTGTGGCCCAGTCTGCAAAGGGAGGGGATCATGCTCTGCTTCAGTATGTCACAGTACATGTTGGCATTCATGGTTACCTCAATGAACTGTAGTTACTCAGTGCCGGCAGCACTCATGCAGCCTCAGACTGACACTCCCACCACCATGCTTGACTGTAAGCAAGACACACTTGTCTTTGTACTCCTCACCCGGTTGCCGCCACACACGCTTGACACTATCTGAACCAAATAAGTTTATCTTGGTCTCATCAGACCACAGAACATGGTTCCAGTAATCCATGTCCTTAGTCTGCTTGTCTTCAGGAAACTGTTTGCCGGCTTTCTTGTGCATCATCTTTAGAAGAGGCTTCCTTCTGGTATGACAGCCATGCAGACCAATTTGATGCAGTGTGCGGCGTATGGTCTGAGCACTGACAGGATGACCCCCCACCCCATCAACCTCTGTAGCAATGCTGGCAGCACTCGTACATCTATTTCCCAAAGACAACCTCCGGATATGACGCTGAGCACGTGCACTCAACTTCTTTGGTCGACCATGGCGAGGCCTGTTCTGAGTGGAACCTGTCCTGTTAAACCACTGTATGGTCTTGGCCACTGTGCTGCAGCTCAGTTTCAGAGTCTTGGCAATCTTCTTATAGCCTAGGCCATCTTTATGTAGAGCAGCAATGCTTTTTTCAGATCCTCAGAGAGTTCATTGCCATGAAATGTCATGTTGAACTTCCAGTGACCAGTATGAGAGTGATAACACCAAATTTAACACACCTGCTCCCCATTCACACATGAGACCTTGTAACACTAAGTCACATGACACCGGGGAGGGAAAATGGCTAATTTGGCCCAATTTGGACATTTTGACTTAGGGGTGTACTCATTTTGCCACGTTCCCAGCGGTTTAGACATTAATGGCTGTGCGTTGAGTTATTTTGAGGGGACAGCAAATTTACACTGTTATACAAGCTGTACACTCACTACTTTACATTGTAGCAAAGTGTCATTTCTTCAGTGTTGTCACATGAAAAGATATAATAAAATGTTTACAAAAATGTGAGGGGATATGACGTCACACATACAAGGTCTGAACCGGAAGTTACGTCAACGCATTTCGCCTTCCCACAAGGGTTTGTCATGGTCCAGAGGTTGAAGGTGAAACGCGTTGACGTAACTTCCGGTTCCGACCCTGTACGTGTGACGTCATATCCGGTGAGTGGAACGCAGGCTGATGCGGCATTCCGCGGCCATCTTTAGTGTGGGCAAAGAAATCTGATTCCACAATTTTGCCAGTTCTTCATTGCCAAAGCTGATCAAATGTGTCTGCCTAGCTGGAATTGTCAGAAGGGCTATTGGAACAAGTTTAAGGAGTCCTGATTTATTTACAAAAAATGTGAGTGCATTTGGAGCATCACTTGAGTATTAAAAGTTTTTTTAACAGTATTACACTATTTTGGTATCCTTTCTTTTGCATTTTTCATTCATCCATCCATGAGAATGAATTTGGGGTAAACTAAGGAGGAATTATTAGTGAAGGCTTGAGAATTACAAGCTGGTCACAAAGTACCCTTATACATCGATCTGTCCATCCATGAGTGTGAGCTTGGAGGAAGTTAAGGATGGATCATCATCTGTGATTTGGGAGGCATATAATTCCATGAAAATTGGTGTCTAACTTTGCCTAACATTGCACCCACAAGCCACTGATCATGGGTTAAATGATCTGCAGGCTCCTGCTAGAAAAGTAATAAATGCATTTTTGCTGCAAATATATGTGCATTCACTATTTTTCCCCAAAAGGTCAACTTATTGTTTAAATGGATTAAGCTTCTGCCACCATCCGATCCTAGTAATTTTCTTATCGTGCCCATTTGCCTTTCCATGTGTAGTACTTTCAAGTCTTAATCTCACTTCCCTGTCACCTGCATTGTGTCTCACTTTTGCCTTGCCTCCTGGTTCCTGTATGTCTACTATATACCCTATTGGTGTTTACCTGCTTTACCTAGTTTACTCTGTCTCTGAAGCTTGACATGTCTGTGTGTCTGTCCTTGTGTGTTTCTGTTCTTCTACAGCCTCCAGATTCTGGCACCCATGTGCAATATGATACAAGAGGGTGTTCTTAAAATACTAAGATCTGGGGTTGTGTAAGTACCACTAACCTTATTTTTTATTATAATTTGGAGAAACTCTACAAGTTTTTTTAATTAAACCAATTCTTTCAATCATCTTTCTGTGGTGACTGCACAACTAAAATTCACTTATCAGTTTATACACTGCAGTTTACGTAGTTTGAACCAGTTAGCTTATGCATGGTTGCAGTTCTAGCAATTCTTCTGAAGGTTATCTTTGTTAACCACCTTGATTAGCAAGCAAAATACAGGTATAAATAAACTAAAAACTGGATAATTAATTCCAGTTAGAGAAGCAATGTCTCATTTGAACAAGAATAGGGATCGTAGAAGGGAGAAAAAATGTTTTTTCCAATCTTCATAGGCACTGAGCAGTATGGGCCTTCTGATAAGAGTGATTAACAAATCAGTTCACAGGGTATTAGTAATCTGTGAAAACTATTAGTGCATATGTTATGACTGTTAGTGCCGGTTCACATATATGTGGATTGGATACGGTTTGAACCACATCCAATCCGCATCACGTCCGATTTCTGAGCAGTGCCTTCAGGTTCATTACAAGCTATTGACTTCTATGGGAACCGCATATACAGTTGTGTTCAAAATAATAGCAGTCAGACATCACTAACCTGATTAATCACTATTTTTGGTAGAAATTATATTTCTACATTGCAAATAATTTACTAGCAGGTGTAGTAGAGTAATAGAAATCCAACAGACCCAACAGTCATGACATGCATGCTGCTGATTCTGTGTAATTGAATCACTAATTGAAATGGGCATGTTCAAAATAATAGCAGTGTGGAGTTCTATTAGTGAGGTCATTCATTCTTTTAAAAACAGGTGGCAATTATTGCCCTTATTTAAGGAAGGAAGGCAGCAAATGTTGTTGTACATGCTGGTTACAGTGCATTTCTCTCTGAAATTCTGAGGAAAATGGGTCGTTCCAGACATTGTTCAGAAGAACAGCGTACCTTGATTAAAAAGTTGATTGGAGAGGGGAAAACATATAAAGAAGTGCAGAAAATGATAGGCTGCTCAGCTAAAATGATCGCAAATGCTTTAAAATGGCAACCAAAACCTGAAAGACGTGGAAGAAAGAAAAAACTACCATTCGAATGGATAGAAGAATAGCCAAAATGGCAAGGACTCAGCCAACAATCAGCTCCAGGAAGATCAAAGAAGGTCTAAAGTTACCTGAGAGTACTGTTACAATTAGAAGACGCCTATGTAAATCCAAGCTATCTGCTAGAAGCCCCCGCAAAGTCCCACTGTTGAAAAAAAGACATGCTGAAGAGGTTGCAGCAATATGCCAAAGAGCACATTGACTGGCCTAAAGAGAAATGGCACAACATTTTGTGGACTGATGAAAGTAAGATTGTTCTTTTTGGGTCTAGTGGCCGGAGGCAGATTGTCAGATGACCCCCAAACACTGAATTCAAGCCACAGTACACTGTGAAGACAGTAAAGCATGGTTGCGCAAGTATCATGATATGGGGATGTTTCTAATACTACGGTGTTGGGCCTATTTATCGCATACCAGGGATCATGGATCAGTTTGAATACATCAGAATACTTGAAGAGGTCATGCTGCCTTATGCTGAAGAGGAAATGCTCTTGAAATGGGTGTTCCAACAAGACAACGACCCCAAACACACCAGTAAACGTGCAACATCTTGGTTCCAGACCAACAAGATTGACGTTATGGAGTGGCCAGCCCAATCCCCGGATCTTAATCCAATAGAAAACCTGTGGGGTGACATCAAAAATGCAGTTTCTGAGGCAAAACCAAAAAATAGAGAAGAACTGTGGAATGTGGTCCAATCATCCTAGGCTGGAATACCTGTTCACAGGTGCCAGAAGTTGGACACGGATGTACAGCACTTCTCAGAAACAGTGGTTATACAACTAAATATTAATTAAGTGATTCAAAGGAAAGCAAAATCTTCAAACATTATTCAGTTTATATAGTGAATGTTGAGTTTGTAAAGAAGAATACAAACACTGCTATTTTTTTGAACAGTCTAATATTCACTTTTCTTCAATTTGTTTAGAGGAACGACACAAATTTGATATATTTTTCTTCATGTTTTGATTTGGAATAGAATGTGTAGCGTTCCCAATGCATTTGTGTGTATGGAAATAAAAGCTATTAGAAGGATTTTGAGCTTTATTCACTTTTTGCAATACACTGCTATTATTTTGAACACAACTGTATGTGAACAGGTTAAGATCCTGAGCTAATCCTGTCCTGAACCGGATGTAAACCTGACCTGAACCGCTGAACAACTACTGTATCAATTAGCTGTGAACCCTGAGTTTCAATACACACCGCACATGTGTGAATCAGCTCTTACAACTGTAAAAATGTCTGAAAGCTGGATAACATTCCCTGGTCTCCTCCTCCCATGCCCGCCTCCAGGACTTCTCCAGGGTGTCACCCATCCTCTGGAACTCCCTTCCCCAACCCATCAGATTATCACCTACTCTCCTCTCCTTTAGGCGCACCCTGAAAACCCATCTCTTCAGGGAAGCCTACCCCCTGCTAACTTGACCGACCTCCTCCACTCTTCCTACCACTCCATCCCCCACAGCTATCTCCTCCTGTACCACTATCCCGTCCCTTCTAGATTGTGAGCTCGAAAGAGCAGGGCCCTCGATCCCCTCATGTTTTGCATTGTATTGGTATTGTTCTGTCACATGTTCTGTCCCCCTTTGTAATGTACAGCGCTGAGTGAACTATTGGCGCTTTATAAATACTGTATAATAATAATAATAACATGACCTCTTGGTGGTTCTTGAAGATTATACATGAGTAAAAGACTGTGTCGATACGTTTTGGGCTTGTGTTGATGGGATCAATTTTATGTTTAATCTGTTTTTATTAACATTTTTGCATATACAAAACAGAACAGCATAAAACATATCCAAGGAAAAATGTCGGAATGAGGTACATATCAACAAATATATAGACAACTGAATAAATCAAAACAGGGGATATGCATATGTGGTATATATCTCCATTTGACAATGCAATTATATTTGATATATTTTACCAGAGAAGTAGGAATATGCTAATACAGGTACATCCAATGAATAGAAACATTCTGTATATCAGGTTAGGATAAAACCTGTCCCATAGTTCATTGCATCAGTTTTAGATGCTTTTGAGATCCTTCTTCTGACTTGCTTCAAGCATGTTTTACACGTGGGGCCTTCTACATTGGCAAAACAAAATGCCAATTTTGGAGGATCAAGGACCATATATACTACATAAAAAATAATAAATTATCTACACCAATTGGTAGACATTTAAACAGAAGCATGATACTAATGTGATTAAATTTGCTGCTTTGGAATGTATCTGTCAGGAATGGACTTGCCAATAGTGGTGGGACTCACCTGCCTTGTGGGCTGCAGTACCAGGGCTGGCCAGCGGGTGCTCTCAACAACCAGAGGTTCACTTCGGCAATTAGCCATCACCTGGGGCTGATTGCAGGTGGTGTATTTAAGGGATGGCCAGACCTGCAGTCTGTGCCTTGAGCGGAGGAATGACTTTTTGCCACCATTTAGTGCAGACCAGGTAGACTCCCTGGTATGGTTATTAGAGGATGATGTGGATTGCTTCTTGGAGCATTATGCTGCATGTTCACAACAGGTATTAAGGGATTGTATAAACGCAGTGCAGTCTTTGACCAGACAGGCTTTGTGTAGGCTGAGCTTTGTTCAACCCATACTGCAGACATGGTCAGACTTGTTGCACCCAGCCTCAGTCAGCTTACAATGTCATTCCTCCACTCAAGGCACAGACTGCAGGTCTGGCCATCCCTTAAATACACCACCTGCAATCAGCCCCAGGTGATGGCTAATTGCCGAAGTGAACCTCTGGTTGTTGAGAGCACCCGCTGGCCAGCCCTGGTACTGCAGCCCACAAGGCAGGTGAGTCCCACCACTATTGGCAGGTCCATTCCTGACAGTATCCCAATTCAAGGAGTGGGGATTTTGATAAATGTATCCTTCGATGTGAATCTAGGTGGATTTTTCTCTTTAAGGCCACACAACCACCTGGTCTAAATGATTCTTTAATCATTTTTGTGGCGACATCTTGATCACAGAACATGATATAATTCTTCTGTAGGTGGATACTAGAGTGCTCATTTCATAAAAGTTAGGTGATTTGATCTACAGTGGATATAAAACGTCTACACACCCCTGTTAAAATCTCAGGTTTCTGTAATGTAAAAATATGAGACAAAGATAAATCATTTCAGAACTTTTTCCACCTTTACTGTAACCTATACATTGTATAACTTAGTTGAACAACAAACTGAAAGGTGGTGAGAAGTAAAAATAAAAAACTAAAATAATGTGGTTGGATCCCTAAATTTTGCTCTACTCATATGTGATATTTTAATGATTTTGTAATAAACCTATTGATTTTGATACTGTGGTCCCGTGGTGTGCCAATAAAGTCCGGTCATATGTTAGAGGTCAACAGGGTGATTTGCATTCCCCCTGCCTGGCCTCGTTTGTTTTAAGTGTGTAGAAAATGCCCTAACACAGTTCTCCCATACAACTGTATATTAACCGCTTCCCGCCCAGCCTATCGAAAAATGACAGCCAGGTAGGAGCTCTCCCATTCTGGGTGGACGTCATATGATGTCCTCCCAGGATCAGGCCACGGTGTGGATGACAGATCAGAGTACCAGATCGCTGCCAGTACCTTGTGATTGCTGTGACAAATCACAGCAGATCACATGAAAATTGTCCATTGTGGATGTTGATCTCTGTGATTGGTGATAGTGATCACATGGTACAGACAGGGTCGATTACAGCCTATCTGTACCATGTGATTATCTGTGGCCAATCACAGCTAATCAAACCAGAAAGCACTGAATGAATTGATTTCATTCAGAAAAAAATGGTTGTGGATATCAGTGATTTTCACCGTTTTAAGTGATCATAGTGTGTAAAAAAAAAAAAAAAAAAAATCCTCACCACCTCCCCAGAAAGTACAGTGTTACTGTGGTAACACTGTATTGCTCTGGTCACAGTATGTTAAAAGCAAATAGTAAAAAAAATTTAAAGAAATTATTAAATTTGTTTTTTTAAATACTGTCACCAGTCAGTGTCCCTGATCAGTTAATACACCAGTTATAAGATGATGCTGTTCTGTAATGGTGAAACTATGTTATATATATAAAAAAAAAAATTGTGTAAAGAACTATTTTTTAAAATGTCTTCATTTTACAAAAAATTGGGACAAAAATGACAACTTAAAAAACTCGCCATGCCTCTTACTAAATACCTCAGATTGTCTACTTTCCAAAAAGGGGTACTTTAGGGGGTATTTATACTGTCCTGACATTTTGGGGCCTCAAGAAATGAGATCCATCAGTACATCAGGACTGATTAATTTCCTGATATATATCTCCAAGGTTGTGGACTCTAACTTTCCTACAAATTAAATATACACTGATCTGGGTTATTTTCACTTAAGAAATGTAGCAGAATGCATTTTGGCCTAAATTTATGAAGAAAGATTATTTATTTGCAAAATTTTATAACAAACATAGAAACAAAATTTTTTAAATTTAATTTTTAACCATTTTTTTTAGTTTATTTAGCAAAAAATAAAAATCCAGTGGTGATTAAATACCACCAAAAGAAAGCTCTATGTGTGTGAAAAAAAAATGATAAAAATGAAGTTTGGGTACAGTGTTGCATGACCGCACAATTGTCATTCAAAGTGTGACAGTGCTGAAAGCTGAAAATTGGTCTGGGCAGGAAGGGGGTATAAGTGCCTGGTATTGAACTAGTTAAATAACACTGACACATCAGAAATTACATGGCCATTTTTTTATTATTTGTAATATTTGTAATATGAGCCAGTAATGAAAAACAGAATCATAAATAACATTAATTACAAATTCTGAAACCTTTGAGGAAGCCAACCTGGGACCTGAATGGAAACAAACATATAATTTATGCTTTTGCACACAGATGGCTTCACATTTATCCTGTTTTGCTTTGTGACACATAATGGGATATACTGTATTGCAGTACTCCCAAAAACCAAGACAATAAATCTACATATCCCTTATTTAAATCAGATCAAGACCTTTTCTGAGGAACCATTAAAACGTGTTTTTTTTTTTAAATGCATCTATCAACTTGGAATGGATGGGTGCTTGTCTAATCAGCAGGGATCAAGGTATTTATGATAAAACTGTATTAAAATTCATCTATGCCATAATTTTAGTGGTTGATCAGTAAGAGTATTGACATCCTGATTTGGAGTTTTCATTTTGGCTTATTGTTGCAAAAAATGTACAATATAACTGGAAAAAGGATTTTTCCTCTTTTTTTATACATATTTTGTCAGTGCAAGCTAATATTTTTAAGACACAACAGGATATTCCTTGAGAACATCTTTTTCTCCATACAAGAATGAAGTGTGTGTGAACATGGATACAACGGGTAAAATAGATATTGAACACGTCACCATTTTTCTCAGTAAATATATTTGTAAAGGTGCTATTGACATGAAATTTTCACGTTGGTAACAACCCATGCAATCCATACGTACAAAGAAACCAAAACAAATAAGTTCAGAAATTGAGTTATGTGTAATAAAATGGAATGACACAGGGAAAAAGTATTGAACACATGAAGAAAGGGAGGTGCAAAAAGACATGGAAAGCCAAGACACCAGCTGAAATCTATCAGTAATTAGAAAGCAATCCTGCCCCTTGTCAGTGAAAATTAATATCAGTTGGTTCAGTCTCAACTGATGGCCTATAAAAAGGTATCTCAATACCAAGGTGTCACACAAGAAACATCTAATGATGGGTAAAAGCAAAGAGCTCTCTCAAAACCTTTGCAACCTTATTGTTGCAAAACATACTGAAGGCACTGGTTACAGAAAAATTTCTAGACTTCTGAATGTTCCACTGAGCACTGTTGGGGCCATAATCTGGAAGTGGAAAGAACATCATTGCACCATAAACCAGCATGACCAGGTGCTCCTCACAAGATTTCTGACAGAGGAGTGAAAAGAATTATCAGAAGAGTTGTCCAATAGCCAAGGACCACTTGTGGAGAGCTCCAAAGACCTGGAATTAGCAGGTACAATTGTGTCAAAGAAAACAATAAGCAATGCACTCAACCACTATGGCCTGTATGCACGCTCACCATGCAAGACTCCATTGCTGAAGAAAAAGCATGTTGAAACTCGTTTAAAGTTTGTTGCACAACATTTAGACAAGCCTGTGAAATACTGGGAGAAAATAGTCTGGTCAGATGAGACCGAAATTTAACTTTTTGGATGCCATGATACACACTATGTTTGGAGGTCAAATGGCACTGCACATCATCCCAAAAAACACCATACCAACAATGAAGTTTGGAGTTGGGAACCTCATGGTGTGGGGCTGTTTTCAGCATATGGTACTGGCAAACTTCATATAATTGAAGGAAGGATGAATGGAAAAATGTACCAAGACATAAACATCTGCTGCCATCTACCAGGATGATGAAGAAGAAATGAAAGTGGACATTTCAGCAAGACAATGATCCCAGACACAAAGCCAAGGAAACTCTCAATTGGTTTAAAAAAAAAGCTGCTAGAATGGCCCAGCCAATCACCAGACTTGAATCCAATAGAAAATCTATGAAAAGAACAAAATATCAGAGTTCATAGAAGAGGCCCACAGAACCTTCAAAATGTGAAGACTGTGTGGAAGAATGGGCCAAAATCATACCTGAGCAATGCATGCAACTAATTTCTCCATACAGGAGGAGTCTTGAAGCTGTCATTACCAACAAAGGATTTTTTTGAGAAGTAGTAAATACATTTTAGTTAGCCTGTTCAATACTTTTTCCCGGTGTCATTCCATTTTATTAATCATATAACAATATGAATGAGTCCCCACCTTATAAGATCCCCACTCTATACTTAGTGGCAAACAAATCTTGGGAAATAAATATCCAAAAATTACAAATATACAAGTAAATAAATAACATTAAATAAAAAAATGAAATAAATAAAGTCCTTTTCACAAATATAGTAAAATTAATACCCAGTGTCATTAAAATCCAAAATTATAAGTAAATAAAGCAATGTCCAGACTCCAACTTGATAGTCCTTTAAAGATGTTGAGCCCTTCCTCTGGCTCCCAAGAGGTTGGAGAATGCCTCAAAGAAAAACAAACTCACAATAGTGTATTACCTCAATAACAATACTCCATATCACTCTATATTTAGTGCAAAAAATGTGCAAAAGACAAAAAAATTTTTTTTGTGAAATAAACCAACGCTGTGCAAAATCAGTGATGTGCTTCACTCTGTGCCAAACACAACTCCAGTGATGTGTCACCTCTACTGAAATCAGCAAATATACCCTTACCAGAAATCATAAGATAAAACGCCTTGTAAAGCAATAGAAGGTATCAGCAGAAACGCTTCTTCTCCTCTCCTCTACTCCTGAAGCTTTCCACTTTTATTACCTTCCCATCATGGTCCCACATGAGCCTTGCCCAGATCTCATAAAGATTCCTCCAAATCATATATAGGTGAAAAGCAATAATATAATAGTATAATACCGTTTGGAAAATGGAACAATACCTTTTAATCAATCTGCTTACATCAGACAAATAAAAACAAGCGTAGTAAGTGTATTCCCAGTTCAAAGGGTTACCAGGCAGCTTCCAGGTGGATTTCTCTGCGGTTTCCAAACTCTAAGATGGCCGCCGTACCACTTCCGGTTCCTGCTATACGTCCGACGTCACTTCCTTTGACGCGTTTCGTCACATCCAGGACTTAGCCATAAAGCTTTCCTTTATGACTAAGTCCCGGATGTGACAAAACACGTCAAAGGAAGTGACGTCGTACGTATACCAAGAACCGGAAGTGGTACAGTGGCCATCTTAGAGTTTGGAAACCGCAGAGAAATCCACCTGGAAGCTGCCTGGTAACCCTTTGAACTGGGAATACACTTACTACGCTTGTTTTTATTTGTCTGATGTAAGCAGATTGATTAAAAGGTATTGTTCCATTTTCCAAAGGGTGTTATACTATTATATTATTGCTTTTCACCTATATACGATTTGGAGGAATCTTTATGAGATCTGGGCAAGGCTCATGTGGGACCATGATGGGAAGGTAATAAAAGTGGAAAGCTTCAGGAGTAGAGGAGAGGAGAAGAAGCATTTCTGCTGATACCTTCTATTGCTTTACAAGGCGTTTTATCTTATGATTTCTGGTAAGGGTATATTTGCTGATTTCAGTAGAGGTGACACATCACTGGAGTTGTGTTTGGCACAGAGTGAAGCACATCACCGATTTTGCACAGCGTTGGTTTATTTCACAAAAAAAAATTTTTTGTCTTTTGCACATTTTTTTGCACTAAATATAGAGTGATATGGAATATTGTTATTGAGGTAATACACTATTGTGAGTTTGTTTTTCTTTGAGGCATTCTCCAACCTCTTGGGAGCCAGAGGAAGGGCTCAACATCTTTAAAGGACTATCAAGTTGGAGTCTGGACATTGCTTTATTTATTTATAATTTTGGATTTTAATGACACTGGGTATTAATTTCACTATATTTGTGAAAAGGACTTTATTTATTTCATTTTTTTATTTAATGGTATTTATTTACTTGTATATTTGTAATTTTTGGAGATTTATTTCCCAAGATTTGTTTGCCACTAAGTATAGGGTGGGGATCTTATAAGGTGGGGACTCATTCATATTGTTATATGATTACTCACACTTGCAAGGGTGAAAGTTTTTTATGAATATTGGGATAGCTTAGTAGATTTATTGGGTACCGTATTTCACTCTTTATATTCCATTTTATTACATATACCTTGTTTCTGAACTTGTTTTGTTTTTTATATGTATGGATTTCATGGGCTGTTACCGACATGTGGTGAAAATTTCATGTGAATAGCACCTTTAGAAATTTACTTACTGAGAAAAATGGTGACGTGTTCAATACTTATTTTACCCGCTGTATATTGTCAGGCAATTATGAGTACCGAACCTGAAAAGGGAGAAATATCAGTAAGCCTTGAGCCCATGTCACACGAGTGACTTTGCTGTTAGCGATCCCAAAGAGACCGAATAGTGGGCAAAATGTTGCCAGCGTCAGGATTGCCCATGCGACATCTGAAAAAGTAGAGTTAGGTGAGCAATGGTGCATAAGAGCCCATAACAGAATTTATCCATAAAAAAAAATGCTCCATGCTTGAAGAGCATATGGTCATTCAAAACATTGTAGATGAGCGTTTGGTTAGTCATATTAACTAAATGCAAAATATGCTTTATGGTCTTTTAAACACCTGGGTTTTTTATACTGACTTTGCTATACAAAACCTTTCATACACATACTTTTAAAAAATAGTGAATATATTCTGGAGATGCATCATTAGTGCATCAGTACAAAATGCATTAGGTGTGAACGATGCCTTAGGGTCCCACTTATAATGCAATGGTATGGCCTTATCACAGCAATACTGCACATTATCAAACAGTGTGCTTTACAAATGTTCTGTATGCTCTACAGGCTGTATGTTCCACTGAAAATAATGAAATAAAGCTAGAAGTTGGAAAGCACAGACACTTGACCTGTCAAGACATGTAAATGTCCTCAGGCATTGTCAGGCAGTAAGAATTCCATAGGACACCTCAGGCATCTGCAGTGATGAATGGCTCGTAAAATGAAGATTGTGGTGTGGATTGAAGACTGTGGTACCAGGTGTTAAGTGGTATCTGCCCTCTAATATACAGGCTCCTAAGTACAGTAGATTATAAAATCTAGACAGACAAAGCATGCATTATTTTTTAAGTAGCAGGGCTTTAGCACGTTCAATCTTCTCTGCTGCAACAGAATCAGCAGCTGAATTGCATTTTGACAAGACCAAGTTCATTTCATTTTCATTTTTATGTTCAATAGCAGCTTCCGCAGCTTTTTCCAAATCTCTGTTTAAATAAAAAAAAAAGCAGAAGGGGTAATAATAAAGTCATGACTGGATGCACAGCATGCCATTGCATCAATAAACGTATAGTGCTGTAACAAACTGAACTCAGCTGTTCTCTCCTGCAGGGCCTTACCTGTTCCTCGCTCCAGCGCTGCACAGTCTTCCCGCGCTGGCTTCTGTGACAGCCGGGTGCCCACTGCGCATGTGCTGCGCTTTGTGAATGATCCGGTGTCTTCTGGGACACATGACAGGTCCCAGAAGGCGCCGGGCCATTCACAAAGCGCAGCACTTCTCGCGCATGCGCAGTGGGCACCCGGCTGTCACAGAAGCCGGCCTGGGAAGAAGGAAGGAAGGACAACTCCGCGGAAGTGGGAGCGGGTACCTGTCAAATTCAGGTACCCGCTCCCCCTCCCTCCCCAAAGGTCAGCAGTCTCTGGTCATTCCCTGCACTGTCTGCAGTCTCTGGTCATTCCCTGCAGTCTCTGGTCATCCCCTGTACTATGTCTGCAGTCTCTGGTCATCCCCTGTACTGTCTGCAGTCTTTGGTCATCCCCTGTACTGTGTCCGCAGTCTCTGGCCATCCCCTGTACTGTGTCCGCAGTCTCTGGTCATCCACTGCACTGTGTCCGCAGTCTCTGGTCATCTCCTGCACTGTGTCCGCAGTCTCTGGTCATCTCCTACACTGTGTCCGCAGTCTCTGGTCATCTCCTGTACTGTGTCCGCAGTCTCTGGTCATCTCCTGTACTGTGTCCGCAGTCTCTGGTCATCTCCTGTACTGTGTCCACAGTCTCTGGTCATCCCCTGTACTGTGTCTGCAGTCCATTGGTTCAGAATATTTTTTTTTCTTGTTTTTCCCCTCTAAAACCTAGGTGCATCTAATGGTCAGGTGCGTCTTATGGAGCGAAAAATACGGTATTTCATATGTGTAGCTGTATGCCTGGAGTTCAGTATGATCAGAAGACCAGGTGGCGAGCTTACACAGCTCTGCTACAGAGGCTTGAAGCCCAAATGACCAGGAAACTTCCACCAATCTGTTGGGGAGTGAAGCTCCACTTTAAAAACATTTTTCCATTTTTATCGATGTAATTTTCTATACGTTATATAATATAAAGGCGTACCAAAAAGAACAGCGTAAATAAATTTACATTATTTTCACCAGTTTATTAGACTGAGACATATTCCCATAATAGTTAGTCTGGCTGAAAAAAGACAAAAGTCTATCCAGTTCAACCATTAAAAAAACAACAACTTTATAATCCTATACCCACAGGTGATCCAGAGGAAGGCAGAAAAAAACCCAGCAAAGCATGATCCAATTTGCTCCTGCAGGGAAAAACATTCCTTCCTGATCCCTCGAGAGACACTCGGATATTCCCTAGATCAACTTTACCTATAAATGTTAGTATCCAGTTATATTCTGTGTATCTAAGAAACAATCCAGGCCTTTTTTAAAGCAATCCACTGAGCTGGCCAGAACCAACTCTTGAGGGAATCTATTTCACATTTTCACAGCTCTCACTGTGAAGAAACCTTTCCGTGTTTGGAGATTAAATTTCTTTTCCTCCATAAAGAGGTCCCCCTTGTCCTCTGTGATGACCTCAGGGTGAAAACTCTACACCGAGTTCACTATATGAACCACTGAATTATTTATACATAAGAACAGAACATGCAGCGCTGTTAAAAATCAATCATACATGTAGAAAATAATACATTATAAGAAGAGTGATAAGGCGACCGCTGCTAAGTAATGGCCCATCAAAATGTTCATAAATTGCAATGACATAAATATCTCCAATGAGAGTGTTCTTGTGGTACACAGTGCACAATATCACAATGAAGTGGTGAACAAATTGGTGACTTCCGTGACCATATTCCTCCCACCGAAATGAGTGTAGATTGCACTAACCAGAAAGCGCAATAGAAATGCGCATTTGAGTATTAACCAACTCCTGGTCATCCGTCTATTTAAGCGGGATCACTGGGAGGGTCATCAGGCTAGCATCCGCTGGGCAGAATATCCTAACCACAGGATCTCCAGATGTCAGGGGGTGTACACTCGTCTCACCAGCAGGGGGAGATTAATCGTTCCCAGTGTGGCCACCAGATGGTCCCCAAACAAACCTTGAAAAAGGGGGGGGCTCGCAAAAAACGAGCCAGAGCGACAAGAAGATCCAATAGTGTAGTACTTTTATTAGCCACAAGAGTAAAAGAACAAAACAGTAGATATGCTACTCACATGATATAGTAAGCAGCTGTGTATGGGGAATACCAGGAATCATCAAAAGAAGGCAAAGGCAAAGGCCGCCGGCCGTCCACAGGGGCCGTGCGGTGTGACGTCACAGAGTATGAGGCAATTGTGGCGCAACTCCCTAGGGACGGCCGGCGGCCATTGCCTTCCCCATACACAGCTGCTTACTATATCATGTGAGTAGCATATCTACTGTTTTGTTCTTTTACTCTTGTGGCTAATAAAAGTACTACACTATTGGATCTTCTTGTCGCTCTGGCTCGTTTTTTGCGAGCCCCCCCCTTTTTCAAGGTTTGTTTGGGGACCATCTGGTGGCCACACTGGGAACGATTAATCTCCCCCTGCTGGTGAGACGAGTGTACACCCCCTGACATCTGGAGATCCTGTGGTTAGGATATTCTGCCCAGCGGATGCTAGCCTGATGACCCTCCCAGTGATCCAGCTTAAATAGACGGATGACCAGGAGTTGGTTAATACTCAAATGCGCATTTCTATTGCGCTTTCTGGTTAGTGCAATCTACACTCATTTCGGTGGGAGGAATATGGTCACGGAAGTCACCAATTTGTTCACCACTTCATTGTGATATTGTGCACTGTGTACCACAAGAACACTCTCATTGGAGATATTTATGTCATTGCAATTTATGAACATTTTGATGGGCCATTACTTAGCAGCGGTCACCTTATCACTCTTCTTATAATGTATTATTTTCTACATGTATGATTGATTTTTAACAGCGCTGCATGTTCTGTTCATATTTATTATTAGAGGCTTTTGGTGTTTGCCTTTCATGCATGTCGCTTTCTGTACTTTGTCCAGCGCTCGTTTCATTTCTGTCTCGATGTATTTATACATGTTGATCATATCCCCCCTTAATCTCCTCTTCTCAAGAGACAATAAATTCAGTTCCTCTAATCTTTCCTCATAGCTGAGCTCCTCCATGCCTCTTATCAGTTTGGTTGCCCTTCTCTGTACTTTCTCCAGTTCCCCAATGTTCTTTTTGTGAATTGATGCCCAAAACTGAACTGCATATTCCAGATGAGGTCTTACTAATGATTTGTACAGGGTAATATGATATCTCTCTCTCTGGAGTCTATACCTCTTTTAATACAAGAGAGGATTTTGCTTGTTTTAAAAACAGCAGCTTGGCATTGCATGCCATTATTAAGCTTGTGATCTACCAGAACCCCCAGATCCTTCTCCACCATTGATTCCCCCAGTTGTACTCCCCCTAGTATGTATGATGCATGCATATTCTTAGCCCCCAAGTGCATAACTTTACATTTATTAACAATAAACCTCATTTGCCACATAGTTGCCCAATTAAACAGTGCACTGAGGTCAGCTTGTAAATTGAAGACATCCTGTAAGGCCGTTATTCCACTGCATAGCTTGGTGTCATCTGCAAAGACTGAAATGGGATTGTTAATCCCAGAGCCTATATTGTTTATAAAAAAGTAAGGGTCCCAACAATGAACCTTGGGGTACACCACTGACAACCCTACTCTTTGAATACGATCTTTTAGCCAGTTTTCTATCCATTTACATATCGATTTGTCCAAGCCCGTAGATTTTACCATACACATTAGCCGTGTGTGGGGAACTGTGCAGGCTAATTCCCCTGCTTAGAGGCACATATGCAATAAAGGAATCTTATGCAAACATTGCAAAGCTAAACTTGTTGACACAGTAAAAATACAAGACCCAGGATTTCTGACTTGCTCTTCCTTTACTAGCTAGCAATCAAAAACTAGCTGCACGCCTCAGAATGCCAGAGACTGCCAAGAAATTAGCATTTTCAAAAAGAAAATACATCTGAGGAAACCACATCTTAATTAGGGTAAGTTCTTCCAACTATTATGGCTACTGCTCTTGTACCCAAGTTAATGCGCATATAAAAGAGTGGTTGACTAGGTATGTTTATTTGGCAGCCTGTGTCAAAAATATTTTCCCATTATTTCTTCCTCTGCAACCACAGAAACAATTTATCCAAACATTGTGGTGAGTTCTGTTAAGCAAGCTAGAGATTATATGGCATGGGGTGGAAGGAAAGAAAATTGCTTGATTCCCCCATCAACACAGTCAGTGTTGATGGGGGAATCCTGTAAGCAGCAATATAAGCCTTCCCTTGTGGCAGAACACAATGACCACTGCTGACAGCCATAGCCACCGGCAGTAGTCACATGCAAAAAACTGACAGGCTGGTTGTACTGAAGTCGATTGATGGAACAGCTTCAGTACAACCAGCTTGTCCATAGATGGATTGAATTTCAATCCATCTATGGCTGGCTTAAGACAACTTCATCATACCTTATTTGAAACTAGAAGAAATAAACAACAAATAAAATGATAAAAATAAAAAAATTGGGTTATGTGCTCCTAATGTATATACTTTCCCAATGATCTTACCCAGTTAAAAGAAGAGCCTTGACCCTCTGTTCAGGGTTTACACGAGCAACATATTTCTTTGCTTCTGACTTGTTTTTTTCTTTTATACATATTTCAACAAATGGCTGAAAGAAATAAATACGTTTTTTGTTAGCATCCTAGGAGTTTGGACGCATTTTCTTTAGCTCTGCTGAACAGGTCTCACTGATTTTCTTGCCAACCTTCTAAGCTTTGCTACTTCAATCAAGACTTTGCTACACTGCTTTTTTTTTCCTTGGTAATGTCCACCTTGATTCATTACTGTACTTTTGATTGAGCTAGTCTCTACATAGCAGCTATGCAGATCAGCAACTCTGGAGATTGCACTTGGACCCAGGTGGACTAGACATATTGGCACTGAGCTCTATATTGTGCTTCTTTCTAGAACTGAGTGTACTGTGCTAGTTCAGGGGCTCTGCATCCTCCTACTGCAGAATGAAAACTACTCCTACAAGCTTTATATGTGCTCTGCTGAACACTGATAGAAGTCACAAGACTGCTCTAACTGCTGATGAGAAAAGTTATTTATCAGTTAATATTTACTAAAATAATTGCATTTTCATGTAGTGTGTACTGTAGGAGACAAGATATAATGAATGCAGGGTCCTGGGTTTAGTAACAGTGTCCCTCGCTCTTCAAAAGGTTGAACGCCCCTACTATAAAAGGTGGGTGGAAGTATTTCTGCTCAACCATTCGGTAGTATGTTTTGAAGCACCAGTGGGCTTCTGAGGTATCTTCAGCCATGTCTGTCCCCTCTTTTAAGAATTTAAATTGCTTGCTCTACTTAAAATAAATACCACCAAAATAAAGTTTCATCTGTCTCAAAAAAAATGCTAAAAAATTCATATGGGTACAGTGTTGCATGACCACGCAATTGTCATTCAAAGTGTGATAGTGCTGAAAGCTGAAAATTGGCCTGGACAGGAAGGGGGAAAAGTGTCCGGACTTGAAGTGGTTAATGTAATCTGTTATATAGTGCCATTTTATTTTTGCAGGCTAGCTAATGAGTGTGCTGGGAAATCTTCTGTTTGTTTGTACTGTGCAAAGACCTTTCATGTGCACCTCACTTCAAAAGCTAGTTATAAAGTAGGGTGGTTGCCATTCTTGTATAGCTTGCTTGATGGATATGGAATGGGGACACATTCAACTGTCAGTGTGCTCTTGTTGGGCTTCTAATGTGTCCCTGCACCTTTGAGGAGGAATGGACTTGTTCCAGGTATACCTGCCCTTTATTTGCTCATTGCTACATATGCTCCAACTTAGAGATTCTCACATTTAACAGTTAGGCCGATCATAGACGGAAACCAAATGAAAATTCATGGTCGCTCGTTTTTCACCTCATTAGTGTGCCAGCTGCAATACACAATTTTCGTGTCACAAGCGAAAGTGCCTGATCCAACATGCTGGATTTTGTTTTGACAAATGATGGCACAATCATATGCACCATTTTCAATCCACAGAACATTCCATTTTTTGACTCGTCTATGGCTGGCCTTAGGACCACACTTCACAGATGAGCCTGGTCAAGGCAGTGCAGATTCCACATATACAGTATTTGCAAAAATGTGCAACTAATAATGTAAATTGTTAGACAGTGCAATTTTTTTTGCAGGCTAGCTGGGAAGTGTGCTGTGGAATGTTCTGTTGGTTTTTACTACACTCTATCCAAGACCCACCCATCATGGATTCCCCCCTGGGTGGTCCACAACTGGGGAATCCTCAGGGGACCCCCAGCCCACTAAAAACTGCTCCTGCCCTTTTCCTGCTTTTACTATGTTTTTTTACTATTTCACTGTTTATGTGTGTCTCAAATGAGTTGTAAACAGGGGCGGACTGACAACTCATGGGGCCCCAGGCAATAGGGGATCATGGGGACCCTGTGTCCTTGCTCACACTCAAAAAAGCCTATAAAAAAGGTACCAGGGACATTTCATGGGGCCCCATACTGACCCCGGGCCCTCGGGCAGTGCAAATTCCATGCCTTACTCCAAATATACATCTGTAAACTGTAACATGGGCACAAAACCACCCTTGAAAATGTTCAATAAAATTATTATGGTAAACAATAAAACAGTGTCAGAATTACCCTTCTTAATATGCGTTTTGTAGGTAATCCTGTCAGAGAGATTTCCCAAAACTTTCTTTACTGACAGAAAGTGAGGGGAGAAAATTCTAAATGGCAATGAAAACTTGACAGAGGCTCTAACCCTTCCTCGTTCTATTGAAAGCTAAATAAAACATCTGGATTTGAAATGTAACCTTTTTATGAGGCTTAGAATTTGTAAACTAATAACACATAGCAAGTGAAAGCAATTACCAAGTATCCTATAGGAGATTTTTTACTTTTTGAAAAGTTCTCCAACTCTTCCCAATCATTCTTCTCTGCCAGCGCAGTTAATTTCAGCCACCAGTACCTGAGGAAACAGACATATGTTATCTTCATCTAACCAGAAAAAAAAGCTGATAAATACCTAATGCTCTAGTGAAGATAGAGAATAGATAAAGTTAAACCTGGAATCTATAGGATTTTTTTTCATCACCGTAATAGGTCATTTCCAAATAAAGAAAACAAACCTTTAGAACGGGGAGTCAGAAACTCGTAGATCGCAGCCAGATGACTGGTAGATCACTGTCTGGGCTTGTTGGCCCACCATCACACAGCATCAGGCAGAGTGCAATGCAGAGGGACTCATTGCTGTAAAAAGGAGCAACAGCCCCATAAGCAGATGCCTCCTCTGTAGTTCCGGCTCCTGTCCCATGAGGAGTGATACCAACTGCACTCCACCTCTTATCCCAGCTAGTGTTCCCCAGAGTGGTGCCAGCAGCAGGAAAGAAGAGATCTTTAGGTCAGTGTGAAACAATACACTGGGGATAATAGCTTAGGGCTGCTTTCACACTGATGTGCTGGGCTTGTCCACACCATGGGTGCAGTGCAGTGTACCTGCAGCTTTCCTGCACTTAGCCATAGACTTCTATTATATCCTGCGATCAGTGTGTGTTTGACAGGTGGTGAGAAGGTGATATGTTGCCTCCTCACCACCTGATTTAATCCCATGATTGCTGTACAATGCACACGTTTGTGTCACAGTAGTACAGCAATTAGAGGTTTAAATTTGGTGTGAAGAGGCAGTACTGGGCAACACTGTACCCGGTGATCTTTGATTTTTCCCATGTTGTTCAGGTAGATCTCCATCTCTAAGTTTGCCTACCCCTGCTTTAGAAGAAACCTGTACTCTAAGAAATATGTAAGCTGCCATTTCTGACCTCCTGAATATGCTAGCTGCCTAGTTGCTATACTGAGTAGGGCATATGGTTTCAGTTCTTTCAGTCACTGACTCAGATCAATCACATAGACACTGATGTCAGAACTTTGATCTGTTAAGTCACTAAGTAGGAACTGAAGTGCGAACTTGCATTTTCATGAGGAAGCCAGCAATTTACATATTCCTCTTCACACAAGTGTCATTTAAAATTCCACAATAAAAGGACACAATACTATAAACATACAATTTAAAGTGATTGTAAAGGCTGAAGGTTTTTTACTTTCAGCCCCCCCAGCCCCTCAATACTTACCTGAGCCTCATTGTAATCCAGCAATGTGAATGGCAGCCTCAGCTGTCACAGGTCTCTGTCTCCCCTCATTGGATGAGACATCTGCTGTCAATCATAGCCAGTCAGCCAATGATGAGAGAGAGCCATGGCTGCATGTGTAAATGGACACACAGAGCAGCAGGTGCCCCCATAGCTAGCTGCTTGCTGTGGATGCACCCAACAGACAGGAGAAGCCAAGACAGCCTGTGGGGGACCCGAGAAGAGAAGGATCAAGGTTGCTCTGTGCAAAACCACTACACACAGTAGGTAAGTATAGACATGTTGGCTATTTAAAAAAAAAAAAAAAAAAAAATGAACCTTTAGAATCGCTTTAATAATGTTAATGGCCACCAACCCACATGAAATTAGAGTATATAAAAAGAAAAATACTAGAAAAGCAGTGTAGCAGATTTTACACTGATTTATACTACGTGGCATAGGTATTTACCCATTTGAACCTTTTCAGAATTTAGTTGTATTATAATCTGAAAGTAACATGGATTTAACTGGGATTTTTACAAGTTTTCCTTCACTTTCATGATAAAATCGGATGGTAGCAAGCAAAAAAGCTATTGGTCAATCTGGTATAACTCCTCCCACTTCCACAGTTACCTAGATGGTAAGGCTGCATAAAGACACCAGTCCATCCAGTTCAACCTCTGTGAATGAGTGTGTATGTGTGTGTTTAAGTTAATATCATTTGCCATATCCTTGTATATTACATTCACTAAGATGCCCATCTAAGAGTTTGTTTAAACTATTGACACTTCCAGCTGACACCAATGATTACGGAAGGGAGCTCCACATCCTTAATGCCCTAACAGTAAAGAACTCCCTATGCAGTTTAAAGTTAAACCGATCTAATTTCATGGAGTAGCCACATGTCTTCTTAAGCTACCTGAAACTGAACAGTTTTCTTCCTATGCTGGAATCACCTTTGAGGTATTTGTATATATCATATCTCCTCTCAAGCCTCTCTTTTCCAATGAGAATAAGCTTAGTGTTTATAGTCGTCCTCATAACTGAGGTCCTCCAGTCCCCTTATTAGCTTTGTCTCCCTTCTCTGGATTGTCTCCAGTTCCAGCACATCCTTACTGAGGATTGGTGACCAGAATGTGATGGCATACTCAAGAAGTAACCGAACCAGAGTTTTATAAAGTGGTAGAATTATAGTCTTATCTCTTGAGTAAATACCCTGTTTAATGCATGCTAATATTCTGCTGGCTTTGCTTGCTGCAGCTTTGCATTTCATGCCATTGCTAAGTCTGTGATCTACTAAGACCCCCAGATCTTTTTCCATCCTGGAATCCCCCAATGGTTCTCCTCCTAGTGAGTAATTTGTATTCATATTTTGGCCCCCCAAGTGCATTACTTTACATTTTTCAACGTTAAACCTCATTTGTCATGTAGTTGCCCACACCATCATTTTATTGAGGTCTTCTTGCAAGGCTTCTATATCCTGTTGTGAAGTTATTGCCTTGCTTAGTTTTGTATTGTCAGCAAACATTGAGATTGAGCTATTTATACCAACTTTTATATCATGTATAGATAAATTAAACAATATAGGTCTCAGGACAGAGCCTACATGTCTACCATGCTTACATTTTTTTGTGTCCTAGGAGGATGGATGACTTTTTTCTATTAAAAAAAGCTTTACCATTTTTACTAGTCATCGCCTTTATGGAGATTATTTTTTCTTCAAGCAAAACTTCATGGGCTGCTGAGCAGGGCTTTTAAAAGCAGCTATCTGGATGTGGTACTGTCCAAACCTGTGGCTCTACTGTGAAAGCTAGCCACAGCCACTAAAGCCTCTGGTGTGACCCAGTCTCTGAAGACTCAAAATATGAATAGGCCAAGCATCATGGCTACTATATTTACTGGAACCATTGAATAGTAATTTCCATCTAAAGGGTTAACATGCTGGAGAATAAGTGCAGTGAAACTAACTGGAGTGTTGCACATAAGTACTCCGCACTTTGTTCCTTCTCTTTCAGCATCAGGTAGCTGTTTCCTGCCACAGCTCTTATTTGCAGGAGACATATGGTTCTAACCCAGTTGGTTTTTGCTGCACTCTGCCGTGACCTAGCCACTTCTAGTCCTGCTCTCAGCAGTTGGTGTGTGAGTATCCACAGTTTTCACCTGGTGTCATCAAATAGCTTGCCTCTGTTAAACAGTGCAACATGCTGGATCACAAATGTAAAGAAAGCAGTCCCAATGAATTGGATCTCTCCAGGTTACGATCAATTAACAATCCCAGGGCGGCCTGCAGTGGCCCTTTCCTCAAGGACAGCCTGGATAGCTTGAGTTAAAACATTCTTCTGAGTATTCTTTAGCTTCATCAGGTGTGGCCCCCTCCCCTGCTTTATCCAGAGAATAGCTCTCTAGAGTTATGCATTTATTTATAGGCCAAGTTGCAACTTTTGAGGCCGTAAGCATATGTCTACGCCTTTTCCTTAAAGATGTGGTGGATTCTGAGCTTTCTGTGCTGCAGCTCTGCCTGATGAAGAATTTTACAAGTCCTTGATGGATGAATTTTCTTCCAAGGAGCCGCGGGCAGCTTTCTTAGCTCCAAGGCTTACAGATACTACAGTCATGTCCATAAATATTGGGACATCGACATAATTCTAACATTTTTAGCTCTATACACCACCACAATGAATTTGAAATGAAACGAACAAGATGTGCTTTAACTGCAGACTGTCAGCTTTAATTTGAGGGTATTTACATCCAAATCAGGTGAACGGTGTAGAAATTACAACAGTTTGCATATGTGCCTCCCACTTGTTAAGGGACCAAAAGTAATGGGACAATTGGCTTCTCAGCTGTTCCATGGCCAGGTGTGTGTTATTCCCTCATTATCCCAATTACAATGAGCAGATAAAAGGTCCAGAGTTCATTTCAAGTGTGCTATTTGCATTTGGAATCTGTTGCTGTCAACTCTCAAGATGAGATCCAAAGAACTGTCACTATCAGTGAAGCAAGCCATCATTAGGCTGAAAAAACAAAACAAATCCATCAGAGAGATAGCAAAAACATTAGGCGTGGCCAAAACAACTGTTTGGAACATTCTTAAAAAGAAGGAACGCACCGGTGAGCTCAGCAACACCAAAAGACCCGGAAGACCACGGAAAACAACTGTGGTGGATGACCGAAGAACTCTTTTCCTGGTGAAGAAAACACCCTTCACAACAGTTGGCCAGATCAAGAACACTCTCCAGGAGGTAGGTGTATGTGTGTTAAAGTCAACAATCAAGAGAAGACTTCACCAGAGTGAATACAGAGGGTTCACCACAAGATGTAATCCATTGGTGAGTCTCAAAAACAGGAAGGCCAGATTAGAGTTTGCCAAACGACATCTAAAAAAGCCTTCACAGTTCCCGGAACAACATCCTATGAACAGATGAAACCAAGATCAACTTGTACCAGAGTGATGGGAAGAGAAGAGTATGGAGAAGGAACTGCTCATGATCCTAAGCATACCACCTCATCAGTGAAGCATGGTGGTGGTAGTGTCATGGCGTGGGCATGTATGGCTGCCAATGGAACTAGTTCTCTTGTATTTATTGATGATGTGACTGCTGATAAAAGCAGCAGGATGAATTCTGAAGTGTTTCGGGCAATATTATCTGCTCATATTCAGCCAAATGCTTCAGAACTCATTGGACGCAGCTTCACAGTGCAGATGGACAATGACCCAAAACATACTGCAAAAGCAACCAAAGAGTTTTTTAAGGGAAAGAAGTGGAATGTTATGCAATGGCCAAGTCAATCACCTGACCTGAATCCAATTGAGCATGCATTTCACTTGCTGAAGACAAAATTGAAGGGAAAGTGCCCCAAGAACAAGCAGGAACTGAAGACAGTTGCAGTAGAGGCCTGGCAGAGCATCACCAGGGATGAAACCCAGCGTCTGGTGATGTCTATGCAAAAAAGCCGAAGAAAAGAAAACTGATCCAGCCACCACATCTAATGATTGATAAGTTGAAATACACTTAGGATAGGTGGCGTGTGCATGTATTCATGCATACAGTATTTGTAGCACTCTGTATGTCTTGTATTTTATACATGTAACTGTAAATAGATTGCATATGCAATATTCTTGCCCATAAAGGCATATTAATATATTATTGGGTTGTTTCCTTGGCTTTACTGCAAGAATATGCTAAACAGCAAGAATTAGCAAAACAACTGGGGGTATCCAAAATAACTGTATGCACATGCCCTGGAGTTGTATTCATTTTTAATTGAAAACACTTGGGCAGAGCATACATTTTTATTTGGAACTTTGTAGACCACCTTATTAGACAGGAACAATGAAAAGTACCCATATATTTTTTTCTGCAGTTATCTAATGGTAGGCCAACCTGCCACTACTGTCTGTTTTATAAGATGCCATTCATCCCTATTTTCATAGATTTAGAATATCTTGTTCATAAATCTATACTTTTGCCTTTATTAATAATTCAGCTGACAAACTGTAAGTTGTATTTTGTTACATGCTCAAGTGTACTATATCAGATTGGTTTGTACTATGATATTATGTAAATAAAACTCAACATTTAACAAAAAACATGATTAATGCAACACTGAAACTACCTTTTTTCAGGAATTTTAAATTCTTTATAAAGCTGTTCAGCTTTTTTCTGCATGTTATCAAGTATCAGGTTGTAGACTGTTTCATGTAAAGAGTAATTCAGATAAGGCTTATTAAGCTGCTCACGTAGTACACGCTGGATCCTTAGCAATTTAATTTGATCCTCTGTTACCTGTAAAATACAAAGTGTAGTCATCAACAGTTAAGTAATGATTACTAGTGTTACTAAAGCAGCATGTCTTTGTAAAGCTTAAGTACAGATAGGGAACCGCCCGCTCTACCACCTACATAATACACCCTTACCTCCTCTAGCTAATCACCCGAATAATTGATAAAAATCAAAAGATCCTGGAGTAGTGTGATGATTTCACTAGGGATGACAACACTGGTGTGCAATGGACCCTGACTACAGTAGTTGATCAGTTTTTTTTATTCTCAGAAGATTCGTTGTGAAGACTTCTGCGACAATGGAGTTAAAAAAAAGGTAATTAAAGAAAAATTAATTTAAAAAATTGAAAAAGAGTGGGCACAGGGTGAGTGGGAGTGATAGGTGATCTTACAGTTTGGCTCAAAGATCGGATTTGATATTTTGGGTTTTTTATTCTTCATATTACAGTCCTGAGTCAGTCACAGGAAGAAACTAAAAAGATTTAGAAAATCATACATTTTGGAGGAACATAAAAACAGGAGAAAAAAAAATAAAAAGGTAAATCTTAGTAACTATGACAAACAAAACATGCTCGCTTAGGCAGTGAGAAGAAAAGCTCTGGTTATTTAAACCTGTTTGGAGACTGCGGCACGTTTGTCTATCAAGGGCAAGGTGAAGATTTACAGTATTGTAGCAACGGTCCAGTATAGTTTTTTTTTTTACTTTAGGGGAGTGGGATAATACATCTTCCCAATTTTAGAGTTGTAGTACGTGGAAATATATTGATTACCTGCTGCTCTGGTGATTAATCTGTTCTGTCCTGTATGGTGCAGAGAAAGGTTGGCATTTTGGGGCATAAGTGCTCATCGCCTTAGGTTAACGAAGAGCATTTGGAAAGAACGGGGGATTGTTGGCAGGTGGGGAAGGGGGGGGGGGGGCGGTGACATAGCAGCTCCTAATATTAGAGCCACATCTCATGGTTCAGAATGAAATAGCTTGTTTACGGTGAGTGGGTACACAGCATTCTAGGGGGGAATTCAGTTCTGGCAGGGTTTGGACATGTTTATTTGCTGCCTTGTATTCAAGGGACCTTGATTTGCTTGTAATATGTGTGGTAGTATTATAGTATAGTCAATGTGTCCAGATTTGGGCTATATGGAGTTCCACCGTTTCCACTATTTTGTTAACGTGGTTGTAAGTATTGGGATGCCTGCCTTTACACGCACATGAACTTTAATGACATCCCAGTCTTAGTCCACAGGGTTCAATATTGAGTTGGCCCACCCTTCCCAGGTTTAATAGCTTCAACTCTTCTGGGAAGGCTTTCCGCAAGGTTTAGGAGTGTGTCTATGGGAAGGTTTGACCATTCTTCCAGAAGCGCATTTCAGGTCAGGTCAGGTGCTTCCACTTTGCTATAATACCATTAACAGTTGACCGTGGAATATTTAGTAGCAAGGAAATTTCAGATGGACTTACTGCACAGGTGGCAACCTATCATGGTACCATGCTTGAATTCATGGAGCTCCTTCGAACAACCCATTCTTTCACAAATGTTTGTAGAAGCAGTCTGCATGCCTAGGTGCTTGATTTTATACACCTGTGGCCATGGAGGTGATTGGAACACCTGAATCCAATGGATTTTGGAGGCTGTCCCAATACTTTTGGCAATATAGTGTATGAACAAAGCATATGCCTCTATAATGTGTACTTGTTTCATATCAGAGCACTAAGTGTCATTTTTGTCTGCTGCCTGGTTCCTCCGCTATCTGCATGAATCACTTCTGACAAGTTTTCCTGACACCAACAGAAAAATAGTGACAGGGGAGGGACCTCCAGCAGATTGACAGCTCAGCTCTGTTCCTGTGAGCTGTGTGGTGGGCGGTGTGTCTCTTCCCTTGAATCAGCCCTCAGCGCGCCCCTCACTGAACTGTGTAGGCAGACTAAGAAGTATTTAATGGTGGTAAGTAGAATTGAGGGGTCTTCATGAGAAATGTCTTTCAAAGGGTAACTTGTTTACCTGGTAAACACTAGTGACCTTAATTGTTATTTCCAGTAATTACAAGTAGGGTCATCCTGATTAACAACAAGGTCAAAAGAGTTTGGTCAGCCAAGCACCTTGTGAACTGTTCCGGATTCCAATATCTCTCTCTGGGAAAGAACCTTGTTGCTGCGGAGATTGGTTTTACAGTAATAATTATCTCTCACCATCATCCCTTCATCTATGACAACATATCATCATCCCTTATCTATACATAACTACACTCTGTAGTGTGCAATTTTAGCTCTCTGTCTCCTTTTTTTATGAATTCTCGGACAAGATTTTTTATACTCAGCACTTTGAAAGGTTGTAGAGATGAGAAGACTGCAGACAGACAGACACAACTTATGTGGGAGGATTTGTTTCATCCCTGTGTAGGCCAGTCACTTCACTGAGTATATGTAAGGGTTTACAATCACTTTAAGGCCTCATGCATGCTGCAGCTCAAAGAAGCTGCTCCTACAGGCATTTGAGCAGTTTTGAGCTTTTACTTTTCTCTGCCTGTTAACTCCCCTCCATGTTAGCCTATGTGTCCATGCACACTCTAGGTGTTTTCAGGTGTTTAGTGGCAGGGGAGTTTACAGGCAGAAAACCCCCCCAAAACCTTGGGTGATAAAAATGCTTCTTTAACCAGAAAGGTGTTTTAAAGAAAGTAACTTTTATTAAAAAGAATGGTTAAAAACAAGGTGTATATGCACTCACATGAAATAGGAGTCTATGGGGGCACCAACACAAACAGCTCACTAGGGGGATCCTATTACTCACACCGCTGCTTGTAACCACAGTGCCGATGTGCGTTCCAAGAAACCGGATGTGATGTCAAAGGACCAGATGTGATGGCAGTAGCTCAGCCTTTATGAATTTCACGCAGCCACACATTCTTAGGAAGCTTTTGTTTTACAAGACTTCTACAATATCACGGTGATTGGGAATTTCTGCATTTATTGTACTGGACTGTGGACTGTATATTGAACTGGAACTTTTTTGACTGTGGGTAATATTTTATGAGACATGATATTATATGAACACGTTTAATTGTTGTGAAAGGTTAGCGCCTATGCACATTTCCTGCACATATTGAAGGTGTATTGTACACTGTAGACACACACAAAAAAAATGTTTTACATTTTGAATGGGGACCTCTTATTTTTAACACAAAAGGCCCAGTAACTGATGAAAAAGATAACAGTAGAAGGGCCCATAGGAGGGTGTTCATAAGTCCATGCGTGTGTATTTTAGATTGGATTTGGATTGGTCAACAGTAAGGACTCCAGATAATTATGCACAAATGTCTGTTTCTAATCCAGTCCCTGTGGTCTTGGTGAATATTCCAATCTACTAGTATTGTAAGTTGGCAGTCCCAAAATTATTTTTTCAGGTGTGGAAGACCTAAGCTTTGGGTAAATTAATAGGAACAGTATTGAAAAATTGTAGTTTAGAGAGGGTGTGCATACTTAAAGGGAAAGTGCAACTTGTCTAAAATTTTCAAGTTATGTTGAAGGTTTTGCAAAAGTGGGTAAGTACAGGAGTATAACTGCCTGATGGGAAGGGTATTCCCAAATAGGTGATCATTCACGTTTTTAGAAAAAAAGGAATGTTCGTTAGCATTCTGCTACAGATGTTGTGGGGAGGAAGATGTTTAAGGCAAAAGATTTGATACAGCTGATTTGACAGAGATTGGTATCCCTCCAGTGCTCTCATAAAGTGAGGGATCGTGGGGGTTCAGCTTGGAATAGAAGCAGAATATACCCGACGAACACGTTCCTGAAAGTGGCTGTAGTTGTGGGAGAGTGCTACAGCGAGCACCAAAAACATTCAAAGCAAGAAATATGTCACCAGTACACAGACCAACACACACATGCCTGATGAAGGGGCTCTGTGAGGCTCTGAAACGTTGCTTCTCTAAGTAGAATATGGTTGCTGAATAAAGGTTTGGACCTCTTCTGGAGAACCTTTGTGAGCTGGTGATCTATTTCCTGCTTGGAATAAAAGCACATTGTCAATGAAGGCTGATAATTCCTTCCTGACTATTGTGAAGCCTTTTTTTTCTTGGCTGAGTTTAGGCATCTAAGAAATGGTTACAGCATAACAATAAGTATCGGTGAGGACAAAGAGCATACCTGCATAGTCCCAATCTAAATCTGGTAAGCCTCTGTTTACTTTAACCCTAGCCCAAGCATTTAAGCACCTGAATATGTCTTGGCATCAGAATCTTGTAATCCCCATGCAAGGTAGCATTTATGCTGGGAGAGGGATGGCAGCACTAGGGGCCTATAAACTTCTCTTATGTAAGCAATTGCTGGCAAGAAAACAAGCTAGCAAGTGAAAACAGAAGAGGTTTGAGCTCACCTGTCCTCTGCTCTCCTTCACTATCCAGTTACATGATAGGGTCAAAGAGGTGACCAGGATGTAATGCATAACTGTAGTAGAGAAAGGTCAGGTCACCAACCTGGCTGTGCTGCTGGACAGGTTCAGAACTTAATGGACAGAAATCCAAACCCTTTGGCTTGTAAAATAACTTAGTTGTATGCCTGAAGACTTGGATGGCAGACCTAAACTTTGGTCACAAGGGTGAAAAGGGCCTACATTTCCTGGCTGAGATGCTGGCCCCTTTGATGATGCAAGGGCTGAAGTCACCACCAAGGCATGACTAAGGGGTTTGCCCTTGAGGGAAGCATATCACACTCCCATGAAGAAACAAGTGATTTTGGAGCTCAGGATCATCTTAACTAGCAAATTTATTAGGTGTGCTACCAAATATTAAAAGGGAACTTATATTTTTATTGGTCAGTTCATATACATTTTTTAAGTGTCAAGCTTATACATTTGTGTTTTATGTAATTTTCACTACTTTGTATATCTTTATATGACACATAAATATTTATTAAAGGGTGCCTATATGACACTAAGTTTTTAAAGGATTCTGAGTTTTCCTTGTTGACTTCTACAAATGGAGAGGTGAAGGGGTTTAATTATCCAAATTTATTGCAAAGAGTTCTTCCAGCTCTTCCTTGTTAGTACCACTCAATTTGCAGCTTTCTGTTGCCCTGTCCCAAATTATTTGAGACATGTTGCTGCCATGAATTTCAAAATTACTTTTTTTCTCTTAAAAGAACTGATGTCTTCTACTTTCAATTGTAAATAGATTATAGGTTTACAAGATTTGCAAATCTTTGCATACTGTTTTATGTAGGTATTATACTGCAGCCCAACTTTTTTTTGGAATGTATTTTATTTATTTATTTTAGGTACTTATATAGCGCCATCAATTTAGGCAGTGCTTTACATATATATATATATATTGTACATTCACATCAGTCTCTAACCCTCAAGGGGTGTACAATCTAAGATCCCTAACTTCACATTCATACATACATATACTAGGGACAATTTAGACAGGAGCCAATTAACCTACCAGCATGTCTGGGTTGTATGACATTCAGCTGTATTAATATAATTTGATCTTGTGCCATTCATATCTATTTACAGCCTATGCTATCTAAACTATTTACAACATAGCAGTAAAGATTTATAGTGTGAGTTGGGATCTCTACCTGCAAATGTTAAAGGCTACCTCCATCTTTTGCATTATGTTACATGTTACAACCACATACAGGGTGTAACATGTAACATTGTGCAGATGGGAGCACCAATCCCACCTCCACTTTCCAGTATGGGGAGATTCTTAAATTGTCACTTTTGAAATCTGAGAACAAATGAATTACAAGTTCTCTCTGCCACTGTGGCAACCGTACTTGTTATTCCCAATGAAACACTAATGTTGTTATCACTGCACTCATTGTCCATTGACATTTCTTCCAAGCTAACAGAAAGTTGGTATGGACAGATAGCTGGAGTAAACGTCTGCATGAGTCTGGCACTGCACCCACGATCCAGTGATTGCAGTTGCAAAGCTCATTTTAAAAAATAATAAAAGCACATTTTTTTCTGCAAATATGTGTGTATTTATATATTTTTTTTTTATAAAAAGGTGGAGTTAGCTGCTAACTATAAAAATATTTATCAGGAATATTTAACATTTAACTTAATTTGTTATAAAACCCTGGCCATGATAAATATATACATAAATCTATACATTTCATTTAAATGGAACCTATGAGGACATAAATATGGCAGCTACCATTGCATTTTTTTTTTTTGTTTCTTAAGCTCCAGGGCTGTCATGCTGATTCTAACTTCACTATGTAGAAAACAGATGACCTGAAATAAGTTTGCAGGACAGAAACTGACACTTTAAAAAGTGGACTTGAACTTTCACAAAAGAAGCACATCATTGTTTTACGGCAATGTCTATGGTAGAATATGTCAGTGTTTTAGTATGGCAGCTTTTAGTTCAAACCAGCAGCATGCAGCTTTTTGAAAAATATTTGCTGCCAGCTAGTTCAGATGAGATTACTACAGTAGTAGTTGGTTAGTTTGTGCTATGTGAAGGACAGTGGTTGGGAAGCTTCACAAAACACAAGCTGACAACAGCACATGCCTGCATCTACTACATTTGTCTAAGACAGACTGGTGTAGAAGTTGCCAATGTGTGCTTCTGTCTGCAACTGTCATTCACACAACAAAATCGCCAGATACTACTGTAGTGATCTCCTCTGAACCAGCTGGTAAATGTTTTGTCAAAAAGTTTGATTCTTTTAGTTGGTGGCTGCAGGAGAGTGCTCACACTTTCAACTGTAGCAAAGGAGGCATGGCTGCAAAATGGAATGAGGCTGTAGGAGGCTGCAGGCTCAGACTTTGATTTGTACAAATGAAGCAGAAGAGGTTTAGGGATACACGGCAAGGAGGGCTACAGATGTTCTGTCTGTGCCTGCACTGCTAAGTTTCCTCTGGCCAGCCAGTCAGAAGCTTATCCAGCATGGTGGGCAGTGGAAGGGGCTAGCTATGCAATAATGTTTCTTAGGAAACAAAGCACCAATTTTAACAGGGGTGAGTCCCCTGAGGGATTAAATAAGCCTGATCAACATCTGGTGAGACTTCTGCTTTAAATGTATTCGATGATAAAATATTCATACAAAGCAATATATATACATGTGTCTGAGCGTGTGTAATTTATACTCTTACCTTGGCAGCCCAATCATTTTTTGCTCTGTTGTACTCATCAACAGCATTCTGTAACTCTGCCACACGGCCCTCAACACTCTGCAAAAGGTAAATATTCAGTAAAAATGGGAAAACCTAAACAATGTCTTTGAGTGAGTGTTATGATACTGTACACCACACTAAAAATGACCAAGCAGAAAATCAATATTTTTACATAATGTGTAATTTACAAAAGTCCCAATAATACCATTGTCACTTAGATCCCGTCCCAAGGGACCTCTATAAGGGTTCATTTACACCAGATATGTTCTGCATTCTGTGTAGTAAAGGACCTTATTTAACTGACCTGAATCGGAAATGTAAATCAACGGAAATCCTATTTTCCAAGTTTTGCCATCAAGACAACATAATTACATATACAAAAGAAACAGGTGTGTGTGTGTGTTTCAATCATTAAAGATTCTCAAGGCTTCATATGTTGTGTACACTGAGGAAGACATGTAGTTTCTTTGAACTTACCCATCAGCTGATACCACTACGTGGGGAAGGGAGTTGCACATTTTCACTGCCTCAACAGTAAAGACCCCCCCCTTCAGCAGTTTAGGAATAAACTGCTAATCATCTAATCTTAAATTGTGGCCATGTATCTCCTTCAATGACTTTAGAGTAAACAGTTTATTAACAATAATACATTCCTGTTTGATAAATTTGTACATTGTGAGCATGCTCTCCTTATGTGCCTTTACTTCAAGGCGAATAAGTATTTTTTATCACAGTTTCTCACAGCAAATGTCCTTCAGCCCCCAATTTATTTTATTAAATTTCTCTGAACTCTTTGTAGTTCAAGGACATCCTTCTCGTGAATTGATCACCAAAAATTAACTGTATACCCAAGCTGATGTGGAACTTGTGTTTATAAAGGGGTAGAATGAACAATTTATCTCTTGAAAAAATAATACCCTTTTTTCTGCATGAGATAAATCTATGTGCTTTGTTTGCTTCAGCTTGGCATTGTATGCTATTGCAAAGTTTGTGCTCAACAAGGACCCCCAAATCATTTTACAATGCCAAATTCCCCCAGAGGAGCTCTTCTAAATGAGTATCTTGCATGTATATTTTTAGTGCCCTAGTGCATAGCTTTAAATATTTCAATATTAACCCCCCTGGCGGTATTCTCGAGTGTAGCTCGGGGTAAAGTTTCAGTACCAAAAGTGGTAACCCCGAGCTACACTCGGGCTTACCATGCGGCGCTGCTCCGGGATCCCTCAGTCACTTACCTTGTCCTGCGCTCCCGCGATGTCCCTCCTGCAGTGTCCTCTGCAATGTCCTCCGGCAGATGTCAGCATCTGTCATCTGGGTTTCGTACCCTGCGAGCGTCGGGACGTACAGGGGACGGAACGGCGGGAAATTTGAAAATGACATATTGTGACATTCACTCAATACACTAAAATCACATAGTAAAACATTACTGTATCAAATCATTTCACATACATGTTGTCCCTAGTGCTTTGTCCTGTGCCCTGCCTGCATTTTTACTGTTCTTTCTGCCTGGAAACTGAGAAATGTCCATGGCGTCCAAAAAGCATCCCTTTACGTCAAAAGTGGTTTTAGACTAGCTAGAGAACAGCGGTAGTAAATTAGAACTACTTGCAGAATTGAGTGATAATGATTCGTGGGGAAATTCGTCATCAGACACTGAAAACAATTTTGCGACTTTGCTCAGTGATGTGCGAACTTGGCGCTATGTTTCAAATTTCAGTGTTTTTGGTTTGATTATATTATTGAAATACATTTATTATTATATTATTTTTTATGATTATTTATTAAATTATAATTTATGATTTCGTGTTTAAAATTTTAACATACCCTGGATGTTAACTAGACTCTTGTTTGGACATATTTCAGTGAGTTATTCCTAAAAATTACAGGTCTACAATAAAAAAAACATATTTCCATGCAAAAAAATGAAAAAAAAATCAGACCGCTAGGGAGGTTAAACCTAGTCTACCATGTACAGGCCCAAATACCTCTGTTTTGTCAAGGACTTTCTGCAAAGTTGCTATACCTTGTTTCAAGATTTATACATTTCGTATTTTGGTATTATCAGCAACACAGAGAAACTGGACTTTTCAATTCAACCTCAATATCATTCATAAACAAGATAAAACAGCACTGATCTCAAACTTATATATGCAAAACTCCTTTTAGCAGCTACCAAAATATGCACTAAGGTGCACTACTCTGATAATAAATGTGGTGAAAAATAGCTGCACTTTTAATAAAGCCATAAAGTGCAGTACAAGTTATATAAAAAAATAGCTATCATACAAAGTGCAAACCTAAAAATATTTCCCCAATATGTTTCGCCTATCTGGACATCCTCAGGAGGACTACTGAGGATGTCTGGACAGACAACACATGTTGGGGTGTGGTTTGCTACACATGACGTCTCTTCTGGGTTCCGGCTTTCTAGTTTCCAGTTTCAGCGGGATTTATGCCAGCTCCAAGGAGAGCAGAGTGGAGTGGCAGTGCTCCCCCTAGAGGAGTAAGCCTTTGTTTTTGTGCCAAATTCATAGTGGCACTGTTCTACGTGATTGTGCATTTGCTTTTTTTTAGTATCTTAAATAAATCCTACGGTTTTATACAATGAGCCCTCTTTTGTGGTCTGGTTTTATATGGTCCTAATCTAAATGGAGGAAAAGAGCTTGTGGTGTTGCAAATGGAGGAGGAGATCCTTTCTGCTGGCAGGAGAGCAATCACCTAATGCACTATGAGACTTTCCTTTTGAGAAAATGTCATTTACTTCTGATGAGGCATCTTATACATTGGGGTGTGAGCACTGGATGCACTTTTGTGGAGTCACCTTACTTGAAACACTCTGTATATCTTTCATATTTATGATGATGCAAGAGAACAATGAAATACTTGGACTACACATGTTATCTATTTGAAAGCACTATTTATGGTTTTGCACATGTTATAAGCACTATTTTGCACAAGATTTCAATTTTGCACAACTACTGGTACAGATAAACATTTTTATGTTGTGCACAGTATCAGAGATTTTTTTTTTTATTAGTTTCATATTTTGCACTTTATGATAAAGGACTTTGTGCATATGTAGACACATTAGGAATATTTTTAGGTTTGCACTTTATTTGTATGATAGCTATGTATGTATTATATAATTTGTACTGCACTCTATGATTTTATTTATAGCGTTGCCAATTTTCACCATTTTTATTAGCCTCCTGTCTAGGTCAAAACCCTAGACAATTTAGAGAATGAGCAATTTACCATTATTATCTGGATGAGTTCCTGAAGCCAGTTTTCTATCTGCAGTCATTGCTTCGAGCAGTCTCTTTCACAGTGGCCCCATTGTTTCTGACCCTGAACACTACTGCATGCATGTGTGAATTAGCCATTAGGCTCCAGCCCTAATGCATCTTTCCAATGATGGAATCTGACTTAAAATGTTAAATTAACAGGATTGTGGACACAGAATTTTAAAAAGCTGTTTTCTGCGCCATTTGCTGTCTGATTTAATTAGTTTTCATCATCAAGTCATGAATGAAGAATGGAAACAGCATCAGCTGTTTAGTGACCAGAGGATTACGTAAAAAAAAAAGAAAAGTAATTTTGACTTACCTGTAAATCTTGGACTAAAATACAGGACACGGGACAAAGAACTTGCTAGGACTGCTCTTAGTGCAAACTCACATAACACTGCCCACTCCACAAGATTCCAGTTTTTGTTTAGTAAGCAATAAGGAGTGATGAAGATGGGGGGGGGGGGGGAGAGGCCTGTGACCTATACAGTATTCCAAGATATAGAAATTTACAGGTAAGTCAAAATTTCTGTCGTCACAATTGTACAGTACAGGGCTTGTATTTGTAGACCACGGAACGACTCCAAGCAAGAAACTGAGGGATGACTAACTACATCACAAACAGAACTACCAACAAGCCTTAAAAAACATTAGGGTTAAGGAATCCGAAAATACTCATATAACAACTTAAAACACCTTGTGACCAACGCTTGCTACGGCCAAGCTCTGAACATCCACCTGATAGCACTTGGAGAACATAGTGGAATGGAAAGCAGGGTGTCCTCTATGGAGGACCTACAGGCAAAACAAAGAGGAACTCAGTCTTGAGAACGAATGCTGTCCAGGTAGACACTGAGGGGTTTATTTACTAAAGCTGGAGAGTCCAAAATCAGACTCACTTCTGCATAGAAACCAATCAGCTTCCAGGTTTCATTGCCAAAGCTTCATTGAACAAGCTGAGGTTAGAAGCTGATTGGTTTCTATGCAGAAGGGAGTCTGATTTTGGACTCTCCAGCTTTAGTAAATAAACCCCTGAAAGTCCTCACAACATCTAAGCAGTGTATGGCAATTTCCTTGACATATTTTTGGGGAAGGACAGAGGAAAAATCCTCATTAAGATGGAAAAAAGAGATCACCTTAGAAGAAGGTTTTAGTCTCAAGATCACCTTGTCCCTGTGCAAAACAAGAAAACAGAAATTTTTACTTGCCTGTATATTCCATATCTTGGAGTACAGTACAGGGCATAGGCAACGCATACATACACCATGGGATATAAGCTCATAACTTTAAGTGATTGGACACTGGGAAGCTTTAAGAGGACACACTCCATCCCCCCGCATAAACTGAAATTCCTTTTATCTTAATAGTACGGTACAAAACACAGGCAATGTATTCATACAACATGGGACATCCCCAAGCAATCAATACAAAGGGTGTGCAACAACAAGGAAAATAAAACTGTGCCAACAAGCCTAAAAAACAACAGAGGTTAAAGATCCAAGTTCAGAGTGTTGCTGCAAGAAACTTGCGATTGAAAGCTGCATCCACAGAAGATTGGACATCCACCTCATAAAACGTTGATAAAGTATGAACAGAGACTAGGTGGTGGCCTTACACAGTTGGGCAACAGAGTCTTGATGCCCAAATGCCCAGGACACTCCAAGAGATCTGGTGGGATGAGCACGGAAAAGAGCAGGAGGAGGTTTTTTGTTTTATTTTGTTCTTTATTATAAAAGCACATGCTCGTGTAATCAAGTTGCTTATCCACTGTGTAATAGTGATTTTGAAGCAGGGTGCCCCTTGTGAGGTTCTGAGGAAAGCACAAACGGGGATTGTCTAATGGAAGCAGTAGCTTGTAAGTACACTATAATGGCTCTGAATGTATCCTGGCAATGTTGAGAGAATTCCTTTGGATGCCTACGAACAGGATGGCAAAACAATGTCTTCAGCTGGAACGCTGAAATCACCTATACAAGAAAGGATGGTCTTGGATGTAATACCTTATCATTGTGAAGTATGAAGAAAGGTTTTTTAAGGAAAAGGGTAGCCAGTTTAGAGACAAGTCAGCCAAACGTTGCATGGGGTGCAACCTATATGCTAGAGATGGTTTGCACCTAAATGGAAGGGGGTCTACTGTGCTGGTGAGAGGTCTATGGGAAGGCTGGAGGAGTAATTATCTAGATCGAGGAGAAAGGGGGAATAAGATTATATTGGGGTAGACAGATCAGGCAGGGGTCAGTACTTATTGGTGGGTGGAATGGGGAAAGATGGGGAGAGGGCTATGGCGGATAAGAAGGTTCCCATGTTACAAACAACCAGTGGAATTGGTACCATTTGTATTAAAATAAAAAATATGCAAAATACGTGGGCACAAGGTGTCAATTAATTAGTGTTTTTTCACCAACACGAAGTCTGCCAAGCCAAATAGGTGACTTGCAAGCTTTGGTGCATGAAGAGAACTATGATTTAATTGGTATTGCTGAATCTTGGCTTCATTCTTCACATGGCTGGGTCATTAATATTCCTGGCTATGTTCTCTTTTGGAGAGACAGGGTAAATAGGAAAGGTGGTAGTGTCTGTCTCCATGTGAGAAGTGATCACAGAGCGAGTGTGAAAGAGGACCTAGTTGATGGAGAGTGTGATGAAGCTGAAGCATTATGACTGGAACTGCACATGAGGGTGCGTACTACAAAGGTAATCATTGGAGTTTGTTATAGACTTCCCAGTGTTAATGAGGAGGTGGAAACTCAGCTCTTGCACAGATCGAAAGGGCTGCAAGGGCTGGGATAGTGATAATAATGGGGGATTTTAACTACCTAGAAATTGACTGGAGTAATGGTACTGCAGGAACAGTTAAAGGGCACAATTTTTAAACCTACTACAGGACAATTTTATGGTATAGTTCATAGAGGCCCCAACTAGGAATGATGCTCTGCTGGACCGGGTAATTTCAAACCATGCAGAGCTTTTTGTGATTGTCCATATAAAAGAATATCTGGGTAGTAGTGATCATAACATGATTTCATTTATTGTTAGCTGTAAACAGCAAGCACATACGGGAAAAATAAAAATGCTCAACTTTAAGAGACCTAATTTTCCAAGGCTGAGAGCTCCTCTCCAAGACTTAGATTGGGAGGAAATATTGGCATCAATGAACATAACACAGAAATTAGAGTTCTTCAAAAAGACTGTATGTGAACATACTGCAAAATATATTCCCATGGACAACAAGTTTAAAAGGCTAAAAATCAAACCTATGTGGCTTACGGCCAACGTTAAAAAAACTACAGATAATAAGAAAAGAGCTTTTATTAATTATAAAAATGAGGGAGCGCCATCATCGTTTAAACATTACAAAGAATTTAACAGAATATTCCAAAAGGAAATAAAGGCTGCAAACATTGAAAACGAATGACAGATTGCAAAAGATAGCAGGACCAACCCAAAAAAAATTCAGTAAAAAGGTCCGGTCCAAGCATGTAGGCCCTTTACAAAATAATCTAGAGTGGGTAACTGGGGACAAAGAGCAGTGCAGTGTCCCCATAATGTACTGCTCTGGGAAGGGGTGATAAGGATTTTTTTTCTTTGGACAGCTGTCTAAGCAATTTTGACAGTGTTCGGCTGCATGTGATAGCACAGTGTGATTAGGCACAACTATTACATGGTACAGGGCCGCTGTCATTTGCTGTAATTGACATAGAGAAGGAAAATGTATTAAATACCTTCTTTAGCTCTGTTTATACAAAGGAGCATGGGGGGAGCTCTTGTCCATAATGGGCATGGTATTGACACAGCCCCAGATGATCCACATTGGCTCACAATTGATATGATTCAGAAATATTTAGACAGAATAAAGGTGAATAAAGCACCTGGACTGGATGGTATACACCCACGGGTCCTTAAAGAATTGAGCTCTGTCATTTCAAAGCCATTATCTTTAAGTTTTAGGGACTCTTTAATGACTGGCATAGTAACTACTGGATTGGCGTAAGGCCAATGTGGTGCCAATATTTAAAAAGGGGTCAAAATCTTTACAAAATTATTACAGACCTGTTAGTTTAACTTCTATAGTTGGGAAGATACTGGAGAGTTTAATAAAAGACCACATAGATGAGTTCTTGCTGGAAAAAAAATATTTTAAAGCAACAGACAGCATGGATTCGTGAAAGACAGAAGTTGTCAAACAAATCTGATTTCTTTTTATGAGGAAATGAGCAAAACCTTGGACAGAGGGGTGGCAGTGGACGTGGTATACTTGGATTTTGCAACAGCGTTTGACACAGTTCCCCACACATGGCTAATGTGTAAGGTAAAGTCTACAGGCTTGGAAAAATCTGTAAGCAAATGGATAGAAAACTGGCTAAAAGATCGTATTCAAAGAGTAGTGGTTAATGATTCATACGCTGAATGGTCTAGGGTTGTCAGTGGTGTACCCCAAGGTTCAGTGTTGTGACCCTTACTTTTTTATATATTAATAAACGATATAGGGTCTGAGATTATAAAAACCATTTCAGTCTTTGTAGATGACACCAAGCTATGCAGTGGAATGACGTCCTCACAGGATGTCTCCAACTTACAAGCCGAACTCAATGCACTGTTTAATTGGGCAACTATGTGGCAAATGAGGTTTAATGTTGATAAATCTAAGGTTATTGGTGGCTAAGAATATGCATGCATCATACATACTGGGGGGGGGGGGCAACTGGGGGAATCAATGGTGGAGAAGGATCTGGGAGTTCTGGTAGATCACAAGCTTAATAATAGCATGCAATGCCAAGCTGCAGTTTCTGAAGCGAGCAAAATCCTCTCTTGTAATAAAAGAGGTATAGACTCCAGAGAGAGAGATATTTTACCCCTGTACACATCATTAGTAAGACCTCAGCTGGAATATGCAGTTCAATTTTGGGCACCAATTCACAAAAAGAACATTGAGGAACTGGAGAAAGTACAGAGAAGGGCAACCAAACTGACAAGAGGCATGGAGGAGCTCAGCTATGAGGAAAGATTAGAGGAACTGAATTTATTCACTCTTGAGAAGAGGAGATTAAGGGGGGATATGATCAACATGTATAAAAATATCAGTGGTTCATAGAGTGAACTCGGTGTTAGAGTTACTCACCGTGAGGTCATCACAGAGTGTCCTCTTCACGTGTAGGGGGCACTCTTCACGTCTGGAGGAAAAGAAATCTAATCTCAAGACACGGAAAGGTTTCTTTACAGCAAGAGCTGTGAAAATGTGGAATAGACTCCCTCAAGAGTTTGTTCTGGCCAGCTCAGTGGATTGCTTTAAAAAAGGCCTGGATTCTTTCTTGGATACACAGAATATAACTGGTTACTATTTAAAGATAAAGTTGATCCAGAGAATATCCGATTGCCTCTCGGGGGATCAGGAAGGAATTTTTTCCCCTGCAGAAGCAAATTGGATCATGCTTTGCTGGGGGTTTTTTTTTGCCTTCGTCTGGATCAACTGTGGGTGTAGGATTAGAACTTTTTTTTTATTTTTAATGGTTGAACTGGATGGACTTTTGTCTTTTTTCAGCCAGACTAACTATGTAACTATATAAATGTTATGGCTACATAAGAGGCTACTTTGCAGGCAATAATCTGTAAGGGAATATCTCTCATGGGTTCAAAGGGCGTTTTCTCTGGGACAAAAACTAAGGTTCCAGGGAAACACAGGGTGCTGCAAAAGGGAGGCCTAACACAATAAATATGTTGAATAAAGGTTTTTTACCATGGAGCGCAAAGTCAAAGACCTTTGAAAAAGGATGGATGAGGTAGTTATCTGCCTTTTAAGCTAGACGTCTAAGTATGTCTGTCTACCAGGTTCTTCTGGGCCAGTACAGTGCAAGTAGAATCACCGTTTTCCTCTCTTGCTCTATTTTGTGGAGCAGGGAAGGGAGAATTCTCAGTGCAGGGAAGGCAGAGATTAGCCTGAACTGAGACCAGGGGATAATTACCGCTTGCCCACCACCCTATAGTAGAAGTACTGCTACAGGGTGGCAGGACTGCACAAAATCACGTATATATATGTGAGTTGCATTTCCAGTTAAGGGGTGCGTATTAGTGTCACTGGGGATGTCAGTGGCAGTTAGTTCCCACCCAGTGTCAGAATGCCTGCCGCAGTCCCGCTATAAGTCGCTGATTGCCATCATTACTAGTATAAAAAAAATAACAATTCCAGTATATATACAGTTGTGGCCAAAATTATTCAACCCCCAATGCTGTAAAGGGGTTTAGGGACTATAGTGTACATTTGGAATTGTATTCAGAATCAAATCCTACAAGGACGTTGTAACTACCCAAATGCAACTAAAATGACATCAATTGTTTATGTAATACAGTAGTAAATGGTTCTTATGTGGTTTCTTCATTGCCACAATTATTCAACCCCTTAAAGACTACCACTCTGAAGAACAGAGGTTCATACAGGTGCTTTCCATCAGGTATTGAAAACACCTGTGGATGTCACCGAGCAGCAATCAAGCATAATAAGCACCAATTAGGCAGCTTTAAAATGACTGTGATACTCAGCTCCTTCTAGACATTTACTGGTGTGGTTACAAACATGGTGAAGGCAAGAGAATGGTCCAGGAAGACAAGAGAAGAGGTGATTTCTCTTCACAGGAAGGGCAATGGCTATAAGAAGATTGCAAAGATGTTAAACATACCAAGAGACACCTTAGGAAGCATCATTCGCAAATTCAAGGCAAAGGGCACTGTTGAAACGCTACCTGGTCGTGGCAGAAAGAAGATGCTGACTTCGACTGCTGTGCGCTACCTGAAGCGTAGAGTGGAGAGAAGTCCCCGTGTGACTGCTGAGGAACTGAGAAAAGATTTGTCAGATGTGGGTACAGAAGTTTCAGCCCAGACAATAAGACGCACACTGCGTAATGAAGGCCTCCGTGCCAGAACTCCCAGGCGTACCCCCTTGCTGTCTCCAAAGAATAAGAAGAGTCGACTGCAGTATGCCAAAAGCCATGTGGACAAACCACAAAAGTTGTGGGATAGTGTTCTGTGGACTGATGAAACAAAATTAGAACTGTTTGGGCCCATGGATCAACGCTATGTTTGGAGGAGGAAGAACAAGGCCTATGATGAAAAGAACACCTTGCCTACTGTGAAGCATGGTGGAGGGTCAATCATGCTTTGGGGCTGTTTTGCTTCTGCAGGTACAGGGAAGCTTCAGCGTGTGCAAGGTACCATGAATTCTCTTCAGTACCAGGAGATATTGGATGGAAACGTGATGCAGTCCGTCACACACCTGAGGCTTGGGAGACGTTGGACCTTTCAACAGGACAATGATCCCAAGCATACCTCCAAGTCCACTAGAGCATGGTTGCAGAGGAAAGGCTGGAACATTTTGGAGTGGCCATCGCAGTCACCAGACTTAAATCCGATTGAGAACCTCTGGTGGGACTTAAAGAAAGCAGTTGCAGTGCGCAAGCCTAAGAATGTGACTGAACTGGAGGCCTTTGCCCATGAAGAATGGGCGAAGATACCCGTAGATCGCTGCAAGACACTTGTGTCAAGCTATGCTTCACGTTTAAAAGCTGTTATAACTGTAAAAGGATGCTGTACTAAGTACTAAGATTGAATGTCACTTGGGGGTTGAATAAAACTGATAATGCTGTGAGCACAGAAAAGACATTTGTGGTTATTTCATTATAACTGTTATGTTATATTTGTCTGACCTACAAGTGCCTCTTTAATGTAAATGTAAGCAAGATGACTGAATGATCAAAAGCAATGTCAAACTGGCCAAAACACTCAATTTCAGTGGGGGTTGAATAATTTTGGCCACAACTGTACACTGTCATTTGTAGACGCTATAACTTTCACGTAAACCAGTTAATTTACAAGTATTGGGTTTTTTCAATTTTTTTATTGGATATGTTTTATAGCAAAAAGTCAAAAGTATTGTTTTTTTTCAATAGTGCAAAGAATAAAAACCGAAGAGGTGATCAAATACCACAGAAAGAAAGCTCTATTTATGGTGAAAAAATACATACATATCATTTATGCACAGCGTTGCATGACCACACAATTGTCAGTTAAAATAACGTTGCGTAACGCAACGTTACGGTCAGGAAGGGGGGGGGGGTAAATCCTCTGGAGGGCAAGTGGGTAAAGCAGCCAAGGCCAGAGCTGGAGGATCCTTGGTTATACCCTTAAACAGAGGTAACTGTTTTTTGTTCAGGGGGTTTAGGATGTCCACATCTGGATTCCCCATATTTGCCATATAAGACTGAATACATCTAGATAAAGAGACCCTTCCCATTGGTCCAAGAGGTAATCCTCCTGCCAGTTGTCCACTCTTGGGATGTGGACCACATAAATACTTGGGCAGTAAGTTTCTGTCCATGAGCTAAATCTGGTTTGTTTCCTTCAAGGCAGCCAGGCTCCTTGTACTCCCTTGATAGTTAATATATGCCATTTTAGTAGCATTTCATGACTGCACTCGAATTGGGTGCTCCTTCAGAAGGGAGGTTCAGCGCTGGAGGAAGATTCTGACTGCTCTGAGCTCCAAGATGTTGATGGGAAGTTAGGTTTCTTCTATTAATTATGCTCCCTGAACTGTCAAGGATTGGAAGGCTCCTCCCCAGCCTGACAGACTTACATCTGTTTTAAGAGCTTTCTAACTGCAGGGAAGGAAACATTTTCCCACTGTTAGAGCTGAAGTGGTGACCCACCAGGACAAAAGCTCTTGTTTTGCTGGATAGGAGCATTGGTAAGTACAGGGAAAGAGTCTGCATTTTCCATGATGACAGAATATTTATAGCTGGAGAGTTCTTGAGTGGGATTGGGCAAAAGGTACTACCTCAAAAGAGAAAAACTGGTTCAGGCTGGTTAGTCAAAACATAGGGTAAGAGGCAGTTTGTTTGGTGTGGAGGTCGTTCCTCATGTGTCCTTTGTTTCTGAACACCATCAGTCAAGGTTTATGCATTGGGGATCCTCACGGACTGTCAACTTTTTCCATTTTGTCGACACCATCTGTTTGGAGTTTCCTTGAACTTTATGAAGGACACATTTATGTATTCATTCAAGGTTTTATAGATAGAGCTGCACTGCTGTTCTACATGTTTTTGATTATATTGCCACCTATGATATTGTGTTAGCGGTTTTCCCTTGACATGATATTTTTGCCCTAGCACTATTATATGTTTGTTATATTATATACACACATACAGACATAAACGAATGTGCCAGGGCGGCTACGCATGAAAACACTGATTGCGATACACATGTCACCACGCATCTCGGAATAAGAGCAATAATTCTAGCACCAGACCTCCTTCATAATGCTAAACTGATGACCTACAGGGGGCTTTTAAAGCATCGTCTATAGAAAATATAGGGTACTGAAGTTTGTCGCCATTTCCCAGGTGCACGCAAATTTAAGGTTTGACATGTTGGGTATCCATTTACTCGGTGCAAGCTCATCTTTTATACTTCACCAAAAAACTGGGTAATTTATTGCATTTTTGTACCCTAAAATTAACTTTAATGTGTATTTTAACTTTGCGGTAAGCATAAAAAAATTACATAAAAAATTGACATAGTGATATAAAAAATTTAAACTACCACTATTTTTTTTCTATAGGGTGTCGGCTTTTATAAAATATATAATGTTTTGAGGGTTTTATGTAGTCTTCAGGCCTAAAATTATTTTAAACGTGTGCAAAAAAGGTTTTGGCAGGGAAAGGGTTAAAGGATAAATTCACCTTTGGGAACATGTTACATGTTCCACCTGTTCTTAGGGTGGAACATGTAACATGTTCCCACTCCTGCAGCGGCTCTGCAAGCCGATCCCTCTGTGTCACAGCAGTATGGGGAGGCCCTACATTACACCCATGATGTGCTGATCGTTGCATTACACCATGATGTGCCGCAATGCTTTCCAGGCTCCTTTGAAAAAAAAAAAAAAAGTAAATGTATATTTTTCACCTGCAAAAAATGTGCATGTATTATCATTTTTTTTTTTAAAGGTGAACTTTAACGGAGCGGACAACAGAGCTGGATTTGGCTGCTCAGCATGCTCTTGTATTGAGCACCCAAATGTTTTTTTTTCTCATTGGGGACCAACGCCTCACTTACCCGCTCAGCATATGAGGTTCTGGTGAGCATTAAGAGAGCCCGACACTCCCCTTTCCTGCTTTCAATCAGTGCTAGTCACACTGCAAGGTCTCTCACCTCCCTGCTAGTCCCCGGGTACAGTTAGGTGGCACGGATAGGCTGTGCTGAAGGGCAATGATGAGGAGGCACTGATAAAGTTTTCTTTTGGAAGCAGCCCGTCTCAAAAAATAATAAAAACTTAGTTTGGATACAGTGTTGCATGATTGAGTAATTGGCATTCAAAGTGTGACAGCACTGAAAGTTATTAATCGCCACTGGGGTTTTAGCTGTTTAAAGGAATAAAGAATAAAGCTGTATAAAGGAATAAAAAAAGTTTGTGTGAAAGTTATACAGTCTACAAAACTATGATATATTTAGTTATTTTAGACTTTTTATAACTTTCACACACACATACACTATATTGCCAAAAGTATTGGGACGCCTACCTTTACACGCACATGAACTTTAATGGCATCCCAGTCTTAATCCGTAGGGTTCAATATTGAGTTGGCCCACTCTTTGCAGCTATAACAGCTTCAACTCTTCTGGGAAGACTGTCCACAAGGTTTAGGAGTATGGCTATGGGAATGCTTGACCATTCTTCCATAAGCACATTTATGAGGTCAGGAACTGATGTCGGACGAGAAGGCCTGGCTCACATTCTCCGCTCTATTCATCCGAAAGGTGTTCTATCGGGTTGAGGTCAGGACTCTGTGCAGGTCAGTCAAGTTCCTCCACCCCAACCTTGCTCATCCATGTCTTTATGGACCTTGCTTTGTGCACTGGTGCGCAGTCATGTTGGAACAGGAAGGGGCCATCACCAAACTGTTCCCACAAAGTTGGGAGCATGAAAAATTGTCCAAAATGTCTTTGTATGCTGATACCTTAAGAGTTCCCTTCACTGGAATTAGGGGGCCAAGCCCAACTCCTGAAAAACAACCCCACACCATAATCCCCCCTCCAACAAACTTTACACTTGGGACAATGCAGTCAGGCAAGTACCATTTTCCTGGCAACCGCCAAACCCAGACATGTCCATCAGATTGCAAGACAGAGAAGAGTGATTGGTCACTCCAGAGAACATGTCTCCACTGCTGTAGAGTCCAGTGGCGGTGTGCCTTACAACACTGCATTCGATGTTTTGCATTGCACTTGGTAATGTAAGGATGGATGCAGCTGCTTGGCCTTGGAAACCCATTCCATGAAGCTCTCTACGCACTTTTGTTGTGCTAAACTGAAGACCACATGACGTTTGGAGGTCTTTAGCTATTGACACTGCAGACAGTTGGCGACTTCTGCGCACTGTGCGCTTCAACATGCGCTGACCCCACTCTGTCAATTTACGAGGCATACCACTTGGTGGCTGAATTGCTGTTGTTCCCAGTTGCTTCCACTTTGTTATAATACCACTAGCAGTCAACCGTGGAATATTTAGTAGCAAAAAATTTCATGGATGGACTTATTGCACAGGTGGCCCAGTACCACGTTTGAATTCACTGAGCTCCTGAGAGGGACCCATTGTTTCACAAATGTTTGTAGAAGCAGTCTGCATGCCTAGGTGCTTAATTTTATACACATGTGGCCATGGAGGTGATTGGAACACCTAAATTCAATGATTTGGAGGGCTGGCCCAATACTTTTGGCAATATCGTGTATATATTGAATAGTTTAGCTTTTTTTCTGCCAGAAGGCTCCAATCAAAAATGCAAACCAGGAGGTTTTTTTACAGTGTTAATGTGTTTAATGTTGAGCCTAAAATATGCCTCTAATCGTCCTAATGTGCATGGACTCATAGGATAATACTGAGCTGCTTCTATAGGCAAAACACAAAACTCCCGTAGAAGCACCAATTTTTAAGCCAGTGTGCATGGACCCTAAATGATCCCTTTTGGAAAATAGACAGTTATTTTTCATACACAACATATTCATGTCTAACCCCAAAAACATTATGCTACTCCTCCCGAGTATATGCCACATGCGTGAGACCTTTTTTTTTCAAAGTCTAACGGCATTGAGAGGCCCCAAATCCAAGCAGCAGCTTCAGGCTCTCTGGGAGCATAAACTAAGCAGCTAATTTCCTGACTGTCTATCACATTTTTAGAGGCCTTGGATCATCAGGACAGTGGAAACACCCACAAAATGACTACATTTTTGAAAGCAAACACCCCAAAGTTTTTTCTAGGATGTATTTTTGAAAATGCCATTTTTTCCACAACACTCCAGCATTGCATTCTTGGTGCGGTTTTTGAGTCACATGTCCTGTAAAAAAAATGCACCGTAAATGCAGTAAAAACACTGCAAAAACATATGCATTTTTGCTACAGATCAGTGTGAAATAGCCTTAAGCTTTCTAGAGGCATAAATTACAAATCTAGTTTCCTGACTGCTTATCACAGGAGACTGTCGTGCACCCACACATGGAAGAAAAATATATTTTAAAAATATACTTCCCAAATATATTGTCATATATTTGAAATACTACAATTTGGGCTGTATTCAATATATTTCAAACTATATTTAAATATATATATATATATATATATATATATATATATAAATATATATATATACTGTATGTTGAAATGCATTTTTATTACAAAATATATGAAAAATATTTTTAAAAATACATTTTCAAATATACTGTACGTCCTTAAAAGTACATTTAACCTACATTTTTGGAATGCATTTACAAATATATGTTAATATTAGTGGTAGAAACACATCTCAAATAAGTTGGGACACAGCCATGTTTACCACAGTGTAGCATCCTCTCTTCTTTTAATAAAAGTCTGTAAACATCTAGAAACTCAGGAGACCAGTTGCTGGAGTTTTGGGAGAGGAATGCTGTCCCATTCTTGCTGGATATAGGATTCTAACTGCTCAACAGTCCTGAGTCTTCTTTATCATATTTTTGTTTCAAGATGCAACAAATATTGTCAATTGGTGAAATATCAGGACTGCAGGCAGACTAGTTAAGCACCTGGGACTCTTCTAAGAAGCCATGCTGTTGTCATAGATGCGGGATGTAGTTTAGCACTGTCTTGCTAAAATATGCAAGGTCTTCCCTGAAAAAGACCTTGTCTGGATGGGAACGTATGTTGCTCCACAACTTAGATATATCTTTCAGTACTGATGGTGACTTTCAAGATGTGCAACCTGCCCATTCCATATGAACTAATGCACCACCCCATATCATCAGAGAAGCAATCCTTTAAACTGATTGCTGGTAACAAGCTGGGAAGGTCCCTCTCCTCTTTAGTCTGGAGGACACGGAGCCCATCGCTGCCAAATTTTGATATGTCTTACCACAAAACAGTTTTCCATTTTGCAACAGACCATTTTAAATTAGCTTTGGCCCACAGAAGATGGCAGCAATTTTGGATCATGTTCAGATATGGCTTCTTCTTTGCACGATAGAGCTTTAACTTGCGTTATTGGATGGTATGATGAACTGTGTTCACAGACAGAGATTTTTGGAAGTATTCTTGGAAGCATTCTTGAGCCCATATGCATCACAAAATCAAGCCTGTTTTTAATGCAGTGCTGTCTGAGGGCCCAGAGGTCACAGGCATCCAATACTACGTTTCAGCCTTGTCCCTTGTGCACAGAAATTTCTCCAGGTTCTCAGAATCTTATGATTATATTATATACTGTAGATGATGGTATATTTAAAGTATTTGCAATTTTACGTTGAGGAACATTATTCTGAAATTGCTTGACAATTTTTAGACACAGCTTTTGAACCTTTTCCCATTGTTACTTCTGAGACACTCGGACTCTCTATGATGCTCCTTTTTATACCAAAACATGTTACTAAGCGGTTACCAATAAATGTACTTATTTGCAAAATGTACTTTCAGCCCTTCCTTGTTAGTACCACTTACTTTGCCAGCCTTTTTTTTTGCCTTGTCCCAATTTTTTTGAGACGTGTTGCTGCCATCAATTTCAAATTGACCATATTGTTTTTTCTTAAACTGGTACATTTTCTCAGATTAAACATTTGATGTTTTCCATTCTCTATTGTGAATAAAATATGGGTAAATGAGATTTTCAAATCATTGCATTCTGTTTTTATATAGATTTTACACAGCGTACCAACTTTTTTGGAATTGGGGTTGTAGAAACACCCACAAAATTACCAAATTTTGGAGAGTAAATACCCCAAGACTTAATTTTTTTGCACGTAAAAGCATTCAAACCACCAAGATCTGTGTTTTTGCATGCTTTGAGATTTTTAAAAATGGCGCTGAAAGTTTACGAGTAAATTTGGAGTAATGTCAGGTCACAGCTTCTCGTTTACAATAAAGGAATGCCGATCAAAGCTGATTCCGGCTTTGTTCAGCTGTCCAGCCACTCGGCGGATGCGTCAGCTGTTCACCCGGGACTCCCGGTGGGACTGGAGATCCTGAGAGAGAAGAGGGAGGTGGACGTCCCCTCCTGCTGCTTGTACAAGCAATTGAGTGGCTAGTAGCCACTCTGATTGCTTGTACAAGACAGCTGACCACCAGCTGTAAAAAACGGTACAGGGGTGGTGCTTGCAGCTGCAGGCATCACTCCGGTACAACCAATGAAAGTCCAGCAACGTACAGCCACATTGCTGGTCCGGAAGTGGTGAATGCATTCCCAGATAGGCATTCACAGTCAAAAGGCATGCCAAAGGACCTTCTTACAAGCAGGTTTAGAAAACAAAACCCTTAGTCACAAAATCCTACACATATGCACAGAGATGAGAGAAAATCTAGACATAATTGGTGAATTACAATCTCCAGAGCAGGGTTGTCAAACTGGCGGCCCTCCAGCTGTTGCGAAACTACAATTCCCATCATGCCTCTGCCTTTGGGAGCCATGCTTGTAACTGTCAATCTTGCAATGCCCCATGGGATGTCGCTACATTTCCTCAAGCTCAACCTCTCCAAAACTGAGCTCCTCGTCTTTCCCCCTGCCCATACCCCCCCCATCCTATCCATCATCACCAACAACTCCACTATCATTCCCGCCCCGCAAGCCAAAGTTCTTGGCATCATTCTTGACTCGAACCTCTCCTTCCAACCTCATTTCAAATCACTTACAAACACATGCAGGCTCCACCTCCGCAACATTGCCAAGATACGTACCTTCCTCACCTCTGACACCACCAAACTTCTAGTACACTCCCTCATCATCTCACGCCTTGACTACTGCAATTCTCTTCTCACCGGCCTACCCAAGTGCAGGCTCTCCCCACTCCAGACCATCCTGAACTCAGCGGCTAGACTCATCCACCTCACCACCCACTCCACCTCTGCCACCCCCCTCTGCCTCTCCCTCCACTGGCTCCCGATTGCCCAACGCATCAAATTTAAACTTCTAACTCTGACCTACAAAGCCGTTCACAACACTGCCCCTGTTTACCTCACCAACCTGATCCCCAAGTACCGCCCTACCCGTACCCTTCGCTCCTCACAGGATCTCCTTCTATCCTGCTCCCTGTCTCCTCCTCCCATGCACGACTGCAAGACTTCTCCAGGTCCTCCCCCATCCTCTGGAACTCACTGCCCCAATCCATCAGACTGTCGCCTTCCCTCCTCACATTCAGGCGCTCCCTCAAAACCCATGTCTTCAGGGAAGCCTACCCCACCCTCACCTAATGGCCATTCTCCCTCTTTCCTCCCACCCCTCATTCCCCTCAGTCACTTCCTACTGTACCATTACCCCCTCCCTCCTAGATTGTAAGCTCGAAAGAGTAGGGCCCTCTTACCCCTCGTACGTTGTTTGTTATTGTTGTACTGTTCCATGTATTGTCCCCCCCTATTGTACAGCGCTGAGCAAACCCTTTGGCGCTATATAAACTCGATGTAATAATAATAATAATAACAATGGGACTTGTAGTTTGGCAACAGCTGGAGGGCCGCTAGTTTGAAAACTGTGCTCTAGAACATCAACACAAAACAAGGGTGAGGGCATCAACTGCAATTGTTCTAAGAGAGCAGGATCATCAAACTGGTTTCTAGTCTCTGTTCATTTGTCTTGTCCAGTTAGCAACAAATAGTCATGGTAGCATGCAGCCAGCTGCACAGATGGACCTGCAAGTGCAAAAGAAACCTTTTGCTCTTGCAGGTCCTTTGAAAGTGCTTTGAAAAACCTATCAACAAAAACCCTTAAGGAGGGAACATTCTCAATAGCAACAATAAAAAGCTTACTGCAAATTGACATGGTGGAACGTGTAAAGTTTCTGGCTTCTAGAAACCAAAGGTACTATAAATGCTTCCAAAGAATTAAGATGTAGTGACAGAGAAATCTGCTTTTGTCAGACAGGGTGTGTGGTGCCTGAGTGAGGGGGATCTAGTATCATAATGTCTAGTGCTCAAGGACAAGAAATTAGCTATCACCCTGAGCAGTGTTCTAAGTTTCTTGCAGGCAATTTGCAGAAAAACTATCAATTGGTCGCACCGAGAAAGGTTTGAGACAAATATTCATCTGCCAATTACACCTCATAGTATGCTAAATACTGTGGTTTATCTTATTAACCGCCTCATGACTGCCCTATAGCAGAGGTACTGCTACAGGGCGGCAGGGATGCGCAAAATCACGTATATATATGTGATTTCGTTTTTCCGGGTAGGGGGCGTGTGCACGTGCGCTCCCCACCCAAGCCGCTATTGGCTCCTTGGCATGTCAATCACCAGGTCCTGGCCTGGACTCCGTAATCGTCGGCAGAGCTGACAGGGGAGAGGTCTGTGTGCAAACAACACAGATCTCTCCCTTGACAGCACGAGCAGGCAGCTTTGTATTGCTTTCCACAGCAGAGCAATACAAAGCATCTTGTCTCCCTAGTAAATTACACACAGCACACTATGTAAAATACACACAGCCCACAGTAACCCTTTGATCGCCCCAGATGTTAACCCCTTCCTGCCCAGTGTCATTAGTACAGTGTCAGTGCTTTTTATTAGCACCGATTACTGTATTAGTGTCATTGGGGATGTCAGTGGCAGTCAGTCAGTCGTCCCCCCCCCCAGTGTCAGAATGCCTGCTACAGTCCCACAATAAGTTGCTGATTGCCACTATTACCAATAAAAAAAAAAATAAATAAATAAAAATAAAAATTCCAGTATATATACCACCATTTGTAGATGCTACAACTTTCATGTAAACCAATTAATTTACATTTTTTTTAGCAAAGACATGTAGCAGAATACATTTTGGCCTAAATTTATGAAGACATTTTATTTTAAAAAATTTTTTACTGTATATGTTTTATAGCAAAAAGTCAAATATATATATTTTTTTCAAAATTGTCGGTGTTTTTTGTTTATAGCGCCAAAAATAAAAAACGCAGAAGTGATCAAATACTAATGAAAGAAGCTCTATTTGTGGGGAAAAAAAAGGACATAAATATCATTTATGTGCAAGATTGCATGACCGCACAATTATCAGTTAAAGTAACGCCGTATCGCAAATGGCCTGGTCAGGAATTGGGGTAAATCCTCTGGAGGGCAAGTGGTTAAGAGCCAGGAACCGTTGACAACATACAGGGAAACCCTGTTTTACTTCATCCACGAGGCTGAGCCTACTAGGAGTCCAAGCCTTGCTTGTCACAATGGGCACTCCCTGAAGGGTTCTTCAGGGTCTCAGAAATACATTATTGGACCACGGCCCTGGACCTGTATAGCACCTTGTGGCTAACTGCACACAGTATAAGTCCAAGGTCAGCACCTAACACATGATCCAGTGCTTGAAGCAAACTTTACAGGCTGGCCCAATACAGTGATTCTGATTGAAGTGTCAGAGGAAAAAATTGAACCGTTTAAAAACAAAAATACTTCTCCAGAGCAGAACAGTTCCATCACTTTAGGCCACTTGAGTGGCTGGGACTACAGTGCCTTGAAAAAGTATTCATACCCCTTGACATTTTCCACATTTTTTCATGTTACAACTAAAAACTTGGGATTTTATGTGATAGACCAACACTAAGTGGCACATAATTGTGAAGTGGAAGGAAAATGATAAATGGTGTTAAATTATTTTCTACAAATAAATTTCTGAAAAGTGTGGCGTGCATTTGTATTCAGCCCCCTTTCCTCTGATACCCCTAACTAAAATCTAGTGGAACCAATTGCCTTCAGAAGTCACCTATAGAACTACATTCATGTTTGTCTTTTATATCTGCCTAGTGTCCAGCTTTAACTGAGTGGTCCAGTCTAAGTCCCTACCCTCTCTACTGACTCCCATTTTTCTTTATTCTCCTATGCCTTGTTCTTTATGCTCTCTGCCTTTACAACTCCCCTGTTATGTGATGTTATCCATTTGCCACTCTAATCCCCATAGAGGCACACAGTTTCTAACACCTGGGGAATGTTACAAGGTGGATAGGCCAGAGTAAATGTTTGTCAGCATAACTGCTATTATATTGTATGGAGGAGTACAGTCTGGCAAAATAGATTATAATCTAGGCAAAGTGAGTAAAGTTTGAAGGGAGGCAAATATGAACAAAACATTTGATATACCTACTTGCATAGGTTCAATTTACAATTCGCGTTTACAACATACAGAAAGATCTATAACTCTTAGAATGTATATAAAAGGAGAATGAGGCAATACCTTTTCAGTGCAGTAGCTAGCTCGTACATGAAAATTTGCAAGCTCTTGATGATTGTCATCTTGATTGTATAAATCTTTTAAAGTCTCTGGTTCTTGATGTTTGCAGAACTGCCAATACAGAATTAAAATATACTAAGGGTCATGTTACACCCCCTCCCTTTACAAATTCCCTTACAGAACAGAGAAATCAATAGTACAACAACCTTTCTATGCAAAAGGCAATAAACCCGACTGCCAGAATGGAAACTTTGGGCTGGTAGGGGACAAACAATGTATAAGGTCCACTTGAGTTACCCTATTAGAATGTTCAGAGGATGGCTATGGGCTGTACTTACCTTCCCTGTGCTCCTTCATTGCCCTAAATTTCAAAATATTTAAGGATTTAACTTGCACAAGACTAAGCAAGTTCCTCCACTTACATACTTGTGTGTTGAACGTTCACTGCTCTGGCCCTGGGGGTGGGTGGGGGGGGGGGGGGGTTTGCCCAGATATAATGTTATTTTCTTGGGGTCCAGCAGTGGTTCATGGTAGCAGAGGAAGGTAAGTATCTTAAAAACTAAAAAACTTTACCTAGTATAGCCAAAGTAATACTTCACTTAAGATAGTCTGGGACCTGTTGTATTTAGTTATCTAAAGCTTCACCATTCATATCTGAACATAAAATTAGAGTGTAGGAGTTTAGGCTCCAAAGTCCATGTTTTAATGTTCTGAATTGGTAGGAAAGCAGAGTCTTCCTCACTAATCTCCGTATATCTTATATCAGAGCAAAATTTAGTAATTGATAGCGATCATTAAAATAAAGTTACATATATTGTGTGGAAAAAGTTGCACGCACTATTTTGCAAATTTAGCAGGGATAATAAATAAAAATCTGAAGGTGAATATCTGCCCTTGTGATTTTGCTAATAAATTTAATTAGCACACTGGCCTGTAGCTCTTCTCTGCATAAATAATTTTGTTTACTGACTATATGTAAATGCCAAAGCGTAATACCAGCAAAGACTCTCAAGCTAAATAATATTATACTATAAACTTGTAGTTTGACAACACAAATGACAAGATTTCTAAACATAAAAGCAGTTGAATACAAAATGGATGGCCTAAACTCAGATAATTAGGATGCAGGTCTCACCAGAGATCTACTTCTTTACAACCCTGAAATGTGGCTTGCCAAATTTGCATTTTATCATCTTAGGCACTAGGCAAAAAACATTAAAATACTTTTGTTGTCTTTTTCTTATTTCTGCATTCATGTACTGCTACAATTGACAAACAAATCCAATGGCAGCCCTCAAAATTTCCACTCCCCTGCTTGCATTTAGCGAGTGGAAATAAAATGGGGGTGAGCAGGGCCGGGACTAGGGGTGTGTGGGAGGGGCGGCGGTGGGGGCAGTTACAAGCACTGATCTCCCTGTATGGCGGGTTTCCAGCTGCTTCATTGAAAGCCATACAGGGAGATTGGTGCTTGTAACTGCCCCCACCCCTGCACCGATCATCTCCGACCATCCATCGGATTTCCCTTTCTTTCTGGGCCCCCCCTCCCCCGTGTGCTCCTCACTGCCCAGCCCCTTCCCTTATCATCCGCACCAATAGGAGAGGTGAGAGGCTGCATCTGCTCAGCCTCCCCCTGTGCCAGTCCACACTCCAGTCCATGCAGCTTCTCAGAAGGGAATGTGTGGGCGGTACGTTGTATACAGAGCAGCTGGCAGCTCTGTGATGCTTCTGACTGAGCCAGTAACCATCCATGTGAGTCCGACCTTCCTTCCTTCCTTCCACCCCTCCCTTCTTTCCTCCCTTTCCTTCCCACCTCCTTCCTTTCCTTCCCTCCTCCTCTCTCTCCCCTCCCTCCCTTCCTTTGTTCCCTTTCCTTCCTTCCCTCTCGCTGCATTATGCGTCACACCGCTGACCTCCACACTGTGCATCATTTTGTTTACCTATTGATGTTAGGCACTTATTTTCCTTTTATGTTTACATTGCTTTATGTTAATATTGTTAAAGTTGTTGATGTTTTTATTTTTGTACCTTTATTCTGCATAAAACATTTAATAGCTCCATTTCATTAAATAATTTATGAGGGCGTTTGGAGGTGGGATTAGGGGCGGGGCAGGGTAGGGGTTGGGTGGGGCAACTGATGGTGAGTAACTCTTATGGTCTGGCTAGTAGCTCAGGACTTGAAATTTTGAGCCCTGTCCTATGGAATACACATATCACTACACAGCAGTGTGCAGGAGGACCAACCACTGCTGACATCAGACAAGAGGAGGAAATCCACAGCTTGTCAAGTCAACAGCTGGAAGACACTATGTATCCTCTAAATAATTATTTTATAGGGAAAGGGGTGAGCTGTAAAACCTTGAAACTTTAAATGTTGAAACAAAGATATTGCTTATTGCAAAACGAAACAATGCCTTATAATTCTTGATAGATTAATAAACCGTGTAAATTTAAAATCTATTCACCTGTTGATATAAACTGAGAGCGACTGGGTGGTTCTGCAACGTCATGAAGAAATCTCCACGGTTGAATTCATGTTTCATGTATGACACCACAGTGTATACTAAAAAAAGAATAAAATAATTTGTTATACTGAAGTACATGTGTATCCGTGACTTACAATACCCTAAATGGATATATTTAAATATTTCACCTCTGGCACCAGACACTGATGAAAACGGGGAGAAGAAAAATTTTAGATTTATAAATTAAATTTAAAGTAAATCTAATAAAGAGTGTATGTGTGAAAATCATTTGTTTTGTAACGTCCCCCAGTCTGTTGCTTACCTTTGCAACAAAGCATATTTCCTGATTTGTGAGATGAATCACCTCACCGGCAAGTGCGCCCAATTGTCAATCCAGTAGGGGAAGAAAAAAGGAGACACCGCTCACACCACCTGTATGGTCCTGTGTAGTAAGGAATGGTCTCAGCCGTCACGATGGCCATGCCCTCTAATGCATTTCGCTTCCGCTTACCAGAGGTGTGAGCGGCGTCTCCTTTTTTCTTCTCCAAGCATATATGCTATTGATCAAATGTAGAAATAAGAAGGTACTGCATGCAAAAAAATACTTGATTCACTGGTACCAGGCATCACACATTCATTTCCTGTTCACAGCATATTATGTTTATGCAGTACAATAATGCAAGTAAAGGGTATTTTTAATTTATTAACATTCACTTTTTACACTTTTTTCATTTAAAGCAGAGGTCCAGTCAAAATAAAAAAAAAATAAAAGTCAGCAGCTACAAAATCAGTAGCTGATGACTTTTTAACCACTTGCCGCCCAGCCACCGCATATAAACAGTGGCAGGGCGGCACTCGTAGGCAAAAGCACATTTTAAAACGGCTGCCTTCAAAACAGCCCTACCTGTCCTGCGGGTGTCAGCCGACGGGTCACGTTTACCGCCCGTTTTCCCGCGATTGCCGGTGATCGCTGACACAGAGCAGGGCTGCATTGTTTACACACAGCCCTGTTCTGTGTCAGTTCTCTGACAGCTTGTGAGAAGCTGCAGAGTTTCTCTCCCTCGATCAGCTCCCCCCTCCCTCCCCCCGTCTAGTAAAACACTCCCCTTACACAGCAAATTCTAAAAATGTTAACCCCTTCCTCCCCAGTGACATTAGTATAGTTTCAGTGGTTTTTTTTCACTGATCACTGTATTGGTGTCACTGGGGATGTCAGTGACCCCAAGTCAGTTCCCCCCCCCCAGTGTCAAAATGTCCGCCGCAGTCCCGCAGTCCTGCCATAAGTCGCTGGTCGCCGCCATATGTCGCTGATTGCCGCCAAAAGTCGCTGATCGGCGCCATTATTAGTATAATTAAAAATTCCAGTATCTTTCCCGCCATTTGTAAACGCTATAACTTTCACGTAAACCAATTTACACGTATTGGGATTTTTTTTTAGCAAAGACATGTCGCAGAATGCATTTTGGCAGAAATTTATGACTAAATTTGATTTTTGCATTTTTTTTTACTGGACATGTTTTATAGCAAAACGTCCAAAATATTGTTTTTTTTTCCTCAAAATTGTCAGCCTTTTTTTTTATAGCGCAAAAAATAAAAACCATACAGGCGATCAAATACCACCGAAAGAAAGCTCAATTTGTGGGGAAAAAAAGGATGTAAATTTCATTTATGTACCGTATTGCATGACCGCGCAATTGTCCGTTAAACTAGCGCAGCGCTGTATAGCAGAAAAATGGCGTAAATAGTTTGTAGACGTTACAACTTCCACACAAAGCAATCAATATACACTTATTGGGATTTTTTTTACCAAAAACATGTAGCAGAATACATTTTGGCCTAAATTTATAACCAACTTTGAGTTTACTATATATTTTTTATAGCTGAAAGTAAAAAATATTGTTTTTCTTCAAAATTTTTGGCCTTTTTTTGTTTATAGCGTGAAAAATAAAAAGTGCACAGGTGATCAAATTACACCGAAAGAAAGCTCTATTTGTGTGAAAAAAAGGACGTAAATTTCGTTTGGGTGCAGCATTGCATGACCGCGCAATTATCAGTTGAATTAGTGCAGTGCCGAGTAGCAAAAAGAGGCCTGGTCATTAAGGGGGGTAAATCCTCAGGAGCTCAAGTGGTTAAAAAGACACTTGCCTGTCCCTCGATCCTGCAGTGTCCTCACACTGTGTGTCCAGTGTCGGCATCTTCGGTGTGGGCACCCGGTTGTGACAGCTTGCAGCTTCACAGCCGGGTGCCCACTGCACATGCACGAGTAGCTCTGCGCTTTGTGAACTGTCCAGTAGTCTTCTAGGACCTGTCACGTGTCCCAGAAGATTACAGGAAGGAGTGTCAACTTCCACTTCCAATCGCTTAGGGGATCACATTGGAAGTGGGAGTGGGTACCTGTCAAATTTGGGTACCTTCTTTCCTCCCCACTACCTAAAAGGTGTCAATCCTTAATGAGGAGTGGGGGACTAAGCCTTAAAGCGGAACTTCCCTTTTTGGGTGGAGCTCCACTTTAACTTTATTACTATCACAAGGGGTCTAAGAAGCCAGCTGAAAAGATTTGCAGCCATGATCTTGTAATAACCACTTGCTGACAGGACTTTATATATACTTGTCAGTCAGCAAGTGGTTAAAGTGGTTGTAAAGCCTTAAGGTTTTTCACCTTAATGCATTTGATACATTAGGGTGAAAAATCTTCTGTGCTGCAGAATCCCTCCCCAGTCCCCCTTATTCTTACTTGAGCCTGATCCGATCTTGCAATGTGCATGAGACTGCAATCTCCATCCTCCCTAGACAGATTGATAGCAGAAATTATTGGCTCCAGCTGCTGTCAATCAAATGCTGTGCCGAGCATGCAGGGAAGGGGGGGGGGCAGGACCGAGCCGCCTGCTCTGTATCAATGGACGCACACAGGGTTGATCGGGAGCAAGCCCACACGGGTGCCCCCATTGAAAGCAGATTTCCATGGGGCACTCGCCAAGAAAAAGGAGTCTGGAGCTCGGGCGGGGGACCCAAGAAGAGGAAGCACAGGGCTGCTCTGTGCAAAACCATGGCACACAGCAGGTAAGTATGATATGTTTGTTATTGTAATTTTTTTTAAAAAGGAAGCTTTAATGTCACTTTAAATAACCAATATTTTCCGATACAATGGAGCAATAGAAGGTTTGTATACGTATCCTTTCTATACAGAATGCTATTCTAAATTTTCTTTTTACTGTTGGTCCCATGTCCACAGACTTTGAGGATTGGGATAGGGGGCTGTTGGCAGATGCCCATGTATGTGGATGGATGTAGTGTTGTGAGAGCAGGGGGAACTTGAGTGTTAGCAGGTGTTTGGGAGGGTGTCTGGTGGGGAGGGGGGGGTTAAGCATGTTGGTATAGTGGTGAGTAAAGGGGGCAAGGGGATGGGGGTCAGGTACTTTGTTGAGATGGGGGTGTGTGTAGACACAGTGGTAAGGGCAGGGAAGGGAGGGGTCATGTACTGTGGTGAATCGGGAAGCAAGTATCCACAGTGCTTAAGGAAGAAGAGGGGGAGGGGGGACTGGTAAGAGGACAGCACTGAGAACAGGGGGTTTGGAGATGGTGTATGTGCACACACTGAAAAAGTGTGGCTGACAACATAGGGGAAAAGCTAGGGGCCAGTTGTCATGAGGGGAGGGGTGGGGTACTATTATTATTATTATTATTATACAGTATTTATAAAGCGCCAATAGTTCGCTCAGCGCTGTACATTACAAAGGGGGACAGAACATGTGACAAAACAATACCAATACAATGCAAAACATGAGGGGATTGAGGGCCCTGCTCTTTCGAGCTTACAATCTAGGAGGGAGGGGATGGTGGCACAGGAGGAGATAGCTGTGGGGGGTGGAGTGGTAGGAAGAGTGGAGGAGGTCGGCAAGTTAGCAGGGGGTGGGGTAGGCTTCCCTGAAGAGATGGGTTTTCAGGGTGCGCCTAAAGGAGAGGAGAGTAGGTGATAATCTGATGGGTTGGGGCAGGGAGTTCCAGAGGATGGGTGACACCCTGGAGAAGTCCTGGAGGCGGGCATGGGAGGAGGAGACCAGGGAACTAGAGAGGAGGAGGTCTTGTGAGGAGCGGAGTGTGCGTGCTGGCGGTACTTGGATATTAGGTCAGTGATGTAGTTCGGGGCAGTATGGTGGACAGCTTTGTACGTCAGCGTTAGGATTTTGAATTTGATCTGTTGCGCAATCGGAAGCCAGTGGAGGGATTGGCAGAGGGGGGTGGTGGAGACGGAGCGGTTGGAAAGGTGAATGAGTTTGGCAGCCGTATTCAGGATTGACTGAAGCGGGGATAGCCAGCGGCGAGGCAGGCCAGTGAGGAGGGAGTTGCAGTAGTCGAGTCGTGATATGATGAGGGAGTGGATGAGCTGTTTAGTGGTTTCTGGAGTTAGGAACGTGCGGATTTTGGCGATGTTGCAGAGGTGGAGTCTGCACAAGTTTGTTAAAGATTGGACTTGGGGCTGGAAGGATAGGTTGAAGTCCGGAAGGATAGGTTGAAGTCCGGAAGGATAGGTTGAAGTCCAGAATGACACCAAGTACTCTGGCCTGCGGGGCGGGTTTGATGGTGGCGTTGTTGGATGTGATGGAGAAGTAAATGGGGGGTGGTGTCCAGGCTGGGGGGAAGACAAGAAACTCAGTTTTGGAGAGGTTCAGTTTAAGGAAGTGGAGCGACTCAGTAGGTGTGTGATTCGGGCAGAGACTGAGGGGGTGAGGTGGGGGGTTGAGAGATAGATTTGTGTGTCGTCGGCATAGAGGTGGTAGTTGAAGCCGTGAGAGTGTATGAGTTGGCCAAGGGAGGAGGTGTAGATGGAGAAGAGAAGGGGCCCGAGGACAGAGCCTTGAGGGACCCCAACAGAGAGGGGGAGTGAGAGGGAGGTGGTAGCATATTATTCACTGGTAAAAGGGGGTGGAGGGAAGGATAAGGGTAAAAATAGGGGCCAGGTGGTGACACCAAGTGGGATAGGCGAGTAGCTGCAGTGGTGACAATGGGGGTTTGAGTTGGCACAGTGAAAGGAATATGGAGAGGATTTCTGCATGTGCAGTGGTTAGAGTAGTGAAGGAAGAATGTGGGACGGGATTTGGGGAGACAGAGGGAGGAAGGGGAGTGTGCTGGAGCATTGGTCGGGAGGGCCATACATGTGTGGTGGTGAAAGCATGGTGAATGAGTGTGCAGGTGATGGAGGGAAGAAGTTTTTGCTGGCAAAGTGGTGAAAATAAAGGAAAGGGCATCACATGAGGAAGAATAGGGTTGGTCTGGTGAAGAGAGCTGGGGGGAGAGAGGGAAGCTATCCAAGAGGTGAAAGCAGTAAGGTTGCTGCTAGAGTGTTGAGAATAGAGGAGGATTGTGGAAGAGAGTTACTTCACTGCAGCAGCATGACATTCATTCATCGGTTAGCAAGGAAATTACGGCAATTTGTTATCCATTCTACCAAAATGTCATTACCGCGCATGTGCGGTAGCTACTTTGGACTGACCAACATGGAACGTGGTAGTGGTAGTATTTTCTATTAGATCAGGCACCACTAAATGGCAGACTGAGTGTCCTCTCCTGTCTGCTTGCCTTCTGCTGTCATCCTCATGGAAGGGCAGAAAGTTGTAGGCATGGCAGATCTAAATAGAGGGCGGGACTTTTTTTTTTTTTAAGAAGCAGGTGATTGGTTGCCAAGCTTCAGGGTGGTACAAGAAACCATTTGCCTGCCTTTAACATGAAAAGACCTGCCCTCTATCCAGAATTTCCACGTCTGGGCAGCTGTACCTGCAGGAAAAAGGTTCCTGCACTTTTTTAAATACACAGCCACGGGAAAAGAGCATGGTGCTTTTGCACCATGTGATTTCCCGAACCCAAAAATGTGCTGTGGGAACAGCTGTGGGTGGCTGCATATGCAGGAACAGGCTGTCCCACACGTGCAACCACCCACAACAGTGTAAACCTAGCCCAAAGGGGGGACTGTGATGTGAAGGGGGATCTGGGAAGGATGTGAAGGGGGGACTGTGGACACTGATGTAAGGGCTTGTTCACACTTGTGCAGAGATCTATGTTTTTCTGCAATAGAAAACAGTCTCTTCAAGGAATTAAAAAACAATTGTCTTCTATGTGACCTGTTCACAATGCAATAGTACTCCTGGGTGCTAACCAGTGCAGTGTGAAAAAATGTATACTGTGTGCATTTTTCTGCAACTCGCTGAAGCTCACCTGAAGGCTCTGTGTACAGTCTATTTCTATGAATTGCAACTGAGCTCTGGTGAACATAAATGAATGAAAGGTAATTCTAACATGTCAATAAAGTTGAAAGAAAAAAGGACACAGTGCAACCCACTTAGATGGGCATTGCACGACCATTTTCTCGACCTCACACTAACAGGTGCCCACACAGTAGAACCCTGCATTCTACCATGAGGGCAAGGGTGATAAGGCCCTGAAAGGTGGGGGGCCTTTAATATGTACAGGCGGCTGTGATTTGAAGGATCTGAATCATGGCACAAACATGAGACTTGGACCACTGCTGGAAGAAATTTTACTGACTGGACCTCAATGAATTTTAATTCACTACCCCTCTAATAGACCTTTAAAGCTCTGGTGTCCTGAAAGATGCTTTTATTTTCGTTTTCTGTTACTTTATTGGTACATTTCTTAAATACTTTGCCACTACTTAACTCTCTCTACTTCTTCTACCTACTACAGTATATTATTAGTTTGGACATACAATCTGTAACTTAGGCTGAAACTAAGGAGGAAACGTAAAGTCGAAGCAAAAGCAAACCTTTTCTCTCATTTTGGATACAGTAAGTGATGGCTATAATTAACCCTTAGTTAGTCTGGCTGAAAAAAGACAAAAGTCCATCCAGTTCAACCATTAAAAAAAATGTTCTAATCCTATACCCACAGTTGATCCAGAGAGAGGCAAAAACCCAGCAAAGCATGATCCAATTTGCTCCTGCAGGGAAAAAAAATCCCTTCATGATCCCCTGAGAGGCAATCAGATATTCCCTGGATCAACTTTACCTATACATGTTAGTATCCAGTTATATTCTGTGTATCAAGGAAAGAATCCAGGCCTTTTTTGAAGCAATCCACTGAGCTGGCCAGAACAAACTCTTGAGGGAGTCTATTCCACATTTTCACAGCTCTCACTGTGAAGAAACCTTTCCGTGTTTAGAGATTAAATTTCTTTTCCTCCAGAGGTAAAGAGTGCCCCTTGTCCTCTGTTATGACCTCAGGGAGAATAACACTACACCGAGTTCACTATATGAACCACTGATGTATTTATACATGTTGATCATATCCCCCCTTAATCTCCTCTTCTCAAAAGAGAATAAATTCAGCTCCTCTAATCTTTCCTCATAGCTGAGCCCCTCCATGCCTCTTATCAGTTTGGTTGCCCTTCTCTATACTTTCTCCAGTTCCTCAATGTTTTTTTTGTGAATTGGTGCCCAAAACTGAACTGAACCCTCGTCATTTTTTTTTCCTATTTCCATTGGGGAGAGTTTTCTTTCCTGTCCCATATTCAAAACATGAAGTGAAGAGAAATCCCTACAAAGTGAGGTGAAATCCATGGTTGTTACCAAAGTCACCAGAACTAGTTTCCCCATTGAAAAATTTTCTCTCTATTTCTGTTTCGCTGGCAAGCCAAAGTTAAGGATTCTCTTTCACTTTTGGTGATAACGGTAAACAAATCAAACAGACAGGGTCAATCTCCCGAACAGGGAAACAGACAGCTATAAAAAAAACCAGACAGGCGTTCTGGTATTCTGATTCCTCTCTACTATAACCAGAACGAAAAGTTTTGCCTTTAAACTGTAGTTTACTTCCTGTATTTTCGTTTACATAACTATAGAATGTGGATAGATTAGGACTACCATCAAGTTTTACTACTATCAGGAGCTCCATTAGAGAGATCTTCCCTCACTTTATGTCCCAGTGACAATCGTTTCATCTGGCAAGAAGTGAGTGTATATCTACATTAACCTGGAAATCCACTTTAGCATTACCACTCATTACCCTTTATATCTAATTAGACTCACATAGTGGAACTTGTTAAAGTATGATTATACACAATCACAGAAATCAAGTTCAAAACAGAAAGTTATAGACGGTCATTAATTCAGTTTTAAAATATATAAAGAACAGAATTTTTACAGAATATCCCATTAATAGATTTTATATATAGAATTGTACAGCTTAAAAATTCTTCAACATGATTGTAATATATAAAAATACTTCTACAGGCTAAAGTTCAGTTATAAATATAAAGTTGAAATAGATAGAACCATCCTACCTACAGACGACATTTCCAGGTGTGTGCATGTTAGATCTTTCTTCAGTGTAGTCAAATCAAGCACTTTGAATGCCAGGCCCTCTCCAATATTTTTACTCCCTGTCAATGAGTTCAGAGCCTATCCCCAACCTTTCTATCTCCTAAGGCCTCCTTCACACGGACAATTTGGTTCAGTAGGGACTGGCAGTATTCTGATCAGTGTGTTGCCATCTCTGCTCAAAAAAAGTTGATAGTTGGATCGATTTCTGTTGCAGGGACATGCAAAAACTCTTCTCGACAGGAGTTATAGCCACTGATCAGGTGTCACAATACAATGGGGGTTATTTACTAAAACTGGAGAGTGTAAAAATCTGCTGCAATTCTGCATAGAAACCAATCAGCTTCCAGGTTTTAAAGTCAAAACTTAACTGAACAAGCTGAATTTAGAAGCTGATTGACTACCAGTTTTAGTAAATCTACCCCAATGTTTTGGTGGAGGGCTCCTCCAGCCACCTCATTCATGTGGAAGGAGGAATCAGTTGCTTTTCAGCCCCCAGTTGAAAAAAAATCCAAAAACTAACAGTGCAGCTTTACAGTAAGTATTTCAGAGTACACGGATATTCCAGGCACTGGAGGTGCTAACAATAAGGAATGACAGAAGCAGACACCTTAATAGGGACCTACTATAAGCTGGCAGCACTAGATTCAGTATGACAATTCAGGGCTACTTTTAACAGTGCAGCATAGTCTAGGACAGATCCAGCCTGCTGTCTGGGCAATGAAGGAGCAGCAGTAAACAGATGAGTCATCACTCTGCTCCCTCCTTCAGTCTTTGTGTTCCCTGTGTTTGACAGAAAGGACTATAAACTGAACGGCCTGACTGGCTGGTCCTCCTTTTATGGTCTTACTATACTGGGGATTGCAGAAAGTTAATCTAAAAGAAAATTACTGTTGCCATACCAGTTGCATTTAAAAATGTATTTAATCATTTAAATTTACATATAACTGCACTTAGAAGTGCTTGTTATCATTTTTCACAATTTCTTTTACTGAGCTCTCTATGACTGCCCTAATTTTGTTTTCACCCTACATTTTTGACTATAAAATGTGCCTATAAAACCCCTTTTTCTTGGAATATGTCGCAGGACACTGGAGAAATAATTCTAAGACCATCGGGTTATGCTCCACCTTGAGGTGATTGGACACTGGCAAATAGCAAAGCTTGGCCAAGGCCTGCATAACCCATCCTACTCCCACAATTGCCTCAGTTTTGTCACTAAGCAATACTGAAGTAAAACCAGAAGGGAGGGACCTTTGTGCTTTGATGTACTCCAAGAAAGATATTTTGTTTAAAAGAGTAAAAGAATCCTGGGGGCGCTCGTGAGCAGCAGCCAGGATGGCTGCCTATTAACTTACTGTCTCAGCCACCGGACAAATCGGCCGATTTCTGACCCTCAGGGGGGGTCCCTCCGCTTCCTCCCTGTCCCCCTGTCCTTCTAGCACCCTGATGGGGAAAAAAACCCCGGCTGCCCGCACCTCCAGCGTCCGACGGACCGTTCGGGAGGTTGCGGCCTACCCGCCGGAGATCGCGGGTGAAGCCGCGGCCTCGATTTTGGGCCGGCCGCCGGAGGCTTCCAGGACCCCGGCCGCGGATTCGCGGTTTTCGCCCGGGACAACAGCTGAAGCCCTGGCTGCAAGTTTGGGTCCCCTGCCATCACTACCTGCAGGTGAGATGGATCCTGGCAGTGGGGAGGACCTGGATCCCGAGCCATCCCGGCAGTCGCACATTCCATCCCTGCGGGATGCCGAGCTCCTGCGCCGCTTTAAAAGTATGTTGCAATCAGAATTGTCCTCCGCTACCTCCAAGCTGGGCGACCGTCTTTCGCGGGAAATTTGGGATTTGGGCAATCGGACGAATGATCTCGAAGATAAAATGGACGCTGCGACCACGGTCATTGAAAATCACGAACAGGACCTGTGCGACCTTAAGAAGGAATTGGCGGACGCACTACTGCGGCTTGAGGATTTCAAAAACCGTTCCCGCCGTGGCAATTTGCGGTTAAGGGGTATTCCGGAAACGGTCACGGATCTTACCTCCACTGCTACTGCTCTGTTTCAGGAGCTGACACCCGCTATTCCCACTGACCGGCTCGAATTTGACCGCATACATCGTTCTTTGGGCCCCAGACGACCGGATGGGCCCCCGAGGGACATTTTCATCAAGTTTACTTATTACCGCACTAAGGAAACTATCCTCTTGGCGGCCAGAAATAACCCTGATCTTAGCTTCCAGGGGCACCGCTACCAGCTTTTCGCAGACCTCTCTCAGACCACTCTCCAGAAGCGACGCCAGTTGAAGCCCTTCACTTCGGTCCTGGTGAAACACAGAATTAAATATGCCTGGGGCTTTCCGTTCCGCCTCACCTTCACCTACCAGGGCCGCAGTCATTCTGTGGCTACGCCGGAGGAGGCCCATTCTCTCTTGGAATCTCTACATCTTCTCTCGCCGGAAGCTGCTGATCGGAGCCCGGCTCATTCATCTGGATCCTCGGCAAGGCCGCCCGCTCTGGGCCGCATCTGGGAGCGGTCGTCCACCAGGAGGGGGGCTCTCCCTCAGACCCCTTCGCGATCAAGTCCTTCCTGTTCTTCTCCAGGCTGAAGATGCGCCTTGGAACTCCCACATATTGTCTCACCGAGGGACTACCCTGACGAGATCGTGAGTTTGGCCCTTAGGGTCTCCCCGGTTTGTCAACATTCTAGGTTGAGACTGCTCCGGCTTGCCCCTTTGGGTTTCATCCCGGGTTGGGGGGGGGTCTCTTCCTGGACTTAGGAATCGGGACTTTTTGCTGCCGCAGCCTGTTTTGGGTCCATGTGATGGTGCTTGGGTCTACGTTTGTGGCCTTGGGTGATGGTTCCCTTGGGCTCCGGGGTGGGAGGTTGACCCGGTGGGCCTGGTTGGGTGGAGGGGGGTTGGCCCCTGTGGTTCTCCGGGTTTCTCTGGGGAGGTTGTTGCGGAGGTTCCTGTTCCTGGGACTTTTAGTTTATTAAGATTTACTATATTCTATTATGTACATTACCTTTTTGCCCCCTGAGGGCTTCTGTTTTGATGTTTCCATTTGCAGCCATTTGTCCGGTGGTAGAGTTACCCCTAACTGTATCCTTCATGTGTAGGATGCACGTCACCATTGGTGTGACACGATTGCACTGTTGTGTATACTTTTTGTGTCTTTTTCCTTTTTTCTTTCTTTGTTCTTCTCTTTTTCTGTTTTTTTTTGTTTTTGTTTTCTGCAGGGTTCCGGGACGCCATGGTCCGATCGCCATTGGGAGTGGAAATTGCTGGCTGCTTTGGGCTTTTTTCTGCTGAGCGTGTTGCGTTGATACCGCCATGGCCTCACCCCTTTTGAAAATATATTCACATAATGTTCAAGGCTTCAATTTGCCTCAGAAGCGGGCTAAAGTTTTTCATCATCTCAAGTCGCAACAAATTGATGTGGTATGTCTACAGGAGACCAGGTTTTCTCAGTCCTCCGCTCCGCGTTATCTTTCACCTCACTATCCCATCTTTTACACGGCCTCGGCTCCTGAGAAGCATCGGGGTGTTCTGATAGCTTTTAAACGCAATCTCCCCTTTGTCTGTGCTCGGAATATAGCGGACCCCACGGGCAGGTATTTGCTTCTGCAAGGCACCCTCTGGGACCAGGAGGTTACCTTTGTCTCTTACTACGCGCCTAACCGTTTCCAGCATAAATTCTTTTCGCATCTTTGCACCATTATTTCTCGACACTCTAAGGGTCTTCTTCTTGTTATGGGGGATTCGAATGTTACCTTGGATTCCACACTGGATAGGCGCTACGCACAAGGAGCGACCCCCTCTCATGACTTGGTGCTGGAGGCACGTATGCGCTCTCTTTTGCGGACAGCGGGGTTAGCGGACGTCTGGAGGGAACTTCATCCAACTGAACGCGACTTTACGTTCTATTCTAACCCTCATGACAGTTTTTGTAGAATTGATCATATATTCATGCAGGTCCAGCAACTCCCCTCGGTCCGGCGGATAACTATTCCCTCCTCACCCTGGTCAGACCATGATCCTTTGGTACTCCTCCTTGCCCTTTCTGGGTCAGAACGACGCCCTTTTCATTGGCGCATCAATGACTCTTTACTGACCACTCAGGCTACCTGCCAAGAAATAGAATTCTTCTTACGGACATATTTTACGGAAAACTCGGGATCGGTCTCTTCAGCAGTGCCCCTATGGGAAGCGCATAAGGCCACGGTGCGGGGTCATGTTATACAGCTGGCTGCGGTCCGGAAGCGGGAGCGGGAACGTCGACTCTCGGAGCTTCATTCTCTCCTGGCCTCTGCGGATGCGCGTTGGAGGTCATCTCCATCCGTGGCCCATAAACGCGCTCGGGACGCTCTGGCGACAGAATTGGACCTCCTTGCCTCTTCGGAGGCGGAACGGGCCTTGCGTTGGACCAAACATAAATTCTATTCGTGTGCTAATAAGCCCGGTCCCATGCTAGCCAGGAAACTAAATTCTGTGGGGAAACCCCATAAACCGATTCGGCTTCGACTTTCCACGGGTGGCTGTACTTCTAATCCCAAGCAGATTGTTTCCCGATTCTCGGACTTCCTTTCGCGCCTTTATGCTGCCCCAGATCCCTTCCCTGTGGCCCAGGCAGAGGCATTCTTTCAGGACCTCCATCTTCCTGGATTAACCGAGGCAGCACAGGCGGCCCTCAACGCAGGTGTCACCGTACCGGAAGTGCTACAAGCAATCAAATCTTTACGGTCCACTGCGGCCCCAGGTCCAGACGGCTTCTCCGGTCTCTATTATAAAAAATTCTCAGCCCTTTTGGCACCCTTTTTAGCTGCCTACTTTAATGAGTTACGACAGGGCTCCTTGCCCTCTCCGGACGCACTTAGGGCACATATCTCTATGATTCCTAAGACAACCGATGATGTCCAGGAACCGCAAGCCTTCCGGCCCATCTCTCTTCTTAATGAGGACTTGAAAATATTGGGCAAGATCCTTAGTTTTCGCATCAATAAATATTTGTGTAGCCTGGTCCACAGGGACCAAGTAGGGTTCGTCCCCGGGAGGCAGGCGGGTGATAACGTCCGTAAGGTGGTCCATCTTATACATTTTCTGCAACAACGGAAAATCCCAGGATTCTTACTGTCCTTGGACATATATAAAGCTTTTGATTCTCTATCCTGGGAATATCTGCGGTTTGTCCTGTCTCGCTGGGGTTTCGGGGATTCTATTCTCTCATGGATTCAAGCCTTGTATTCCTTTCCTTCGGCTTCCGTTAAATACGCTGGATATTTCTCGGATCCCTTTCCTGTTGGGCGAGGGACAAGGCAGGGCTGCCCACTGTCCCCGGCACTCTTTGTCCTGGCGCTTGAGCCACTGGCTTTAGCGCTCCGGACCGACTGCAATGTATCGGGTGTTCCATACGCGGGACAGGAGTTTAAGCTGAGCCTCTTTGCGGACGATGCCCTCTTGACCCTTACTAATCCTCTGACGACGCTTCCTAATTTGCAGGCAATTCTTGAGCGCTTTTCCTTGATCTCGGGTCTACGTATTAATTTGGATAAAACCGTTGCTCTCAATATTACTTTGGCTTCAGATTTGGTTTCACGCCTACAATCCCATTTCCCTTACCGGTGGGCTTCCTCTTCTCTTGAATACTTGGGCATTCGCTTGACCCCCACCTATGACTCCCTTTTTGCTGCAAATTATTATCCTCTGCTTAGCTCCTTATCTTCTCTTATGCATTCCTGGCAATTTCCGCACCTGTCTTGGATAGGACGGGTTCACTCAGTGAAAATGACCATCTTGCCGAAATTGTTATATTATTTTCGCACCCTCCCAGTGCGGGTTCCCCCTCATTTTCTTCGGTTGCTTCAGGCGAAGTTTATGCGTTTTATCTGGGCCAATAAACATCCCAGAGTTTCTAGAAATACGCTCTTTGCTCATAGACTCCAAGGTGGTCTTGGGGTACCCAATGTAACTAAGTATTATCAGGCGAGCCAAATCGCCCCGCTGTCTATGTTGCACGCTTCCTCCGATGTTCCTCTCTGGGTCCTGCTGGAACTACCTAATTGTGCCCCTATCGCACTATCGACACTTCTATGGCTTCCCCCTGCCCTGCGTCCTACGGCGCTGAGTCCGATGTTGCTCCATGGCCTACGAGTCTGGGACTCAGTACGTTACTCCAGTGGTCTGATGTCGCCTTTCTTGCCCTTGCTTCCAATCGTTAATAACCCTCTTTTCCCGCCGGGTCTAGATCACCCGAGGGCATTTTCTTGGTGGGTGGCTCATGGTTTCTCACAGGTGCAACACTTTTTGATTTTTCGGTCCTTTCCCACCTGGAATGTCCTCCGGGAGTCTCGGGATGTTCCCCCAGCGGAATTTTTTCGGTACCTTCAGTTGCGGCACTGGCTACTCTCGCTGAGGGCCACTTCTGCTTTCCCATATCAGAAATCTGCCTTTGAACGGCTTTGCCAGCAGCGTCCGGGCGCCCCGGGCCTTATCTCCCTTCTTTACGCAGCTTTGAACAGATGCTCGTCGCACACTTCTCTTTCATATGTAGTTCAGTGGGAACGCGACCTGGGAGTGGCTGTGGATCCGGAGGACTGGAATAAAGCCTGGTCACTCATAGCTAAATGTTCGTTTAATACGACCACGCTGGAAGCAGCCTATAAGGTATTGTTTCGTTGGTATTGGGTGCCGGCTCGTTTGGCCCAGGCTAACCCTGCCTGTAGTGATCGATGTTTTCGGGGTTGTGGCCATCGTGGCGATGTACTGCATATCTGGTGGTCATGCCCGAGGTTGGTTCGTTTTTGGTCTCGTGTGTTTGGCCTCCTTTTCACTTTGTTTCATCTCTCCATACGCCGGGATGCTCGGTATGCTTTGCTTCATTGCCCCATACCGGGCCTCTTGGCTCGTCAGCAGCGGTTGGCTTCCTATTTGTTTTTATCGGCCACTAGGACAATTGCCCAGGCCTGGAAGAGTCCGTTTGTACTTTTTCAGGGGGTGCGGGATCGTATGACTACTATGATGCTCAATGAACAGATGTCGAGTATATGCAACGACTCTCAACATAAATTTTTGACAATATGGGAGCCGTGGTTGCAATATGCCTTTCCCATGCTCCCCCCTGCCAGTATAGGGAGGTGAAGGAGTTTTGTATTGGCGCTCATGGACCCTTGCTCTTTGGTGTGTGTTTTTTTTTTTTTTTTCTCTTTCTTTCTTCTCTGCCTTTCTTCTTTCCTTTTGTTTTGATGTGACAGTGGACAGCTGTCTTTAGGTGCGATAATCTGGGTTTCACTGATGTTATTGTAACCTATGTGCCATTGATAGCCCCTACGTGGGCATACGTTTTGCCTTATTGGAATTAGAGCGTTGTCTGCTCTATTATGCATTTTCTATCGGTGCAATTGATAGCCCCTGCGTGGGCGTGTTTTGTTGCCTCTGTTTTATACTGTTTAAAATTAATAAAAACCATTGAAATACAAAAGAGTAAAAGAATCCTATTTTCTTATCTACACAACAGGACCAAAGGAGATTTAATACTTAGACCACTGGGACATCAAAAAGCAATCCCATGAGGGGTTGGCAACAGCAAACAATGGCTAACAGGCCCATAAAAAAAAACCTGCTACCAAGAAGCAAGAAGACGACTTTCTGACCAAGGCTGGCATTCGCTAAGGCCTGAACATTCACCTGGTAAAACCTGGCAAACGTGTGTGGAGTAGACCATGTGGGAGTCTTTTATAATACACAATACCAGTGCTAAAATACCAATTTTACACCATGTACTAATACCACATAATCATCATTATCATAAAAATAATAATAATAAATATGCGATAATGCAATATATAATCCAAATATATAGTCCACATGTAACATCCACTTGAAAACGTCCATGTGACAAAATGCATCAAGGAAATGATAGACACTGGACCGGAACCAGAAGTGCGGTATCTTCACTGTTTGTTTATACCAATTTCTCTGTGTGATATAGCAGTTATTTTTTAGATCAATGTAAATGAAATTTTAACATAGAGTTTTTTTATGATTTACTACACTATGGAATTGGCTTTGTGCTTCCTTCTATGACATCCAGTGGAGTGAACCATTGGACTGTTGAAAGTTTTGAGGGTAGATTTTTCGGAAGGACAGTGACACCTGGTGGCCTTTCTATATATGATATCCTGACTTATATGAACCATTAATATCTAAGGGCTCATGTACACAGAAGCTGATAAACTCACGTTTAGAAGCTGTTCAGCGTTTTTTTCAGCAGCCCCTGAACTCACCCTAATGTTTTCCTATGTGTCCATGTACACATCTTTGTTTCAGTCGTTTATAGGCATTTGAATTTACAGTCGTCTTTTTTTAAAACAGAAAATTGCGTTCAGCAGTCGATTTTATCAGCGTTTCAAACGCAAAATGCTTGTAAACGAAGTTAAACGTGGCAAATTGCGTTCATAAGCATTTGCGTCTGAAAATGTTTTTTTAACTCTTCCAGTTCCCGATGCTGTCCAGAGCCTTTTTTCATCATGAAAAATGCATGCAAAGCGTTTTCAATGTACTCAGATGGACAAAACACTGAAAACAGGATGTTCCTACCAAGCTTGTCACACATTGTAATGACCAATTCACACCTGAGACCTCTCCCACCCTTGGAAACAAAAGATATGTTGATGACCATTCACACCTCAAATTCCTCCTGAAGACCCCCAAGTGACCTTAATAACTCACTCCAGCAGACACCTTTCCCACCCTTGGAAGCAAAAGAAATATTAATGAGCAACTCACACCTAAGCTAATTTCAACACATACTGCTGTCTCTGCTTCTACTCTCTGTATTTCTCTGAAACAGTCTGAAATAGTTAATACTTTACCACTTTTCAGTGCATTCTGGGCATTTGGGATGTTATCCTGTGCTTATCTTTAAACGCTTCTAAATGCAAATGCGCATAAACACGTTATGCAAATGCGCATAAACAGATGTTTTTTAACTACGTTTTCCAGCAGTCAGTTTGCATCATTCAGAAGTGTCCCATTTACATGGGGCCTTAGGGTCTAAATAGCAGGTAAGAGGTACTTTTGTTTCACAGTGCAGAAATAGCATACAGAAGAACTTCTTTCACTTTGCAGTGCATACTTTTGCAATTAACTTTATTTTTTTTTTTGCACAAGAGCGTTGACACGTGAACTATATATTTCACATTATATTATATTATCACATATTTATTATTTTTATGACACTAATGATTGTTTGGTATTAATACAGTGCTCAGCATAAATGAGTACACCTCAACAGATTTTTCATAAAACCTTTACTTTCCTTTCAGAATCCACATTTTCTACGGGACACTATACTACAAAATACTCCTACAAATGCAGGCCATTGATTGCAAACAAGATTTGTTAATTTGTACACACAAAAGTATTTTTCCTAATAAATTCAAGACCATGTTGAAAAAATAAATACACCCCAAAGAAAGTCTTAGGCTGGCCATACATTATACAATTATCTTCCAATTTTCTGCCCAATTTCCTTTAGATTTACCTTCAACTGTGTAGTGCAAGGGCCTGCCTAATTGGATACAACTGAAAGTGTTGTTTAGGTTTGTCCTCCTATTATATGGTTTTTGGTAAATCTAAACCAAAAATCTCCAGATAATTGTATAATGTATGGCCAGCCTTAGGAGAAAAGCTAAATTTTAGACAGCAGAATCCTAATTAACAAGAATTCAACTACAGGTGAGTCTACTTATTCATTAAACAGGTGTCCAGCAGACCGTTGATTATAAAAGGGGTGTTACATAACAAAGAAAAGCCCTTCCCGGGGTGTTGCTCTCAGCAATGGAACCACATGGAAGGGAAATGTCACAAGGCCAGACAAAGAAAATAATTTCTTTACACATAAAAAGGTGAAAGCTACAAGAAGATCAGCAAAACTTTACTTATCAGGCAGAATACTATAGCAAAAGCGATACAAAAATTTAACAAAGATGGAACTGCAACCATCTCACAGAGACATCCAGGCCATCTACGGATGTTAACATCTCGACAGGCGCATCTTCTGATGAGAAGAGTTGAAGAAAATCACCATGCAAGTTCATTGCAGTTAGCTAGAGAAGTAGAAAGCCAAGCTGGGATGATTGTTTCCCGTGACACAATATGGCGTACACTGCAGAGGAAAGGCATACGTGGGTGTCGTCCACGAAGGAAGCCTCTCCTAAAGCCCATGCACAAAAAAGCCCACCCAGAATTTGCCAGGGCCCATGCTGAAAAAGAAGACTACTGGGACTCTGTACTCTAGAGTGATGAGACCAAGATAAATGTTTTTGGAACTAATGGCTTCAAAACTGTATGGTGTCACAAAGGTGAGGAGTCCAAAGAAAAATTCATGGTGCCTACAGTGAAACATGGTGGTGGCAGTGTCCTTCTGTGGGGCTGCATGAGTACTGCTGGTGTCAGGGAGATGCATTTCATTGATGGTATCATGAATTCACAGATGTACTGCTCAATATTGAAAGAGAAGATGCAACCATCACTCTGTGCCCTTGGTCATCATGCACTTTTCCAACATGACAATGATCCAAAACACACATCTAAGGTCACTGTTGCATTTCTGAAGAAGAATAAGGTGAAATTGATTCAGTGACCAAGTATGTCTCCTGATCTGAACCCAATCGAACACCTATGAGGAATTCTGAAGAGACAAGTGGAGCATCACTCTCCATCCACCATCCAGGCTCTAAAAGAGGTCGCTCTTGAAGAATGGAACAAGATAGATGTTGCAATATGTCACCAACTTGTTCATTCCATGCCTAGAAGACTTGGTGCTGTCCTTACAAATCATGGAGGTCATACAAAATACTAGATGTAGTAGTTTTTGTTGTGGGGTGTATTCTTTTTTGCATCAACTAATTTGAGTAAAACTGAAGATTTTGTAATCTATATTATTATTATTATACAGTGTTTATATAGCGCCAAAGGGTTTGCTCAGCGCTGTACATTAGAGTGGGGGGACAGTACATGAGACAATACAGTAACAATACAATACACAAGGGGTTCGAGGGCCCTGCTCTTTCGAGCTTACAATCTACTTTCCTTTAACCTTACTTTCATGTTATGAGCTAAACAAATGTTCTACAAAACTCAGTTTTGTCAAAATTTTGGAAATTGTTCTTGTATGCATTGAGAGATTAATTAAAATATTACTTTTCAAAAGGGGTGTACTGAGCACTGTACATGGTGTAATATTGGTATTGTAGCACTGGTATTGTGTGTTATAAAAATTGCACCTGTCCAGGGGGATAAGATTGTTCCAGCTGCTGGGGCTTATTTGGGAGGGGTTAAAGTATGTTCCATGAGCGCTGGTTAGTAGATCTCATAGGAGAGCTTTACAGACCAGGGAAAACAACACCTTCCTTGTCCAGATGTGCCCAATTCATGTATAGATTCTCTTCATTATGAGGATGTATGTGAAATGACTTGTCTGGTTTGGGCACTTTGGCACTTTCCAAGACACCGACCACTCCATCTTAAGCCCTAAGGGTCCCAGTAGTGACAGCGTTAGATTATTATGGACCCCTTCCGTGAGGAAACTAACCATGGTCAATTGAGTTTGGGAAACATTCGAGGCTGAAGTGTCCTCCTCAAACAATTAATTTGCCTCCTTGTCTGATTCCTTGACCACATTCTTCTACGCCTCCCTCTTCTAACCTTATAGAGGGAAGGGAAACTCAAAAGGCAGCTCCTGTGGGGTTCGGGATATGGACCATTTACAGTCTCCCTGCTAGAAGTCTTTACAGATTTGCCAATTGTTTCAGTACAGTGGAAACAGCAGCCTCCTTGAACACAAAGGTTCCTGAGGAAGGAGCGCCTGAAGGAGTTACTGAAAAAACAGATGCTGATTTAGAGCCAGCCCTGGATCTGTATAGCACCGCACCAGATAACTCACACGCTGCAACCTCCTGCATAAGTGAGCACCACACATGCGATCCAGTGCCAGTCCCAGCTTACAGGCCTCAGCAGAAGAACACAGTTGTGGAAGATATTTGTGAGCCTTAGTAAACAGACTCTCTCAGCAGAGAAAGATAGGTTCATCTCCTATGGTCACTAGCCCAAAAAAAAAAAAAAAAAAAAAAAAAAAAAAAAAGAGAGGGAATGCTGGTATTGGAGAGGTTATGCAAGGCTGGGTCAAGTTTTGCTCTTCGCCAGTTTCCAATCATCTGGAAGTTGAGCATAACCTAATGGTTCAAGAATTAACTCTCATGTGTACTGTAATGTATGATTACAAAATATGGTATTACAAATGTTGGATAAAGTAAAATGCAGTGGATTTAGTTGTCAGAACACTCTGTTGTGTTATTGTCACTTACCAAGATCAGTGTCTCCGCTTTCAATAGCTTTGCCAAGCGCAAGATTACTTCTTTTCATCTTTAAAAGTAATGGCACTTGATCCTCTGACTTTGGCTCATACTCTAACAGCTGAAATGACACATTAAAGACAATTAAACAATAATTGTAACTAGAAAATTAATCCTGTAAAATCCAAATACTGTATGGTTTGATTATCCTGAACTATCCTGTTTCAAATTTCACTGGCTGGATTTTCACCTTTGCAGTAGCACACTGTATTACACAGTTTATGTGCACTGCTACTCATTTTGACTGGTGCCCCAATACACATATATGGTTGACCTAAACACAACTGCACTAGAGCACACTGTAAGGA